>NW_026000037.1:57006321-57091803 GCF_001458135.2 Marmota marmota marmota
AAAGGAGAAGGAGGAGGAGGAGGAGGAGGAGGAGGAGGAGGAGAAGAAGAAGAAATGTGGATAGCACTGGTCTCCCTGGGAAATTGGCAGTCAGGCATAAGGGCACTTGGAGGCTGGAACAAGGTAGCAGAATAAAGGATTTACTGATACAGATGCAAGAAAACCTACTTCTCTTTTTCTCTTCATGTTTGGGATTTAAAATGAGAAGGGTCAAGGACGGAGAGCAAACCACAGCAGTGTCCAACCTAGAATCCTGGTGACTATCTTCATCTTAGCATATCCAGCCTACAAGTAGCTTCAACCACTCACTACTAAATAGACATCAGTATCTTTATTTATTTATTTATTTTGAAACCTACCAGATTACATCACAAGTGACTTATTTAGTAAGCCTTACATTTAGGGTTCGTTTTATTTTTCCCCATCTCAAAATTAGCTAAGCATGAAGATGAAAAAGATTTCTATGCACCAGATCTCTTGGAAGGTCTCTTGGAATCTTTTGGAGATTAAAAGCAATCTCAGGAAGAGGTGCTGAATGATAAAGAGAGTTCTTTCAGTTAGTTGATGAATCACAGTGGGTGCCGGCTTGTGGACATTTCTGATTTTACAGGCTATAGCTGTGGAGGCCTCCCAGCTGGGGAAAGCTCCTCCACCAGAAGGAGGAGCCGAGCTCTGGCTGGGTAGCAGTGGGAGTCATTTCCTTGACTGTTAACCCAATCTACTAGTCCAGTGTGCTGATCATCCGTTGAACAGGGAGGGCCACAAGCTCCTTCGTTATCTGTACCAGCTGCTCAACCAGGTTTTATTTGGGTGTTCAAATCCTGGTTAAAAGTATCCTACAGGATTAATGAAGATATTCTACACTGACTTAAATAACCGAATCACAACAAATATATTCATATGTTAAACCTGGAGAAGTGGATCATATTTCCACTTACTTAGTACATCAAATGATTTACCTGAAATCAGGAAACAGCTACTTAGAATCATGGTACCTCAAATTGAATTAATGGTTATAGATCATTCTACTTTTACTTTTATTTCTGGGCACAGAACACAGTCAAAATCAGGCAGGATGTTACAAAGATCTTTCTCTGCATTCAAACTCTTCTACTAAATTCAATTTTTGCCGGAAGAGAAAACACAGGTAGAATCCTTTAAGGAGGATGCCCTTAGCCACACCCCAGCATCCACCAGACAAAACAAAGCAATGATTAGGAGATGCTGAGGTGGCTTAATGACTAATTCTCAATAGCATATGTACAATGACAAATGATAGTTATTGTGAGTAATCATTTCCTGATGGTGACATAGGCAGCAGTGGGGACATGCTGGCCTCGTGTGCCCCGGCCTTTTTGTGTGCAGGGGCTGGTAAGATGAGAAAGCCCACAGGACATGGGCATCCTAGAGCTGCCACAGAGGCAGAGTGGAGGCAGGCTGCCGGATTTCCCCTGTCAGGCGCTGGCAAGATAATTAGAGCCAGCAGCAGGAGGCAGATTAAAGCTTCACTGGGAAATTCCAAATAGATAGGTGTTTTGTGGGTTTTGGAGACTTCTCCAAAGCCTTGAAGCAAGACTGAAGTGCCAGAGCAGGCATCATCAAGTCTTCCCACCAAGCTGGGATGTATCCCTGAGCAGCTCTCAAAGTCCCTAAAATCCCTAATTCTGCCATAGGGAATGAGGTCTGCGTGACTTCTGGTTTTAGAAGGGGAGGGGCGCAGTGAGTAATAACAGTTGAGTTGAAATTCCATGCCTCAGATTTTAACCTTGTGTGAGATCTTGTATTTCTTTAACCCTTACCCCACAAGGCCCTTAGAATTAACACATAAATCAACCTAATTGATTACCTACTCATCAGGATTAGGAATTTTAAAGATAGAAACAAACACACAACATTGAATGGAAGTATTTTTGTTAAAAATTTTGAGTGTATTTTTCTCTCTTCCAAAGTTGGGATGGATTTGGCTGGTGCTGAACTGTGCAAGCTAACTAAAGCATCATTGCCTACTTGTGATGTATTAGTCATCTTTGAATCTCTGTCACCAACATACCCCACAAGAACAACTTAGAGGAGAAAAAGTTTATTTTGGCTCATAGTTTCAGAGGTTCAGCCCATGATTGGCCGACTCCATAAATCTTGGTCCAGGGTGAAGCAGAACATCTTGGTGGAGGAGAGCTGCTCAGTTCATGACAGCCAGGAAGCAGAGAGAGAAGGCTTGAGTGAAAGGAGCCAGGGATAATATAATCCCCAAGGGCATTCCCCCGTGACCTACTTCCTCCAGCCATGCCCTACCTGTCTATAGTCACCACCCGTTAATCCATTCAAATGTCCAGTCCATCAACTGGATTAATTTACTCACTGATTAAGTTACAGCTCTCATAATTTAATCATTTCCCCTCTGAACGAACACTCCTGCATTGTCTCACACATGAGCTTTCAGGGTATACCTTACATCCAAACCATAACAAGTGACAGTAGCCTCCATCTCAGCCTGGGATAATGAAGGAACAACTAACTAGCCAGTTGTTAGAGCTGTGGGTCCAGCCTTCTTCATGCCAATAAACTCCTGAGGGCGGTAACATATTCCTGTTAGAAGGAGGGAATTCCTGGATTTGGGAACTTCATGTTAATTAATAAAAGCCTCCCTGTGCCATTGAGGAGTGGGAGGGGATGGAGCAGGTATGGCTTGACAAGTTTCACCTTCCTGCAATGAGATCACTGCTTTAGAGACTCGGTCCTGCAAAAACAACACAAACGCTGGCTAATCTCTCTGGAGTTGAACATTTATTAGGAGAAAGAGCTGAAACATGGAGGTATTGGCCATGAGGAAAGGGTGCAGCTGCACAGAGAAGAAGGTATTTGGCTTGTCACTATTTCTTTTATGCCACTTTATGCTTTGACTAGTTTTTCTACTATAAAAGGACTGTGATAAGTCCTTGTTAGAAAAAAAAAAAAAAGATCACCCAATACAAAATACTTTTTTTTTTCCTAAGAGGGGGGGGAGAGAGAGAGAGAGAGAGAGAGAGAATTTTTTTTAATATTTATTTTTCAGTTCTCGGCAAACACAACATCTTTGTTTGTATGTGGTGCTGAGGATCGAACCCGGGCCGCACGCATGCCAGGCGAGCGCGCTACCACTTGAGCCACATCCCCAGCCCCTACAAAATACTTTTAATCTCTCTTCATTGTATGAAGCCAATAACTACAACTTGGTTTATATTTTCCCAGGTTATCTTCTCTATTCTGGTATATGAATGTATGGGTGTATGTACATTGTTTTTTCTTATGCACAGACTGACATATGAATGCACATACACACTCATTTGTAAATTTGCTTTTTTAACAAAATGTGATCATACCATTCATGTTTGCTAATTCTCTTTATGTAGCAATTTTATTGAAGATATTGTTAATCATCAGTAATTATGCAGACCTACTTTATTCTTTTAAAAAGTATCTGGGCTATATTCTATTATAGATATTTCATGATGTACTTGACTATTCCCTTATAGATGGGCCTTTGTTCTATCTCTTCATAGCTATTCTAAACAAAGCTCCATTGTGTGTATATTTATTTGTATCTCCATGTATTGGTGTGAATGTTTCTATAGTACAATTAGTAGAAAATTGGATTTATGAGTCAAAAGATATACTTATTTTTAATATTGACTCATATTGATAAGTTGTTCTAAAAAAAAGTTGTGCCATTTATGTTTTCCTCCAACAGTGTAAGAGAGAACACCTGTTTCTCTACATTTTTTTCCAATATTGGATATTAGTAATTTTAAAAAAGTAAATTTTAATGAGGCGGGTAAAACTGCACCTCATCTCCATCACTTTGATGTTGGTGGAGTAGAGCATTATTCTCTAAAATTGTTGCAATTACACCTCATCTAAGCGAATTGCTTGTTCATCTAGGGATGTTTTAATCTACTTTTCTCTTGGAATTTTTATACTTTCTTAATAAGATATTTTGATTCTATTCTATTTTTCTTCAGCTTTCTTTTCACCTTCAATTTTGTTTAATGTATTATTTTCTGTATAGAATATGAAATTTTTATGCATTTAAACCTGTCACCTTTTCTCTTTGATGTTTTTTGGATTTGTATCATGCATACGAATCTCTTTCCACTCTCAAGGTTTCAAAAGTATCTTTTATTTTATCATTTGAAGATTTGTATTTACATAATAAAAATACTTAAAGATTTTTGTGGCTGGGCATCGTGGCACACACCTGTAATCTCAGCTTCTCAGGAGGTTGAGGCAGGAGGATCGTAGGTTTGAGATTAGCCTCAGCAACTTACCAAGACCCTGTCTCAAATTAAAAAATAAAAAGGGACTGAGGATGTAGCTCAGTGGTAAAGCACATCTGGGTTGAATCCCCAGTATGGGAAACAAACAAACAATGGCAATAATAACAAAAACCAACAAGAAACAACTAAAAATATTTTGGGTATTTAGATTTTTAGTCTATCTGGAACTTATTTTTCTGATTGATTCGAGGAGGAATATAATTAGACATTAAAATATGAATAACTTATTGTCCCAATATCATAGGACACATCCTCCATTCTCCATTGCTGTAAGGGATAGTTCTTCCTTGTCCGGGGATTTGAATATCTATTAACCACACACTAAGATCTCACATATATGTGGGTACATGGGTCTGTTTCTGCCCTTTTTGTTCTATTCTGATTAAAACAGATCAATGCTTTTCTTTGTTACTTTAAGGTGCATTTTCTTATCTAGAAGGATGAGTCTTTTTTTTTTTAATGTCTCTGTGGTTTTCCTTCATTTCCTCCTGCAGAAGCAATCCATTTCTGGATAGACAGTGATGGTCTCAGAGGTAGTTTCTCTGTGACTAGAAATAAACATTATTTAGTTGTGATGCAACCCTTACATTTCCAGTTTCCTGACCTGTTCCTAAGCATTTAAATCTGGAATAATAACAAGGAGAAAGAGATACAGACTTTTCTTTGCTATAATTAATGCCTTTTCAGGACACTTCCCCCTGTGCTCATCACTCAAGTAGTCCTGAGACTCTGTAAATTTTGTTCTATGCGCCTATGGCTGCATGACAAACGATCCCCAAATGTAGAGGGTTAAAACAACAAGAATTTGATCACATTTCATGATTTGGGGGCTGGGAATGTGGGCACTGCTTAGCCAGGTTATTCTTTTCTCTTATGTGATATGACCTGGGTCACCCAAAGCTAATCTTCTGGAAACCAACTGGACCAGTCTGAGGATCCAGGTTGGCTTCTCTCCCATGCCTGGTGCCTCAGTGGGAATGATGAGAGGCCTGGGCTCAGGGGACACCCCTCTCTCTCTGCAGGTGGTTTTCCCCCCACAGGATAATTGGATTCACGTTTGTTGCAGGCCTTCCCAGAGGTGGAGAGTAGAGGCTGCCATTCTTCTAAGGTCGGTTTCCCAGCTGGTGCCATTTTGCTTCTGCAAGATTCTGTTGCTCAGAACAGTCCCAGAACTGCCAAGATTCAAGGGGTGAGGGCATAAGCCCCACCTCTTAATGAGGAGTGTGTCAAATTTGCATGTGGCAGATTTTAGTGATTATTTTGAATCTGCTTCCATAGCATGTAAAAACCTAAAGTCTGAACCATGTGCAGTCTTTCTACATTGTTTAATGAGCTCTATAAATTGATGAGAGTGGTAGGGGTGGACATTTGAGGAAATTTGAATTCAAACAACCTGATCCTTGAAAGTAATTGGTCATCAGACAGTGACTGGCAACTGGTCATTAGTTTGACTTGTGGCTTTCAAAATGTTCTTTTCAAGTAGAGATTTCCATTGGTGGGAGCACTGTGCGTGAGAGCCCAAACCCAGAGCAACAGCTCCCATGCAAGACAGGAAGACTCCTGTAATTCTGGTCCCAGTTAGCCTGTCTACCATTACCTGTGTGGGTTCCAAATGACAACATATACAGATGAGTATTTTGAGGAAAAACAAAGCCAAGTCCTTCTGAAGCTGGGTCTGAGATGCCATTTTGGTGCATTAAAGTCATTAGGTATGGATTATGCATATGAGTATTTTGTACAATTGAATACTCTAGTAGAAATCTGTTTTTTATTATTAATATCATTTACAAGCAGCTTTGTGTATTCTCTGGCAAATGGAAATGGGGAAAACATTTCTTTCACATGTTTTGTTCTTGTTCATCCAAAAGTGATAAAAATCTTTCTTTCATTTGAAAAATCTGTGATTCATCGGGTCTTTTATTTTAGGTTGATCACAAGATTCTCTTTTTGTCTCTACCATCGACTTAAAATGTACTTTCACCACAGAAAAGGTTCTCAGAAACAGATAGTGAACTGTACCTTTAACCTAAGAAAATTAAATTGCTCTACTCAGCGAGTCAAAGGTTTTCCATGCACTTTTTTCACTATTGCAGTATGACAGAGAATCTGCTGCATGTCAGTCATGTATGTGACCCTGTTAAGCTGTTAAATTGCATCTTAGCTGAGCTTCCCCAGCCTCCCACATGGCCTTTAAAACAAAGGCAAGACCCTTTGTGGCACCCATGGAAGGGATGGTTTGTCTTGGCTGAGCATGGGAAGTCACTCTTTTTTGTGTCCCCAGCGTCTGGCCTGCTCTGGCTCACAGTCATTGCTCGATGCATATTTATCCAGTGAATGGCAGGGCAATGATTTGAACGTGCAACCTCCTACTTTCAGCCTTTTGTTTGCCTTGTTGAACCCCATTGTCTCAGAACACACTGTGATAATAGTCTGCTCTGGGTTTCTGAGCTGATGTGAATGCTTAGTTGTAGCGACTTTGCAAGCTGCTGTTGTAATTGCCCCACGCAGTGCCCTTTGGAGGCCTTCCTGGCCCACAGAAGCCTGAAAGCAAAAATTAAAGACATCACTGTCTCGGGTGATTATTTTTGTAGCCACATTGCTGAGAGATTGTGACACATGCAATTCCCTCCCCTTTCTTGGCACAAGGGCACCCTGTGGGTCTGGAGGAAATAGATGGCAATATTCCCGAGGATTTTATCAATGAATATGAAAGTCACTGGTCCTCTGTACTAATCTCGATTTATAGGAGGATGCTGCTGCCACCTCTTCCATCTCAGAGTATCCAGTGCTGGGCACACTATCGGTGGCTGTGGGTCTCTGTGCTTTAAAATCCAAGAGGCTTGTTCCATACTCATGTAGATTTCACTTCCCACCCTTCTCTCAGGAATTCTTTCATTTCTTGATATATTGAAAATACCAGCTGCATTCTGTATTACCAGAAAGATCCTTTCTCACATTCCTACAGACATTCACCATTGAACTCAGCTCTTCTTATTCCCAGGCTCAAGAAAGATCACACCCTCTAACATGCTTGCTTTTTTTTTTTGAGAAGGGAGCACAGAAATAAATGTAGTCAGAGGACAAACAGTAAAGAAAATGAGGGGAATATCTGAGTGAGAAATAAGACAATAGGAAGAGAAAGGGCCCAGGATTGGACTGAAGAGGTCAAGCCCTCTCTTTAAAGGCATTTGAGATTTTTTTTTAATGCCATGTAGACTATATATATATATATCACAACATATATCTTCTGCTAGATTTGAAGATGCACACTTAAAGATATCCATCACCCTACTCCCCCCCCCCCAGTTATTTATTTGGCCATAATGGGGATTAAACCCAGGGGCAGTTTACCACTGAGGTACATTCCCAGCCCTTTTTATTTTTTTATTTTGAGACAGCATCTTTTTTTATGCCCCAATGTGACAGAGCTGCAGTTTTCTGGAAAACTGAGGCAGTGTGAAGACCCCCCTCTTCAAACCCTGATTCTTGTGATCGAGTCAGAAAGATTTCAGACATGTCACTCCAGAGTAAAAATTATGAGTCTATTGAAGGGGGATAGGAAAAGGGAAAGGAGACACTTTCAAGAGAGAGTGGGTCCTCTCAGAGAGGAGAGAGACAACGTGCCTCTCCTGCACTCCAGTTTTATTGGGGGTCCCAGGGAAGTCTCCCGAGAGTCCCACCCAGGTCCATCTCTTGACTTTTGACTGACAGCAGGATGACATCAGACTTTCAGGTACCTATTGCCATCACAATGCTAGGTTCCCTTGGCCCTTGCTGAGCAGTTCTAATTGGATTCTTCATTATTTTTACAAGTTTTGTGGTTAGGGGGAATTATCCTTATCTTCCAAAATCTGGTCTGTGAAAAGACCAAATATCTCTCTTTTCAAAATAACTTGGGTTCTTCCTATCAATGTTATTTTCTCCCTGCCTTTCCTTGCAGATAACAGGTACTTTGCTGAGGAGTGTGACATATCCTGTCCATTTAGCCCAAGCAGAGCTGCAGGTAAATTGCTTGTGGGGGTGAAGAAAGCAGGTGGGAGTCAGCACAGTGGACCCATTTTATAGAATTATTCTCTTAACCTCATTTTCCCACCATCCTCATCTGTCTGTGCCCTAACACCGAGGTGACCTCGAAGTTATAATCTCCCTGCCTCAGCCTCCCAAATTGCTGGGACTACAGGTATGCACACTGCACTAGGCTCAGATTCATTCTATCAAGTTCATAATGAAGTAGGACAGAGGAGGCCGGATAACTGAGGAATTTTCAGGAAGCAGGTGTATTGACTTCAGGGTCCAGAGAGGGCTATCGCCTAAAATCCTCTGAACAAAGATTCTGGAAATTCTTTGAACTTTAGTGGGAGGAAGGGCTTACATGACAAGTGCTTTTCGTTCCATCCTCTAGACCAGAGGTTTTACAAGTTTTCTTTCTGTAAACCTGGCATTTACAAAAAGGGTCAACTACCAACCACAATGCTGTCTACAGAAGATTTTGCCAACAGCTGATATCCTATATCTGACAAGATGAGGAACTTATATGTTACAAATATGGTGCGGGTTTCTGATTAATTATGGAAAGGGTCTTCTGGGTGGGGGGTCTCTGACCTGCTTCAATAGGACACCAGATATTCTCACAGGGGACCTCTCTGAGAGCTTAAAAATCATGCATACCACCATGGCATGTAATTTCCACCATAGATACCACAAAGTGGGTGAAAATTTTAAGCGGCCCTTTGAACACTAAATAAAAATACAATAGTAAAAACAGCAGTGTTAGGTAGGCCCACTGAGTTTAAAAATTTGAATGAGTGTCTCTACATATTACAAATTGCTGGGCATGATAAACCAGTTATCTGCATGCAATAGTCCAAAGTACTACTGAAAAATCTTCCAAATGCCAAAGACAGCTGGCTTCCTTTTTTTTTTCCTCTGCCATTAGATATTTGCACACATTTCCATTCTCTTCCCACTGTCCTGAACCCTCTTTGCCCTCTTCACTTATTGCTCTAACTTCTTTTTTCTATTTAAGCTCTTATATTTAGTCTGTTGATGATTGATTTTGAATTAATTTTCTATATGGTGTAAGTTATGGTTCCCACTTTATCTTTGGCCTGTGTATATCCAGTTTTCCTAGCATCATTTGTTATATAGACTGTTCCTTCTCAGTTGGATGGTCTTGGCACCCTTGTTGAAAATCTATCTGTTACAGATAAATGGAGTTATTTCTAGAGTCTTAATTCTATTCCATTGATCTACATGTCTGTTCTTCAGCCAGTTCCATACTGCTTTGATTGTTATTGCTTTGTAGTAAGTTTTGGAATCAGGAAGTGTGAGTCTTTTACCTGTGTCCTTATTTGCCAATGCTGTTTTGGCTCTTGGGCATTTTTCTCTGTAGCTCACATTACCTTGTGCCCTCTGATGTGCTTTCTACCACTAATGCAGTCACATTTCCTGAGATGCATATTTCTTCAGTTTTTTTCACAGTCACAAATGTTTTCAGAGAATAGTTGAGGTTTGCTGAGATTGCATATGGATTTCTCCAAGACGGCTCTGGGATAGGATGAACCAGAAGGGGCGCCAAAATCTGACCCAAGCATCCTTTTGACCCATCCAGCTGAGACTCTAGACAGCATTTTTTTTTTTTTACAGGTGCATTTACTGATCCATGAGCAATTAGAGTATGAGGAGGGCACCGTGAGTATTTAATACAGCCCTTGGCAGTCAGGAGGGTCTTAAACTCTGCATAGTTAGTATAGTACTCAACAAAGAGAGCCCTGACTTAATGTGGTAAAAATTGTCTCATGCCTGTGGAAGGGAAAGGGACCGGAATTGCTGCTGGTGATTAACAAACCAGTTCTTAGACTGTGAACAAAGTTTGACCTAAACCAATAGTTAAATGCCATAGTGATCTCTGTGTGGAAGAGTAGTGGGAAGGAGTGGAAATGTTTATTTAGCTACAGATAAGGAAGACTTTTGCTTAGCCCTGGGCATCATGCTACTAACTGCTGTCCCAGGAAGTGAAAGGCATGTGTAAATACTTCCATCTGTTCACCAGGAAAAATGACACCTACTGCAAATTAGGGGTGATGGTGCATTTACTTACAATTGTTTGAGTTCTGGCTGCATTTAAATTTAGTGAGCTCGCATGGAGTGCCTCACATAGAGTGGGGATTTTCCACCACATATCTGCAAATGTCTCCAGGTTACAAAGAGAGGAGCTCTCTATATTCCATTGGTGATGTCACCCTTGCATTTTCTTAACCACTAAGGACATGCAGGGTCTAGACCACTGTTTTAGACAAGAGTAACCCATATGTTGGCATTTCCCTTTCCTCCACTCTCAGCAATTGGCATTCTTGATTTCCAAATTTGTAGTTCTTCAGTTGTGTTAGGAAGGGAAACATTAAAAGACATTTTGTAAATTCATTAAAAATAAAATCTCTAATTGCACTTCAGCATCTTTGATGCCTAATTTGCTTCACCTCTTTTGCTTTGACATGCTACTTCAGGAATGACTGGAGGAGACCTTAGGGACATACTGCATTTAGCTTGGCAAATGGCCATTAGCCAGAGAAGAGGTGTTGCCTTTCCCCTCTGCTGTGATTTGAATATTGAATGTTTCCTAAAGGTTCACATGTCAAAGGCTTAGTCTCCCAGGTGGTACTATTGAGTGGTAGAACTTTTAGGAGGTGGTGTCCAGTGGGCGGCCTTTGGGTCATTAGGGATGTGCCCCTGAAGGGGGTTGTGGAACCCACATCTCTTCCTCTTTCCATTTGCTTTCTGGTTCATGACATACGTTCTTTTGTTCCACCACATGCTCCCACCAGGATATGCTGCCTTGCCATAGGCCTATAGTGATGGGATCAACCATGGTCTGCAACCTCTAAATTCTAAAAAACAAAAAACAAAAAACAAAAAACTTTCCTCTTTATAAGTTAATTATCTCAGGTATTTTGTCATAGTAATGGAAAACTGACTAACATCTCTATTTTACCTGTAAGTTTGTGGTGATCTAGATCTACTTAGACTATCAAAGGGAAGCTGGAAACAGGATAGAAATAAGGGGTTCTTGGTCAGGCCCCAGTGAACATGTGCAGATTAGTCCCGTAACTGGTAACATACACACACACCAATATATCAGGGGAAAGATCAGATGAGCCAGCAGTTCCAAAGCAGGTTTTTAAAAAAATCATTCTATTATCTATTTTCATGAGTAGAAGGCTAAAATACAGTTGTTAGGAGATATTCCAGGGAATTTTAAGGGAGTTTTGTGAGGTCTCCCGTGGTTGGAGGAGTGTATGGCAATTTCTTACACCTGTGCCCTGGTTTGTTAGAGACTAGAGTCTCTCTGAATAAATGATACCTAAAAATATGTGTATGGTATTTGTGTATTTGAAAAGGCTGCCCTGTCGGTGACACTGTGGAGCACACTCATGCTGCGCAGGCAGGGTGCCCTTGCCCACTTTCTTTAAAAGTGTTTAAGCCATTGGGGCAGAATTGCTAGGGTCTAGAATGAACTTGTGTGAGACTAGGACAATAGCTGAGTTAGGGCTGGTGGAAGGCAAGTCAGGAAGCTGTTTTGCAGCTCAGTCAGCATTGCTATTTTTTTTTCTGGAGAGCTGTGCCCCCGTGACTGTCCCACCTGTGACTGTCCCCTGGGCTCCTCATGCAACTTCTGCCTCCCGTCTTTCTGGGCCCTTCCCAGGCCATTCTCCAAGAACAATACCTGTGCACTGGGCCTCCCTTGTTCTCCTTGTACCCAGGCAGGTGCCTGTTCTTGTACCTCACACTGAGGCCAACTAATCCTTGATAATGGGATAATAGGTTTAACAATGGTTTTCAATGACCTGTGAAGTCATAATTCAGAGTACTCTGTGACCAGATGGAGGCATAGCATGGCACTGTGGGTGGGACACTTTGACGGCCTGCCTGGGTTACTCGCCCTGTCACTTTACATCCTTGAGCTAGTTATTTCACCTCTCTGAACTTTGCTTTCCTCCTCTGTAAATTGAGGGTTCTGATCTTTCCCTTGTGATGTGTGTGTGTGTGTGTGTGTGTGTGTGTGTGTGTGTATGACAGTTATGGCCTAGGGCCAAGCATGTAGTGCTCAGTAATGGAATGAGAGCCCTCTTCCTTTCCACCTGGGCAGGGTAGAAGGGAATTTAGAAATCATCTTATCTAACTGGTTGAAAAACATATTAACTTTAACATAGCAAAGGGATTCCAGATGAAGGAAGAAGAACATTGCAACTGAACCCTTTGCTTCAGGGCTGTGGGCTGTGCTCCTCCTCAAGGTCAGCCTTGGTCCAGTCTGATCTTGCTGCTATCTGAGGCAGTGACCCTATCTTTGGACCTGAGCACCCAGGATGTTTCTAAAAGGAACAGCTATGCAACCAGCTGCCTGGACTTGATTTAGTTTTGACATCAGCAACCCTGATCTTTTAGAAATACCCCTTTGAGAATATACTGAATCCATTTTGATGGTTTCCCTTTCCTGACAGAACCTCTCTTCCTCTCTCCACGCCCACCCCTTGGCCACCCTCTTATCCCAGCAGCTGCGAGAAGATTTCTCTCCAGCTGCCCATCAAGTCTTCAAAAGCCAGCCGCAATGTGATTGTCGTCTATTTTGCATCCCTCAATAGTGGTGGGTGAAGCACACACACACACATACACGCACACACACACATGCACGCACACATTCTGCTCAAAATTGTAGGGAGACAGGAGCCAGAGCTGCCTTGTGACTCACACAGAGCCCCGCGTGGATAATTACTGCCATTCATTACTTGCCCAGGAAAGAAAACAAGGGTCCGGTTGGGTTTTAGAAGCCAGGGGGGGAGGGGGGCTGTGCTCCTCCCCACTGCTCCCCCTATCACATGCCATTTTCAGAAAAATAGCATCCTGCTGGCTACTCTACCCCCAGCTCACATCTTCATTAGGCTTATGTAGTGTGCAGTTTAGAATCCTGGTGAGGTCAAATTTTGCCAAGCACCTCTTTCCAGAAAGCCTCTGTGACCTTGAACTTGATTTTCCTGCTTTCTTGGATGAGGGCAAAGAGGCTCAGTGGCATTTGTTCATGCATGTATTCAACTAGCAGCTATCGTGAAGTCACAGCAAGGAGCCATCTGTAGGAGATGCTGAAGGTGTTGTCACCCAGAGGAAGGATATGCTTTCCTCCCCGTGTAACCCCTGCCTAGTGACACTTCTTGCAGGCAGGTTAGGGTGCCATTTATTGGCTCACCCCACTCAAGCATTCTTTCCCTCCTCAGCATTCTCTTGGTTGTGTTGGTGTGTCTTATTACCTTTCATTAGATCTTTAACTTGGTTAAGAAAGGGGGAGTATATATATATATAACATGGTTAAGAAAAGGGGAGTATATATAAAAACACATTGATATCAGTTCTCAGCACAGAGTTTTTTTATTTATTGTTTGTAGGAAATTCAATTAAGTATTAGTGAGTGGATGTATTTTAAACCAAATGTCTTAGGATGGCTGGTGGGGATGGGTTGACAAGTCCTAATGGAAGAGTAAGATTTAGATGAGTCCATAGAGATGGGTGGTCCTTCTAGATTGGGAATTGTTTGAAGAAAAGCATCTCTTGCTGGTGCTGGGATTTTCTCTCTGGAGTTAGAATATATAAAAGAATTCATTAAAGGTATGTTACCCAACATTGTGTTACTCGGCCTTACTCACGTTTGTCCCCAGTGTTCCTCGAGGGTAATTCTTCAATTAGGGCATTGGCCGTTCTTTGCAGAAGCTCATTAACTGCATAGAAATTGTTTTGGGTAGTTAAGACCTTTACTGATACTTTGGAGACTGTCAAGTTTTGCTTCAGAATCACACGCATCTTATTCTTGGTTTTATTCTGTTATTTTGGGGTTCTCAAAAAGAAGAAAACCCCCCGTTTCTTTTGCTTCTGAAAAGATAAACCTTCAGGAATTAAAAGTAGCATATAACTTATGATTCTGGTGAGTTTGCTTTATTTTGAAGACTGATTCCTTATAAAGTTTTCATACATTGTCAGGGATGACCTGGAGAATTAATGAAAGCGAAGAGACTCGTGATCTACTTACAGTTCTTGATAACAGGGACGATTTTAACTTATCCAATGTGTATTTCATGCTTGACATGGTGTTTAATGTTTTACACAAATCATTTTATTTAACATTCATTTGCTTTCTGTAACGGAGATATCATTGCAATCCTATTTTATATATGATAAAACTGAGGTTTAAAGGATGTAGGAAATGGTGTAGGCTTATGCAGATAGCAGGCAGTAGAACTGGGGACTGAACGCAGGCAATCTGAGCTCACACTCACAGGCTCTCCCAGCGGTTGCTTCTTTCTGTGCCTAGGACCTTGGTCCTAAGAGACAGCTGGAAAGATTGCATTGTTTTTCTCCTAGGATCTAAGCAGATCAATGCAAACGTGATCTCAAAATGACAGATGATTCCAAAGCTTGCTTAGTGGGTTGTTTATAGGGTTACCACTGATTGTTACTGCATTTTTAGGTGAAATAATTTGCCAAGTACTCCATATTCATTATTCCTCCAGTGTTATTTTCTCAACTTCAGTCATATATGCAAATGTGCATGCACATCTATATATTCATATCGATCTCTTGAACTTTCTCCAAGGTACTCTGAAACCAAGTTATTCCTAGGAAAATCAATCGAAGTTCTTCAAATGATTTCTAAATGGATCATTTGCTTTTCCTGAGCTTTTCTTGTTGTTCCCAAGAACAATCTTCCCTAAGTGCCTCTTTTGAAGACTCGGGAAAATCTTCCTTCTGAAAGCTGTAAAGGTCATTTTTTGTCTACCCACCTGTGCCTGGGCAGGAAATCGTGGAGGGTCATATTTCTGTTTTGAAGGACCCATGGAGGATGCTGCACCGCCTATTGGCAGCTTGCCTTTCCTAATAATCTAGATCCTCAGTAGGTACTTCCTGGTGTGCAACCCAAAAGTCCCCCTGCTGCCTTGGCTCATTCCATTTGATTGTCATGGTACCGATGTTATCTTGCTCATGGTCTTTTTTCAAGACCAGGAAATCACAGCATTTATAACTGAGTCAATAGTTATGGTCACATTTCAATTTCCTTAAGTGCCTCCATCTTGAGCAGCCCTCTGAATCCCAATTTCTGTAATGTGACCGAGGAGCTGTGAGAATACCATCTGTTTGCACGAATGGGGCCATTGGTCGCTGAACACTTGACTCTGAAGATGGAACTATTTGCCCAAATCAAGATCGGAGACCTATAAAAGCTGGCCCTGGACACCTAGATTAACTTTCACTTTGTAGAGAGACGTGGCCATTGAGGGTACTTGGATGGAAATGTAATCCTGGAGTGGCATTTGTGTGGCATTTTTGTTTATTGAGTATAACTGCTGTACTCAGCTGTGTATAAAGCATGGGAGTAATAGGATCAAATTAAGAAAAGCTACTTAGAAAGAATAACAGGGAAGTTTCCCTAATGAAGAGATCTGATAGACCATGGAATAGTCTTCCCCAGGAAAGCTGGTCTCATTGAGATGTGGTTATTTACTGAGGAACCAAATAGTCCCCCACTGGATGCATCTTGGGCCATTTTCATTTTAGTTTGAGACTTTGATTTAATTGGAAAAGTACCTCACATCTGTTGTTGACTACCTTAGGCTATGTTCCTCAAATTCTAGTCATATCAGAATCACTTAGTGAGATTGTTAAAATGCAGATTCCCTGGTCCTATCCCCAGAGATGCTGTTTCCTTAGATCTGGCCATTGAGGCTGGTCATCTTCATGTTCTCCAAATTTCTTGAACATTATTCTGATGCAAATGTGCTGTAAACTCTGTTCTGAAAAACGCTGTTAGGGCTACTTTGAGAAGGTTCCAGATCTTATAGTAAAGATATCTGTGTATTTTGATTTGTTCCTGCTTTGATCCATCACAAGTCCCTTTCTACCTGCATGCAGGTAGAACCTGTGTTTGGTGAAGAGCTGGAGGTTATCAGGAGAAGAGTTCTCCTCCAAGGAGCCTCTTCTTTATTCAACCTGGCATTCCTGGTGCTTCCTATGAGGCAGTGTGATGTAGGACAGTGTTTTCCAAAATTCGAAGGCATGATAACAGTTATTTAAAAAGGGGCAGGGGGTTCTGTGGTCAGATAAGCGTGGAAGACAAAGGCAACCAGGTTTATTTACTCCATGGGTCCTCAGAGTCTTTATCATGACAAAATCCTCACCATTTCCTGAATTCTTTGGTTATAGAATTTCTCATGAGACTACTGATTTGTGGAACACACTGAGAAACTCAGTGACTTGAAAGCAAGAAACATTTGTTTGCAAACTTAACTCTTTACCAAATAGCTGAGTGACTTGGTTGTATTTCTTGTTCCTTGAATTTATCCCCCATCTTTTAAATAGAAGTGATCCTGTCACCTTACCTAGGTCACAAGGTCATTTTGAGGATCATATGAAATACATTTGTGACATTGTTTTGTGAAGTGTGAAGTGTTTTAGTTGTCATTGGAAAACTTAGGAGTTGCATGCAAGTTTGAAGAATGGAGAGTGAGAGCTAGACAGTTTGTCTTTATCTTTCCTTATACTTTCCTTAAATGGGACTGAAAAATCTGGTTTGCTTGGTTCACTAGGGTTTGTCTTAATCCCACGTTAATGGTTAACTATGAATTCTCAAAACACCACTTTGTAAATCATTGCAAGGACACACTGATTTTACCGAGTGTTATAGTCCTATTTTTCTTTGCAGTCAATGCAGAACCAGGATTAGGAAGGAAAAACTGGCTCACAGTGAAGGAGACATTCAGAATCATGGGTCAATAGAAATGAATGGCTGGGACTGGGAAGAACTAGGACCCAGGGTGCTGATGTGGTTGTGCCCACAGGACAAGTGATTCCAGACAAAATTCCATTGTCTCAAGGAGTTTGGACAAAATTTAGCTCAAGGTAAGAGCCACATACAAGAAATTCAAGGTAGTGGATGGCAAGGGCAGAGCCACCCACTAACTTGTTTCAACGCAGAGAATGTGTTTATCATTCAGTAGGTAGAGTGTTGTGATTCTGAGTTGCCAGTGTGGGTTAGAGCTTAAGGATCACTAGCACCTACAGGCATGAGAATCAAGGTCCACATCTTCCAGGGAGGAGGTGTATTAGCTTTCCATCATTATAATACATACTGGAGATAAATCAGCTAATAAAGAGAAAAGGTTTATTTTGGTTCATAGTTTTGGAGGTTTCAGTCCATCATCAATTGACGTCATTGCCTTGGGCCTGTTGTAGCGTATCATGATGGGATCATGTGGCAGAGCCAAGCCACTCACCTCATGTCTTGGGAGTTAAAGAGAGAGAGAGAAAGGGAGGAGGCTGGTAATCTCTTTGTATCCTTCTAGGATATACCCCCAGTGACCAATGATTTCCCACTAGGCCCCACCTCCTGAAAGTTCCACTACCTCCCAATAGCGCCACAGGCTAGGACCAAACCTTTAACACTTGGGCCTCTGGGGAACATTGTAGATCCAAACTCTGGCAAGAAGCTAGAAAAATCTACCTCATGTGTCAAAAGTCCTCACCAAGTGAGTTTATCATAGCTCTAGTGGTGTGGCTGGAGTATAATTTAGAGACAGCCAACGATACCAATGGAACAATGCAACTTGAGAAGAGAGGCTGGAAGGGTCATATTTGTGGGTCTTTTACACCAGTATTCAGATACAGGATACAAAACTAACTCTAGTCCATCTCTGCTAGTGATGACAAAATTTCTCTATCACCAGTCTTAATAGTATCAGAGTTATTGATTAGCTTGCTTGCTTTATGGAACTTTATTTTAAACACTTGACATATTACCTCAATTCTCAAGCTGCCCATTGAATTAGGCACTATTGGTATTCCCATTTTATGGATGAAGAATTTAAGGTAGAGAGAAGCCAAGTGAATTGTTTCAGTGTGTGCAGTTGATAAATGGTGGTTGCAGACTTGAATTCATGAAGCTAAACTTCATGAGCTATGCCCTTTTCAGATGCTATGCTTCCTCCATCCCACCACAATAACAGTTAAAAGTACAATAATTAAAATGAAAAAAAATTCACTCGAGAGCTCAGCAGATTTGAGGTGTTAAAAAGAAAGACTTAAGGAACCTGAAAATAGATCTGTGGAAATTAACCAATCTGAAGAACACGGAGGAGAAAACAACAACAACAATACATTGAAGTGAAATGAACAGAGCTACAAAGACACATGAAACACAATCATGCATTCCAACACACAAATAAAGGGCCTCCCAGAAGGAGATAAGAGGAAACACACACACTCACACACACACACACACACACACACACACAATGGGTGAAAACCACCCAAATTTGATTTTAAAAAATCAGTCTATACAACTGAGAAGATCAACAAACCTAAAGTAGGATAAATGTAAAGAGACTGACACCTGAACATATTATAGTCAACTGTTGAAAGAAGAAAAGAAAATCTTGAAAATGGCAAGGGAAAAGTACCTGGCCATGTACAGGGAGCATAAGTATGATTAATAGCCGACTTTTCATTTGAAAGATGGAAGTCAGAAGGCAGTGCAATGATATATTCAAACTGCTTGGGGGGTGGGGATTGTTAACTGAGAATTTTACATCTAGCAAAACTATCCTTCAAAAAATGAAGGTACAATAAAGGCAATGTCAGATAAGCAAATATGAATATGTTTTGTTGTTAGCTCAACTGTTGTACAAGAAATGCTAATGGTTTTCCATTAGGCTAAAAGGAAATGATGACAAATGGTAACTTGAAGTCTATAGTAAAAAATCAAGAGAACAGGAAATGGGAAACTTGTGGGTTAATATAGTCCTTTAATACAGTCTTCTCATTTTTTTCTCAATTTCTTTAAAAAATCCTGATTTTTATAAAGCAAAAACAGACGAATTTTTAACTAACCTAGTCCAGAAAAAAGGAGTAAGTTTAAACATACAAAATAAGAAGAGGAAAGGAACATCAGGGGAAATTAAAAGAATTGTAGAGGACCACTTAGTTTAATAGGCAATATTGAACTCATGACAGAACCATTTAGTCCAAGAAGATACTTTTTTTTTTTTAATTTTTTTATTGTTGGTTGTTCAAAACATTACAAATTTCTTGATATATCATATTTCACACTTTGATTCAAGTGGGTTCAAGAAGATACTTTTTTATAGATGTTATTTTAGAATAAAGATGATGTCAGAAGCATATCTATTTGTGGCATCACATTCATAAAACAGAAATTTCAGAAAGTACGAAGAGATTCACATTGGCTGCAGAGTTCATTTAATGAACATATCTCATTCCATGAGAGAGATATTTTAAACAATAGATTAAGAAAAGCAACAGTGTATGTATTTGTTACTGTTTTATGGACACTTGGGAAGCACATTCTCTATTTTTAAGGGATAGAGTTTGTGATATCTATGTATCTATTATACTTGTTTTTATATAATTATATATTTACAAAGTATATTTACTATATATTACATATGAATATATTGCTTATGTTTAAATGTTTTAAAGATCTATGTAACTCATGTACATACATATACATACATTACAAAAGCTACAAAGCCTATAAAAACATTCTTAAATTCCAAATTTATACATAGTGCCAACAATATTCTCTGACCATAATGCAACAGAAATACAAACCAAAAATCCCACAGAAAGCAAAAAGTTCAGGCTAAGAAAATCTCAATGGAAACTGAGGTAGATAAATAGAAAATAGTAATGTTCAAAATATTGCATATCAGAATCAATACTGCACATTCAAATTAATGGGAAATAGTTAAAGCAGAGATTAGAGGTAAATTCATAGTCCCAAATACTTGTATCAATAATCAAGAACAAACAAGGGTAAATGAATTAAGCTTCCAACTCAAGAAATTAGTTTTTTTTTTAAAGTAAAGCAAAATGAAGGATTTAATAAAGTACTAGTGGAGATTAGTGAAACAATATAGAAAAAAACAGAACAGTAGAACCAACGTGTAAATCACGGACTTTTTTGGACAAAAATAATAGAATAGATAAATTTTTAACTAACCCATCCCAGGGAGGAGAGAGAGAGAGAGAGAGAGAGAGAGAGAGAGAGAGAGAGAGAGAGAGAAAGTTTAAACATACAAAATAAAAAGAGGAAAGGAACAACAGTCATGGGAAATTAAAAGACTTGTAGATGACCACTTAGCTTAATTCCTTGCAAATGAACTTGGAACAACTGAATTGAAATGTCCTTTTTGCCGGACATGTAATTTAGTGAAAGGAATGGTGTCAGGCAGACAGGATGAAGGATGCAATGGGAAAGCCTATAGGACTCCCTCAAGGCTGCTCTGAGACTTTCTTGACAGAGGATGATGAAATGGGCACTTTTTATACTCAACATGTTTCTCAAGACTTGATGTTTATGTAGCTGACTAATATGCAATATCCCATATTGCTGAATCCGCTTGTGTAGCTGCACTTTCTGGCATTGTGTATTCTTGCTATATTAGAGCACAGCCCTGCCTTGCCTACCCTACTCCTGCCCTAGGAGAAGGCAACAGATTGATTTTTGGAATAGGAATCTGGGAAATAAATACAAATTCACTCATCTGTAAGTCTCCAGCATCCCTCTCCCATATTTCTGTCCCTTTAAAGGGTTGCTAGGCAACCAGGCAGAAAAATGGCCGAAACCCTTGTAAAGAGAAGACATGCTTATAATGTCAGAAAAATAAATGTGGGCTTCCTCACTTGGGTCCCCTTTGAAAATTGCCAGGGCTTGTGGAATAATCTATTCAGTAGCAATTATTGCAATTGACCTTGAGGCTGGGGAAAACAATCGGCCGTAATCCGGCTCAGTGGAGTCATGACCCAAGCCACCCAGGTGTGAGAAGGGGTGCTGCTGGGGCATCTTTTGCCCTTGAAAGGAGATGAATGTTCAGTGGTTCCTGCTAGGGCTGGTTTCTCTGGCCGAGTCTGCAATTCCATTCTTACATAGTTAGCACTGTTTCTATGAAGCCTTTTTAGAGCTCACTTTTGTTCATGCCCAGTCTTTCTTAGGAATTGCTGCTACATCTCCCCTGGAATTTCCTACATCCACCTAATTTTAAATGGAGCCTGCCTGCCTATGCTTCTGTGGGCATTGGCATGTGTGCAGTCTCTGGTGGCCCAGGCTCAGATTGCTCTAAGGAACTGTACAGCCATCCTACCTGGTGTGTGTGCCAGGGTCTGCTCATGGTGACAGGTGTTGATGTTCAGCTGCTAATTTTCCCCATTAGAGACAATGTGGTAGGATCTGATGATACAATCTGTTCATCTGAGGTCTGCCCTGATTTTTCCTGTCTAGAATCTATTGCTAACTTTATGGAAACAATAAAAGAAGGAATAGACGTGCAATCTGCCCTTTAAATGGTTTTGCTTTGCTAGGGAAAAAAATCCATAGCAGTCGATTCCTTTTTGTCTATTATAAATTTATTAACAGGGTGTTATAATTAGGTGCATGGCTTTGCCTTAGAGGACAAATGGTGCTTGGTGAACTGTGACGTTGATCTGATTGTGGTAAAATGATCCATTTGGTTTTACCAGCTGTGACTTTGGAGGGAGTTGAATGACAGAAAGCACATAAAACTTGACAGATGTAAACATTCTCAGCTTATACTCCCTATTACTGATCATTCTGCATCCCAAATAAAATATGTGTTGGTGATCGAAGAGGACGAAATGTAACTTGATAGGAGGCCAGGAAGCTGACTGGCGTCCCACATCACATTCCTGTTCCCATTTATATAGCACGAATTGCTCAATCTGAATCATGAATGGCATAATTTAAAGATGCTGTGCTATCTTGTTAACCAACTGGGTGGGCTGGTGAGGTGGTTGCAAGTGTAGAGTTAGAGTTGGGTTGCCTGTATTTGAAGCCTGGCCACGATGTTACCAGACTCAGAATTTCTTGGATCTCGATTTCCTTATCTATAAAATGGGGATTTTAAAAAATCTACTTCATAGAGTTCATTCTTCATGCAGTATTTACACAGAGTAAGCTCTCAAGACATGTTAACCAATGCTATTATCATCACTCAGTCTCCAGAAATAATATTAAACTCTGCAGACAAATGGTCCAGTATATAGGGAAGTCTTGGGTTCCTGATTGGCCTGAGAGAGTAGGAGAAAGAACCATTATCTGCTTCCCTCGGCCTACTTCCTGTCAACCCAGCACTCCACTGATGTGATGGGGAATTGGGGCCCAGAAGAAAGAGGAGTTCCCTTTCTGTGGCCACGATCCTATTGCAAAAGTTTTGAATCACACAGACCTTTTTTTTTTTTTTTTTTTGGTACCAGGGATTGCACTCAGAGGTATTCAACCACCAAGCCATCCCCGGCCCTATTTTGTATTTTATTTGGAGACAGGGGCTCACTGAGTTGCTTAGCACCTTGCTGTTGTTTAGGCTTTGAACTCGAGATCCTCCTGCCTCAGCCTCGAGCTGCTGGGATTACAGGCATGTGCCATTGCGCCTGGCCTACACAGACTTTCATTGACTTTTGTCTTCCTATGATGGGATAAATCTTAGAAACAGAGGAACGGAAAGAGTAAAAAGAGGTGCCATGCCACCTGACCCTTCTTTATTTGGTGGGGGTAGGTACAGGGGACCAAACCTGGGGCAAAGGGGTTTACCACTGAACTACATTCCCAGCCCTTTATATTCTTGTATTTTGAGATAGGGTCTTGCTAATTTACCCAGACTGACCTGGGACTTATGATTCTCCTGCCTCAGCCTCCCAATTAGCTGGGATGACAGGTGTGTGCCAATGTGCCTGACTCTAAGCCCCTTTTTTCTAAGTCTTTATTCTTTTTTTTTAAATTTATTTTTTATTTGTTCTAATCAGTTATACATGACAGCAGAATGCTCTTTGATTCATTGTACACAAATGGAGCACAATTTTTCACTTCTCTGGTAAGTCTTCATTCTTGACTGTAATTTATCCCCAAGGACAGTTTTGGCCAGTAAAAGTTTATGATACCTCCCAGAACATTCCCAATTCAATAAGGAACTTCTCAGATGGAAAGCAAAGAGTCATATTGAGGGCATTTCATGCTCCATGGCAAACTCACTTCTTAGGTAGAAGAGGAGGGTTTTCACCATCTCCTCATTACCTCTCACAGATCTCCAGCAATTGTTCTTATGATGTCACAGGAGACTGGACTCATTCAATGGGTAACTTGAAGTTGTCAGCCTGAAATTGAAATTTCTTAAAATCTGATGTTTCATATCTTAAAATTAAAAAAAGAGGGAGCATCACGACACCCCTGCCTCTGTCTTCTCAGTCACATCATTCCTGCGCCAGCCATCAGCCTTTGGATGCCACATCTACCCTTAGCTCTGCTCTGTGGGCTTGGTGAACCTGTCTCCTTTGCCATGTGACAGATGCTAAGTTTTGCCAGTAGAGGGCACTGGAAGGCCACTGTAGGAGGAAGGGACACTTGTGTTGGTGTGCTTTTTCCTTCTTGCTTCAGTGGCCTTTGTCTCCCAGTGGCATTTGGGACACACAAGGCACTTGCCCTGCTGTGCCCCCTCCGGCTGGTTTTACTCAAAAGGGGGCTTCCCAGTGAGTCTCAAAAAATATCCCAGCAGGTGATCTCCTGCTCCCCAGCCCTCCCAAGGGTTTTTCACCACCAAGTGACATTATTACATTCTTTCCAGTGAGGTCAGACTCTCAGCCTTGTGTTTGGGGGTAGGCATGCTTTGATGTGCTGCCTCTTGGGTACTGTATCTCAGCTCATATCTATTATTCCCTATCTGCTGACTGTTTAATCTTGTTTCCAAATTAGTTCAGGACCCAGGCAAAGAGAAGTTTGGATTTTTATTGTCAACCATGGCCCCTGCCTTCCCCAGTGATTTTCGTATAAAAATACTCTAAATCACTTATCACCAGAGGAAAGTGATGGAAGTTCCAGGAAATCACAGCTGTTCAACCCCTGGCTTTGCTATCCTCTGATCATCTACTGTATCATTATGATTTTCATACGCTACCTATAATTATTTTTTCCTTCATGAATTTTTTTTCCTTTATAATTTTAAAATGCTAATCCAGGGCTGGGGTTTTGGCTCAGTGGTAGAGCGCTTGCCTAGCACGTGCGAGGCCCTGGGTTCGATTCTCAGCACCACATATAAATAAATAAAGATATTGTGTTCAACTACAACTAAAAAATAAATATTGGGGAAAAATGCTAATCCAGTTGCAGTGTTATTCTGTATCTCCTCAATGTTCAGACAAGCTAGAGTGATCATCCTAAAAGAGTACAATCCCAAAGATCTTGCATAAACAGTAATTTGATGATGGAGGAATATTTACAGAACATGATCTACTTGAAACATAGTGCTTTAAAGCCATGAAGTAAAGAAAAAAAAAATCATGCATTTAAAAATGTGTGAAAAAGACAGGTTTGTAGTCTCCTCTCTGTGTGTGGAGGACCACAAAGGAGAAAGGTCATTAGTCAGCCCTGGGGCAAGGTCTACATCTTTGCTACATTAGACATTAACAGTTGGATTTGATGGTGCTTGTTCTTGTCAAGGGAGGGGATTAAGGAATGGCGCAGGGAGATGACCACTGTGGCTCAGGCAGAGAGCCACACATCCACTCGTCCCTCCATCATCTCCACTGGCATGGCACCTTTTCTTGCCCTTGACTTTCTCCTGCACTCTGCATGCCTGGCTGAGCTGCTTATGAATCCTGCATGTTTGCATAAGGAGAGGACAGTGGAGGAAAGGTGCCCCTGTGCTGCAGAGACTGGAGGGAGTGCGACTCTTGCCTTTTGTGAACATTGAAGTGTTGGGGTAGTGGCCAAGGATTGATGGTGCTTGATGACCCTCCCATCTTAGGTACAGGCCCGGGTAATAATAGCTGACATGGGGACATGTGAGCTTGAGATCCTGCAATGACCTTTGAAGCTGATTCCTGCTGAGCTGAAAAGTCAGAGGAAGCAGATACTTTGTCACTTACTGACTGTAAATGGTTAAGGATGGGTTTATTATGAGCCATGTCATTTGATGTAGTGACTTTACATCTTAATGATTAGAGACTGACATTGCAGGTGGCATTATATAAGTGACAGGATCAGAAAAATTAATCAGAATTAGAATCAAAAGAATCAACAAGCTTGAAGCTTAAGTATAAATCTTTGCTTTCTTCCTTATTGCCTTCCGTAATTTCTTCAGTTGTTGTGGAATAAAGTTTCCTAGGTATTGATCACAACCCTTTCCTTTCTTAGTGGCCATCAAAGGCTGAGATGTGACTTAGGTGCGTTTTGTTCTTGCATCCTTCCAGATACTTCCCTGTCTAGTGTCCTCCTTACAAATTTCTTCCTTTCCTGCTTTCCCCTACTTCAAAGGATTAACTCTGTTTGGAAGAAGCCTTTCTAATGGATGGAGCGCGTAGCACAGGGTGCCTTTACATGAAACAAGGGTGCAGTGAATAGCATCATGAAAGTGATTTCTATATTATTTTCATTTCATCTACTTTAGGATTTTAAAGAAATATCTTCAGCTATTTCTTTGACTTTTTGAGATGCTTCCTCTTTGGCAGAATTGTGACATGTGTGTTCTGAATAGATCTTGGTCTGCATCATATATGTAAAGGTCATTGCTCCAAGATACCCACCACTGGGGCCAGATTCTTGCAAGTGGCTGAATGGAACCCAGCAGTAGGGTTCCATGCTTGACATTGGTGGAGTTGAACAACTCAAGGTCGCCATTCACAGTGTGTTCAGTGGAGTTGTGGCCCAGGGGTGCTATTCACATCTCTGTGGGGCCATTTGCTGTTCCTTCGCTTCCTCCTGGGCTTCTCTCTGGGGTCCCCTCTGCTCTGAAATTGCTCAGGGAGCCATTTCAATCAATGGCCTGCTCTAGCTTTTAGGTTACTTGATAGAATCTGAAGTGTTCACTGGTAAGAGCTGTTTGACACCAAAGAAATCGTTTAAAAGTTAAAAATCACATATGATTTCTAGACACGTAGTCTGAAAATTATAAACAACCGAATGCCTACCAATAGATGAATGGAAAAAAATAAGTACCAGGGTGCTAATGTGTAGCATGGAATCTCATTTCTACTGCCCTAAACTGGAAAAGGTATATAAATTAATATGTTATAAAATTTATATCTTACTTATTATATACTTAACAGCACTGAAAAACAGTATATGTATTATATGTTAATAGCAATTGGAACAAATGGGTATAAAAGGTCTGAAAACACACATGCCATACTGACCTGGGAGGAAACCTGGGTTAGGTGTTGGAGTGAAGAGGAATCTTGCTTTTTACTCTGTGCTCCTGTACTGGGAAATTTTTTATACCAAAATGGAATCCCATATTACTAATAAATATAAACACGTTTTAAATGATTAACTTTGAACATGTAAGCTGTGACTTAGGAGAAAAGCCACTTTGGCTAGGCTGGGGCGTGATACTAAGGGACAGGACACAAGCACATGCCTGTTCAACTTCATTAATGTGATTTACTAATTGCAATCAGAATGGCAGCTCTGTGGCTGTGGTTAATACTTTCCAAACAGATAATTACGCTCAAATGTCTTGCTTTATTGCCTTTATGAGTAAATAAGTAGAATTCCTGTTGAACACATTCCGAAGTGTTAAACTGTAGTATGTTAATGGTTATTAATGAGTGGGCTTTGGTCTCTATATCTTCCTCTCAGTTTTCCTTCTCTCCTTCCCCGACACCCTCCACCCCTTGCCAACTGGTTTGTGTCCCCTCTGTTCAGGACCTGTCCCAGAGGCACAGCTTCCAGGGAGTCTCTCTTAATTAACTTAGCATCCTGGAGAAAGCTTTGCTCACATCCCTTTGGTGGGTGCTGGCATGTTTGAGGACTTCATTTTGCACCTTCTTGAGGTGTTGCTTGCTAATTGGTTTCTGGTTTTTTTTTTTTTTTTTTTTTTTTTTGCAAACGTGTTGTCTTAATTCCTCTTCCAAAGAAATAGACTCTTCATGAGATAAACATAGAAAACAGGAACATGTGTGGACATTGGAAAATGAAATATCTGAATTAAAAAACCTGACTCTTCCACTTTTTGGTGGATGTTTTTGAGAATTTTTTTTTCTTTTTAAGCTGCATTTTCATCATTCTTGAAACTAGATTGAGTTCTTTTTTTAAAGTATTTTTTTAGCTGTAGTTCGACACAATGTCTTTATTTTATTTGTTTATTTTTATGTGGTGCTGAAGATTGAATCCAGCGCCTTGTACATGCTAGGTGAGCGCTCTATCACTGAACCACAACCCCAGCCGGAGGATTGAATTCTTATTTCATAGGATTTCATAGGACTGTTGTGTTGGTTTTTGTTTTGTTTTGTTTTGGTACTAGGGATTAAACCCAGAGGTACTTAACCACTGAGCCACGTCTCCAGCTATTTTTTTATATTTTGAGACAGGGTCTCACTGAGTTGCTTAGGGCCTTGCTAAGTTGCTAAGGCTGATCTTGAACTCACAATCCTCCTGCTTCAGTTTCCTGAGCCGCTGGGATGACAGGTGTGTTCCACTGTGCCCAGCTGTTGTGGGGTTTCATTGGCCTATCTGTGAAGCACTTGGCATGGGGTTTGTGTAGGTAGTAAGTGCTCATCCTGTGACAGATGGTGGTCTTCACCCCCTTCTATATCCAACCTACCATGTGTATGTAATGTCCTGATATCCAAGAAGGTCTATAATGAGGCTTAAATCTAGATATGTTTTGGGGACATTTGGGCTTTCTAAGTAGAAGGATGAGGGTTATATTATCAAATCCAACCCAAGTCACCATTCCTTTGTTCCTCAAACCCTGCTTACTGTGAATAATTTAGTTGGGATACTCATATCCAAAAGGGCTATTCCATTTTTTATCTAATTTTTATCTTACATAGGAAACCAAGTCATACTTGGTCCAGGCAACCTTTCTGACTTCCATCATATTGTATGCTTCTGTGAATTAATTCATGTAGTCACTTAATTCAGCCAAAATTACTGAGTGCTGCTGTGCTCGGCACTATAGGTACAAAGAGCAGTAGCAGGAGTAGAAGCCTGCCCAGTGGATAAACTGGGAAGAACACTCTAAACTGAAGGTATGTCATGTGCAAAGTACCTGAAACAAAAAGAGCAGAACAGTTTTAGGAACTACACTTTCTGTGCACTGTGGCTTTGGGTGAGCATGGGAAGTGATTGAGGTGATATTGGGTAGACAGGTGGGCAAGAGCATTCATATACCATGCAAAGGAGTTGCATGTTATAAAGATAGTATGGATCTGCTGAAGAATTTTGAGCAAAGAAACAACAAGGTCAATTTGTATGTTATAAAGAAATTCTAGCTAGGGGCTGGGGATGTGGCTCAAGCGGTAGCGCACTCGCCTGGCATGCGTGTGGCCCGGGTTCAATCCTTGGCACCACATACAAAGATGTTGTGTCCACCGAAAACTAAAAAAATAAATATTAAAAAATTCAAAAAAAAAAAAAAAAAGAAATTCTACCTAACCAGTGCAAGATGGATTCGGGGAGGGAGAAGAGGTGTAGAGAAGGAGAAAAATCAGGAGGCTGGGATGCAAAAGTGTGATGACAGAGGGATTTAGGAAGTAGAATTGAGCGCACTTGGCCTTGATTGATGTATTTGCTCTCTATCATTGTCATAACAAATTGCCATGAACTTAGGGACTTAAAATAATACAAATTTCTCAAGGTTAGAAATCTGACATGGCCTCACTGGGTAAAATCAAGGGATCATCTGGGCTGTGCTCCCTTTTTAAGGCTAAATGGAAATTTTGTTCAATGCTCATTCAGGTCCTTAGCAGAATGCAGTTCCGTATGTTTCTAGAATTGAGGTCCCATTGTTATTTGGTACAGTTGAGGCTCAGACTCTTCCAGGTGCTGCCTGCATTCCTTGGCTCATGGCCCACCTCCGTCTTCAAAGGCAGTGATGGAGAGCCCTGTTTTCTTCATACTTTGAATCTTTCCTGCCTCTTGTGTTTTCTTTCTGTTCCCCTCTTCCGGTTGAAAAAAACTCAAGTGATTAAATCAGACCCATCCAGATCCCAGGATAACGTCTCCATCTCTAGGTCTTCCACCTTGACAGGTCAGCAAGGTTCCTGCTACCATGGACAGTAGCGCAGTAACGGGTGCTGTGGGTTAGAAGGTGTATATCTTCAGGGCAGCCATTATACCTTCTCCAGTTGGTTGTGGGGTAAAAAGAGAATGTAGAATCCAGGTTTCTGACTTTGAGAACTAGGTTAAATGCAGTTTTAAGGAAGGAGTTGACTTTTGGCTTTTTCTTGGACATTGTGAAGTGTGTACTTGATTTGGTTTCTCATTGTGTCTTCTTACAAGACTTTCAGGGTCAGGTGATACCGGGCCAAAAACAAAAGCAAAATTGTCTCATTCCCCAGTGGATTCAAATGAAAACTAGTTATAAAATCAGATACAACTCCAAGGGGAGACATTAGAGGAGCATCAAGCTGGTCTAGAAGGATTTACACATTTTATGCTGTATCAAGGTTATGATCATCTTGTCATGTCAAGCTGAAAACGTCATCACTATCTGGATAGTTGAGAATATTTAACTAGGGATATGATATTTCTTTAGTTATGAAGGTTTTATAGCACTGGTTTTGTATTAAATATGTAAAACTTCCAGAAAAAAAATAGTAAGGCTGGGATCTACAGCTCAGTGGTAGAGGGCCTGCCTTGCATGCATGAGACCCTGGGTTTGATTCCCAGTACCTAAAAAGGAAGGAGTTGAGATTGTGAATATGTTGACTTTAACATGTGCCCCAGGAACCAGCTAGGAAGTAGTTAGATGCACCACCTAAAAGACAGACAAGAAATCAAGGAGGGAGATGCTGGTCAGGCAGCTGTTAACATACAGTGAACCCTTGGTGAATGTGTGAAATGGGAAGAGAACAGGGCCACCAACAGAACCCTGGGGTTGCTAATATCAGGTGCACCAGAGGGAGAAGGACCTACCTGGTTTCCCGGTGCAGGGTGTCTGTGCCTTTGGGCAGGTTTCTTGCCTCCTCTCTACCCAGCCTGTTTTCTCCCCATGATTTGCGTCCAGCCTGTGCATCATTTCTGCTAATGCTGTGGCCTCTCTGTCTGCCTCTTTGGGGATATTTTGGTTTCCATTTCTAAACAGCCTTATTCTCTCAGCATTTAAGGTTTAAAATATATATATATATATATATATATATATATATAAAGGAAAAAAAAACCTTTGGAAGAGAATTGAGTGGGCCCAGCTTATCATACAGAGTCACACTGTGGCACAAGTCACCAGATTCAGTTAGATGACTATCCTGAGACCAGGTGCCCACTATGATCCAATGGGCTGTTTCTCTATTTCAGGGACTAGGATGAATCCAGTCTGTTCCGGCTTTGAGGACAGGAGGGTTGACTTTACCTGCATTGTATTTGGGGAACACAGGATTATGTCAAAATGGAAAGATTATAGGTTCACCTCTCACTGATAGCCTCATGTGGTCCTGATGCTGTCTTGGGCAGGGGACCATCTTATTAGGAACTGAATTTTGGATCCAAACCACAGTATTTCAGTCCAGGGGGGCAAAACTCACATGACTATAGTCGTCTTCCTTTAGGCTGACTGGCAGTCTCTGTGGTCTTGTGTTGCTCAACATGAGAGTTGGTCATTGGGCTGTGTGGACCTTCCAGCCACTCATCCGTTTCAAGGCCACCCTCATGCATGAGGAGTCCCTGGGTCACAGTCACTGGCTCTGGAAGTCGAGTCTCGCCTTCTCTTAAAGAGAGACTCTGGGCAGGGCTACGTCTGCAGGGTTGGCAGAGCTGAGGAGGTGCCAGCATTACTACCTGGGGACCATCCTGGATTGTGAGAGAACTAGAAAGCACTGTCAAGTCTCCAAACTCCTATTGGGTTTCGTTATACACAGATAAGATATCTTTCACAAGATTGCGGTTTATGAGCCACAGTGCGATGGGCTCCAGGAGAGGCGGGAATCCACAAGAGCCAATGGGCTTCTCCAACCCAAATCCAATGAAGCCCAGCTTCAGTGGAAATGTTTCCTTGTGTGGGTTCAGGAGAAGCCATGAGGGTGGGTGGGCTGAGTGGTGACCTGCTGCCGCTCTCCTGAGGCCAACACCTAGGTAGTGGCCCCTGCCCACGTTCCCTGCTGGGGAACAGGCTGAAAGCAGATAGCACGGTATTCCTGCGCCACAGTGGACTCTTGCCATTTACTGCTCACTGGACCCTTGCCAGGGCGTTCTCAGCTGTGGCTGAGAGATGCCCCTCCTTGCGTAACTGGACAAAGCAAAACAGCCAGAACAATGCCCCAGACACCAAGAGGCTCCTGAACAGAAAGGGAGACAGGCACATACTTGACCTAATTATTGGGAGACCCAGAGGGCAACTGGCGTTGAACCCATAACGTTGTTGCAGTTGAGTCCTTCCAGTCTGCCCAGAAAGGACTTCGTGGTCATGTGAGATGCTTGGGGGCAGGTGAAGCTCTGAGCAGTGAGCTGTTCCTGCAGCTCTCACCTGCAGAACTGACCTGGATGAGGACGGAGGGAGCAGAAGACTGGAGATGATCCAGCAAACTGCGAGTCTAACCTCAAAATTACTCATCTTCTTCAAACCTGCCAGACTCTTTAAATACCTCTGTGACTTGGTGCGTGCTGCATTCTAACCCTGGAATGACTTCCTTTGCCTTCTCTAACTTGAAAAATCCAACATAATCTTCAGGGTCCTCATCTTTTTAAAGTCTCTGGAACTCCCCACATTGCATAAGCAGCCCTTTGTTATGCTTCTACACACCTTTGTGCTTGTGCTTTTGTTACATAACTTCTCAAATTGTATTCTACTCTTATGTAGGATAATATCCTGAAATAATATTTGGCTCAAAATTAGGCTCAGCCCTACAGAATGGGAGCAAGTTTTTACCACACACACATCTGATAGAGCACTAATCTCTGGATATACAAAGAACTCAAAAATCTTAACACCAAAAACCAAATAATCCAACCAATAAATGGGCCAAGGACCTGAACAGACACTTCTCAGAAGAGGATATAAAATCAATCAGCAAATATATGAAACCATGTTCAACATCTCTAGCAATTAGAGAAATGCAAATCAAAACTACTCTTAAGATTTCATCTCTAGTCAGAATGGTAGTTATTAGAATACAAACAACAATAACTGTTGGTGAGGATGTGGGGAGAAAGACACACTCATAGACTGCTGGTGGGACTACAAATTGGTGCAGCCAATATGGAAAGCAGTATGGAGATTCCTTTGAAAGCTGGGAATGGAACCACCATTTGACCCAGCTATCCCTCTCCTCAGTCTATACCCAAAGGACTTAAAAACTGCATACTACAGGGACACAGCCACATCAATGTTTATAGCAGCACAATTCACAATAGCTAAACTGTGGAACCAACCTAGATGCCCTTCAGTAGATGAATGGATAAAGAAAATGTGAGATACACACACACACACACACACACACACATACAATGTATTACTTAGCATTAAAGAGAAAATAAAACCATGGCACTTGCAGGTAAATGGATGGAGTTGGAAAATATAATGCTAAGTGAAGTAAGCCAATCCCAAAAATCCAAATGCTGAATGTCTTCTCTGACATAGGATGCTGATTCATAATGGGGATGGGGGCAGAGCATGGGAGGATTAGATGAACTCTAGATAGGGCAAAGGGGAGGGAGGGAAAGGGAGAGGGCATGGGGTAGGAAAGACGGTGGAATGAGACAGACATCATTACCCTAAGTACATGTATGAAAACACAAATGGTGTGACTCTACTTTGTGTACAACCAGAGACATGAAGAATTGAGCTCTATTTGTGTAATACGAATTGAATTGCATTTTAGTTGTCATATATAACAAATTAGAATAAATAAAATTAAAAAATTAAAAAATATTAGGCTCAGCTGTATATAACAGCTTAAAGAAGATAAAAGCTTATTCTTTCTCCTATTTAAGGAGGTAAAAGCAATCAAGAGCTGGTATGGAAACTTTGTAATGACATCATGAATCCAGTTTCCTCCTTATCTTCTCTGCCAAACTCAGCTCAGAGCTTTTATTTTCAAGTTTGTCTTATGTCTACAATGACTGCTGTAGCTCCAGCCATCACTTCCATGCTCCAGAATGCAAGAAGGGGGAAGAAAAAGAATGAAATGTCTCTTTTCTTTTAAGGAGAGTTTCTGGAAATACTGCACAATAATTTTACTTCTATATTAGTCAGAACTCAGGTAGCCACATTTAGGGGCAAGCAACTAAAGAAATTATAGTCTTTATTATGACAACAATGTGTCAAAAATAAAAACTGTGCCATAAAGAGACTCCAGGCATGGTGGTACATGCCTATAATTCCCGCTACTCAGAAGACTGAGGCAGAAGGATCACAAGTTTGAGCCAGCCTCAGCAACTTAGCAAGACTCTGTCTCAGAATGAAAAAAAGGGCTGGGGATATAACTCAGTGGTAAAGTTCTCCTGGAATAAATTCCATCAACACACACACACACACACACGCATACACAATATGAGAAGAAACTAGATTCTGAGAGGCAAATCGGAATCACACTATTCTGATGCAGTTTTTTTTTTCTTTTTTCTTTTTTGGTACTGAGCACATCCCTAGTCCTTTTTTTGTATCTTATTTAGAGACAGGGTCTCATGAGTCACTTACTGCCTCATTAAGTTGCTGAAGCTGGCTTTGAACTTGCGATCCTCTTGCCTCAGTCTCCCGAACCTCTGGGATTACAGGCGTGTACCACCATACCCGGCCCAATACAGATTTTGTTCTGGCAATTCTTGGTGCTAACCATTCCTCTGTCTGCTGAAGCTGAGCACTCTGCAGCTTTGGGAAGCAGTTAGAACCCAGGAGAAAACACAGATTACATATAATGGTTTAAAACTTGCAGTCATAATTTAAGTGTGCAGAAATTTTCCTTTCTTTATTTACTGAACTTGACTTGTCCACAAGCTCCTATTTCCATTAATGGCTAGAAAAAAAGAATATTATCAATTAAAAGTCATGCAGTCACTTGTATTTTAAAATTAAATCTCTTTGGGGTAAATATTCAGCTATGTTCTGGGCTCTTCCCGTTTTCTGCTTTCTCACCAGGAGGTGGTTTGTTTACCTGAGGGTCTTCCTGCGGTCCTCTCATTCTCTGGGATCTCCAATAATTAGAAAAAGAATATGTCAGTCTCCCTTTCTACCCAGGAGCCTCTTGGAATCTGGGATGTTCTTTTGACTGATCTGCTTTCTCCAGGGCCTACTGCAGAAGTTGGCGCAAGGAAATGGTTAAAAATGTGATGGATACATTTATGAGTATACTTTAGATGCATCCTATAATTAATTCAAATGGTACCATAATGATCTGGAAATCCTGTACAATTAAAAGTCTATTTCTCTAAAGCCCCTAGCACTATGTTTATAGCTTTCTCGTGGCCCTGGTAACCCTCTCCGTTCTAATGGCTGGTGCGTCTGCCTCACCCCTCATTAGAGTGTCCGCTGCTGAAGAATGTTCCTGAGCTGTGTAACTCTCACAGGTGCCGAAAAAGAGGGGGACATGGAAATGAATGACCACAGGAGCAGGTGCTGGTACTTGATATGTTACCGCTAATGAGTGACTCCCACCCGGGAAGAAACAGAAGATTTTATTGCAGCCATTTAGAAGGACATCAGTAAAGACAAGTTGACATCTTGCCTTTTGCTGAACTTTAACTTTTTAAAAATTGCTTTTGTTTTTCAGAAATCCTCCACCTACCTTACTGCATCCAGAAAAATGGTGTGAGGAATTCAACCACTTTATTTCACAGTGAGTATTTCTTCTTCTGAACATTGCTTATTTAGCAAGGCCTTGGACAGTGATTGGGGAAATCCAAGCTGTGGAATTTACTGAGTGCTAGAAATGGCTATGCCTAAGAGCACGTTGGGATGTAGGATTTGTTCCAGTGAGTGACAGAGGATGCCTCTGCAGGATCTGAAAAATAAGGAGCTCCATTTGACTCATTTAAAATCAGTCCCTTTGATCACATGGGTCACATCTATCTGAGAACCTGCTCTGTCATGAACCAAATATTATCACCATGTCATGTTCACTGAAGGAGGAGACTCAGCATCTAAAAATCTGATGTTCACTCTGGGACCAGGACCAGAGAGAAGACAGAGGTGACAGTCTCTAGCAAGTGTTGCTGCTTGGATGTTGGGCTTGGCTCTAGGATCTTGACCATCTAGTTTCCAAGATGATCGGGGGACAAAGTAGGAACTTGGGCCTGGGACAGCATAGTGAGTCTCTCCAATCCAGGCTCAGGTAATAGAGAGAACAGGATGAGAATTGATTCAATGGTGTGATATCAGCTATGCCACCAGGCAGGACTTCCTGAATCTAAGACACAGAACCTACAGTGACACCAGCAGGGTGACCCAATGCTGGGATCCTGGGCCTGGACTTAGAAGAGGACCACACTGGTTCCAAGTCTGCAGAAGATCCTAGGTCTGCTGAAGAGGTCCCAAGGTCCCAAGGTGGGGCCTGGTGAATCCTGGGCTAGGAATCTGAACAATCTACTGCAAGCCATGCACAGGTGCCCCCGCTGGGAAGAGGTGCCCCAGAGCCTAGTGTATTAAGCAAGCTCTTCAGAGGTCATGGAGGAGGACAGAAGTGACCAAATAACTGATAAACATGAAGTAGGGAAGGTCAACACACATTTTTCTCATTGATGCCGATGTGCAGACTTAGCTTCCATCAAGAATCTGGGCAACAAAACAAACTGGGTGTCTTAATCATCTTCCTTAATCACAGTGTAGGTCTGTAATCCCTTATCCACAATCCCCAAATCCAAAGAGCTCCGAGAAACCAAATCGCTTTCACAGTTGAGTCATTTAGCAGTAAAACCTGACCTTGTATGAACTGATTTGGTGGCAACACATGACCTGAACTGATGTGAGGCTATTTATAGTCATTATTTGTCTTACTTAGTGTGAATATTCATGTGTTTTGCTGCAGATATATTAGTATTTGATTACAGTGTGCTGCCCCAGATCCTGCTGGGGGTGTTATGTAATATACAGTAAAATGTACCAGTTTACTTATCTAAAATTTGATAAAATTTATTTGGCCCCAAAGGGTTTGGATAAGAGCTGTGGACCTGTATTTAGTTTTCATTCCAAATGCAATACAGATCAGGGTCCCTGAAATTGTTGATTGTCTAATCCCTCCTGGATTTATGCCACATTCCTCAGGAGAGGCGAGTGGGAGTGGAAAAGAACTCTACCAAGAGAGGCTCTGTGGGAATGTGACTGTGAAGGTCAAGGCCAGGGGTGGATGACGTGCTCTTGTCCTCTAACCCCACTCTGACATTTTTGCTCTGACTGCAGAATGTACAGCCACAGTCAGGGTGGGAATGCCAGGCCAGGGTGGGAGGGACATCAGATACCTGCAGTGGGGATGATGCTCTCCAGGAGCAGAGGAAGGGCACCTTCCTGAGGTTTGGGAGCCACAAGAGGAAGAGGGAACAGAGAGCTGAGGATATGCCCTGGGCTTGGGGGCCACATTTTAGACCACCCCAGAGAAAGAAATCTGGGAGCTAAGGTTCCAGTGATTTTGTTGGCAAGGACCGATCCAAACATTTTTCCTTTTCATTCCGTTGCTGAACACAGATACCCTTGATTGACCTTCCTAAGGTGTTGGCCTAGAAAAATCCATTACCCATTCACTGATGCACCTTCTCATTCCAAGTTTTCCTGATGCTTCTAAAATGTGATTTGACTCATAGAAATTTGGCTTCCGTATACTTTTTCAAGAGTAAGTTTGTGTTCTTAAAACAACCGTGATATTGCTTGGATGGATTTGACAATAAAAGTACATCATTGACGACAGGGTTGGGGGCTTTTAGGGCTATACACAACATAGAAATTCTTCCCCACCCTGACATTTCCTTGCGGCAAATCAATCTCCCTCTCCCTTTTCCTCTCTCTCTCCCCACTGCCCCCCCCCCACTCTTTCTCTCCTGTAGTATGGGGACTGAATTCAGGGGCACTCTAACACTGAGGTACATCCTTTTTATTTATTATTTTGAGTTTGCCACTCAGGCTAGCCTTGAACCTGTGATCCTCCTGCCTTAGCCTCCTGAGTCACTGGGATAACAGGTGCGTACCACCATGCCTGGCTCAATCTTCTCTTTCTTGAATAAGTTGTTTTTATTTTTTTTTATTAGTGAATATATTATATATTTATAGATGTTCATAGATTCTTTCTTGACCTCAGCTGCACAATCCTCTTTTTCCTATTAACATTTTAGATTTTTCAACCATGAATTCTCCTTCTAACAATATTTTTAAGAATTTTCAAGACTGGGGACTGATCATGACATTTCATATCTTTAAGTCAAAAACCTGCCCACTATTTCCAAACAGTTATCCTTTGGTTTTGTAAATGAGGTGGCCTGCCCTAAGCTGTAGTCACTCAACCTACCAAAAGTGATTTCGCTGTATTTATTCAATTCCCTAATTAAATATAAACAATGGCACTTCCTGGGTTTGAAATGTCTATTTAAAAAGAGAGCTTTGGTTTGCTTTTCTACTTACCTTGCTTGTACTGGAAAAGAAGGGTGGAGGATTAAGGTCTTCAGATTGTAAGCTTTCAATTATTGGAGGGACTGGGGCGGAGAAGATGATTGATTAACTGGTAATTTTAGGAAAATTGTTTCTAGCCCAAATTATTCGGATAATTGCTTCAGTTCCCTTTGTAGACCAAGTCACAAAGCATTGGATTCAGGTCGACAAAACTGATTCTCTCTAAAGAACTAATAGGACTAGAAATTTCTTAACAGTTTTAAAAAACTTGATACCTGTCCCCATGTAAACTGCAGACCCATTATCCATTTAGTCATTTAAGGCTTTCTCAATTGATGCTGGTCACTCCTCTCATTGACATCTCATTGGCTGCAGGGGTCTGAATGGGTCAGGCTGGCTGCAGCCTAGTGATCACAGCAGTGAGGAAGGGGACAGGCCATGTGAGCGCAGGCGCACAGGCATCCAGGAGGGCCAGCAAGGCAAGGCGGCAGCAACCCTGGATGTGGCCAAGTGTTGTTCAGATTTGCTTCTCGCCTCCTTATTTGGAGACGGGAGATATATTTTTAAAGTCTAAAATCCTATTAGCAAACCTGTCTTGGGGTTTAAAAGGAAAAAAAAAAAGTTACCCTGTTTGGTTCTGAACCTTTGGTTGTTAGTGATAATTGACTCATTTATATGTGTTAGTTATGCATTTGTCAAAGCATGACTCCTGACAGCTTAGTTATGATAAATTAAACACGATGCTCACATAAATTCTGCACTGCTTTTATCCCTATGCTAGGACCCTGCCTGATGTTTTTGTCACCTCTATAAATGTGCAGTTGGCTTTGTAGCAATTTCATTATCAGCCCTTTCCCCTATGGCTAAAGCTATTTGCATAACAAGTTTATCTGGTTCAAGTACCAGCCAGACTTCTGCTTCGTCTGGGGGCTCCATTCAGAAGTGGCCTTTTGATAAGATAACAATAATTTTCATTTGTAAACTCCAACTTGGTCCCAATTGCCCACCTTCCCCCAACCCCTTTGTTAACTTCAAACTAATTTTAGGCCTTTGGACTAAACTATAATCATTGGTCCAAAGGCAATGTGAGCTATACTCTGTTTGCCTCTGAAACTTTTGGGATTTTATTGAGAATTAGATTTAGGACTTCATCATCAATGGTTTTTGAGCTGATTATGGAGACAGTAAAGATGGATTTCCCTTGGTCAAGGACAAATCCACCAAGAGCATCACTCCAGCTCAGCTTTGGATTTAACGATGACACTATATGATCATTCACACATAAACTGCTTTCTTGGGGTGACTCATTTGGGCAGTGTAGAGGAGACAAAGTGGTATCTTTTCCTCACCCGTTGCAAGGTTCATGACTGATACCCCTATAACAAAAGACAGATTAATAAGAGAAAAGTATAACAAATTTATTTATTGTAAGTTGGGTGACAAGGGAGCCTTCAGAAATGAAGGCCCAAGGACTTGGAGGGGGGAACCTGTGTTTTCAGGTCAGGTTTGATGAAGATTGGACAATAGTGCAGAGGTATGACTAACAAAAAGCCTAATGAACTGGGGGGAACTTGGCACGACCTGCCTGTTCAGATGTCTCTGGACCTCACAGTTAAGATTAAAGGCACGACTTATGTCACATGAGGCTCTTCCTCAAACATCAGGTGGGAGGTCAGAGGGGTCTGCCTGCCTCTGCAGATTTCTTGATTTCCTTCATCTTGAAGTACTCAGAGGAGCCCTGTGTTGGGGTAGTGTTCCCTGTGCTCCGTCTGTGGCTGGTGCATAGGTCTCTCTGTCCCAGAGGGAGTTATGTGAGTGCTGCAGTTATTCACAAGATGTTGGGGCAGGCGTTCCTGTCCCTCCAGGTGACAACCACATGGGCCTAGGCCTTGTGCTGAACGTTAACCCAATGAGACCACTTTGAGCTGCAAACTTATGACATTTGCATGTGTTATTCCTTAAAAACCCAAACCCAGCTCAGGCTGGAACACTCGGGTTCTCTGTAGGACTGGTATGCCATTTGGGGCGACTATTTCTTTGACAAGGATTGTATTTCCCTGAAGGCAACACTCCTCAGCTCCGCTCCCCACTCTGTGTTTCAAGGCTGCTTGGTGCCACGTGGGTCTATAAGGTCAGCAAACAACGGATTTGCACCGGTAAAAAAATCCTAACCCAGTCATTTATGAAGTCCCACAAATATTCTTGGCTTTTACGTCCTTCTGGGTTCTCAGGAGGCCATGCAAAGGGTTAATCCCTGCTGGAGTAGAAGAACACAATAACCTTTATTTACATTACCTCACAAATTGGTAATTTTAATTAAAATGAGCAGTGGTATCTCCAGTGACACACTCTCCATTTTAGATTTATTTAGCCAATGATTAGCTATTATTGCTTCTTGAATTAATTAGCATCTCTTGAACTACAGGGAATTCGTGAATTAATAAAAACTCACAGAGAAGCTCAAAATTAAAAAAAAAAAACTTAAGTTCAAAACCCCCAAATTCTTCTCTCCCCTATGAACAGATATCAATCAGTACACTTATAAATGTATCTTGTCTCCTTTTTCATTTTTAAAAATTGGGATTTTTTTTCTCTCTTCATGAGGACAAATAAAGCAATGAGTTTCAAGGTTACACCTCCCAGAAGAGCATCTAATTTAGATGAACTCATAGATCATCTGACCCACTGAGGGCTGGGCCTGATTTGATCTCACTTATACAGTCGGAGAATACAATGTGATTTTCTCAGAGTGTAAACCAAGAAGTGACTCTGTAGGACTTGAAGCTTGAAACTGTGCAGTGTCCACATATTTCTAGAACATTCTGTCCTTTAAGGAACTGTACCATTGCCAGAGAAATAAGAGTTTTGGCCTCATCCAGAATACCTAAAAGAGTAAAATGAGGGCTGCGGACACCAGTCAGCACATTGTGTTTCCTGGCAGGTGCTGGGTGGGGTCTTGTGAGAACCAGCTCTGCAGCCCACGCAGATTTCACAGTAGTGCTCATGGCCTGTTATGGGAGCTGACTTCTGTGGCTGTGCTGTGGGATCTGAAATGACATCTTGGACCATTTCCCCATATTGGTTTTTATTTCTTCTTTTTAAAAAATTGCACTTGATTTTTATAATGCATATCAGAAAGAGTCTGCGTGGATATGAACAGTAGTGACACTGACGTCTGCACTGTCTGTGTTTGCACACACAGGCCTGGTGGTACATGTGTGGCCCTCGCTAGAGTGCCACCTGGGTCACCACCAGAGAGAGGCCTCTGTGCAAGGGTGGAGCTGTAGCGCGTGGATCCGCAGTGCCTCTTTCCGGCTGTGCAATCCCCGGAGGGCCACTCAACCTCCTGATCCTCCAGTCCTCATTTGTCAACTTGGGGCTGAGAACAGGGTTGCCGTGGGGATTAAATGATATCAGAACCTGGCAAATAACAATGACATAAGTAACTTCCTTATGCCTGGTGCTGTTCTCTCCAGGTCCTACAAGTCACTGGGTTCTTACAAGTCCATGAGTTCCTTCTAATATTATCCCCATATAATATTGGCTGTATCCCAAGCTCAGATCAAGTCTGTATGTGATAGAAAACCTCAAATAGCAGTGGCATAGAATAGATTGGGTTTTATTTTTCTCTCACATAAAGTAAATAAGGAGTTAGGCCACAGGTGTGGCAGGCCCACATAGCAGCCACTGGGCTCCTTCCGTCATGCTACTACACTCCTAAGGGCACCTCATGGACCAAAGTGGCTGCTGGAGTGCCAACATTTACATTCTTAGTCAGGTGGAAGGAGTAAATCTCCTTACTCTAAGACCCTCTGACGGTTTCACATAATGCATTATTGGCTAAAACCTATCACTTACAGATATGATCTTAATTCCAAGTGGCTATTATTATACATTTATTATTAGCCCCATTTTACTGATGAGAAAACTGAAGCTCAGAAAAGTTATGTAACTTATTCAATGTCGAATATCTAAGAAACACCAGAAGTGGTGGCACACGCCTATAAACCCAGCTACTCATGAGGCTGAGGTAGAGGAATAACAAGTTTGAGGCCAGCCTCAGCAACTTAGTGAGACTCTGTCTCTAAACAAAACATACGAAAGGCTTTTGGATGTAGCTCAGTAGTAGAGCACCCCTGGGTTTGATCCCTAGTACCATTAAAAAGAAATCTAAGTGACCGTCTAGAATACAGTCTGACTTCAGATCCTGTGCTCTGAATCTCTCCAACATATATTCTCTGAAGAGCCTGAAATCTCTGGAGTCGGGTCTCACTCTTCCTCCTGGACCTCCCGTCTCTTTTTCTCTTTCCACAGTTCTCAGCTCTGTGTGTTCTTCCTCCCAGGGTCCTGGCACTGTTTCCTTCCCTACTGCTGCAGACAGACAGCATTCTGATTCATGCCACTTGATGGGCGGGGTGGGGGGGCAAGAATTAAATGAGAGACAGAGTAAGGGTCCAACAGATGTTCACGATGAACATTTTATTATAAAATGGACATTATCAAATGGTGATTATGACCAGCTCCCGATGGTGGTGCTATCCAAAAGAGACATGAGTAGGAAGGACAGCCTGTAGGGCCCACGGGGTGAAGAAGAGGGTTCTAAGGAGGGGCCGTCATGACCCCCGCCAAGGATGACCTGTGGCCTGGGAGAGACTGGCAGTAAGGACAAGGTGGAGTGTCTGTGTGGACATCTCTCCCGGGCTTCTCCTGAGAGCTATGATGTTCTCCTGTTTCCATGGGACACCCCAGTCCTCTGCTCCCTGACTGCTGGAGTTTCCCAGGCTGCTTCCACAGATTGTGGTGCAGAAGGAAATCTGGCCCTGAGTCAGTTAGAATTTCAATTAAAAATGAAAATGTTGGGCTGGGGTTATAGCTCAGTGGTAGAGTGCTCGCCTAGCATGCACAAGGCACTGGGTTGGATCCTCAGCACCACGTAAATGTAAAATAAAGATATTGTGTCCACCTAAAGCTAAAAAATAAATATTTAAAAAAAAATGAAAGTGTCAGCCCACATCACCAGTACTACATTCTTTCAGCCCACTGATCATTTATGGTAGGGATAAAAATATCAGTTATAACCCTTTGGCTGTAGTGAAGAAAGAACTGTGTGTGTGTGTGTGTGTGTGTGTGTGTGTGTGTGTGTGTGTTAGATTCAAAATTTACAACAGTAGTTTTAAAAATAATAAGATGTCATAGAATCTCTTGGTCTTCCATTGACTTTTGGGTACGTGTGTGGTTTCTGTTCATTTCTTAGTCTTTTAACTCAGAATTTCATGAGGTCATTCAATGCATGATATTTAGCTATCATGTCAGGTTAATGCATGGGAAAATCATCATTGATTTTTTTATATGAAGGCTATTAATTTTTTAAAAAAATTTTGCTAAAAGGCAATATTTGAGTGAGTAATGGGAAATTCTTGCCTTTAAGAGAGTCCAGCAGTTTGAGCCCTTAGGCTAAAACAATGTTTCACACACAATAAAGCATAGAAAGCCTGGTTTTGATCACCCAAGTTATGGTTTGAACTGGGGCCTCTTAAAAATTCATATCTGAAGATTTAATCCTCAGTATCTCAGACTGTGACCTTATTTGGAAACAGGACCCTTGCAGATATAATTAGTTAAGATGAGGTCATACTGGTGTAGGGTGGGTTCCAATCCTATATGACTGGTGTCCTGATAAAAGGGGAAATTTGGTGCAGAAACACAGAGAGAATGTCATGTGATGACTAGTGTCAGGATGTATCCATTCAAGGGACCACAAGCAGCTAGGAGAGAGGCCTTGGCAGACCTTCCCCAATGCTTTCAGAAGGAACATGCCCTGTTGACACCTTGATCTTGGACCTCCAGCCTCCAAACGCTCAGGTTGTGATAGATGATATGGCAGCCTAGGATCTCAGTACACGCATGACTGGGTGGTACAGCACCTTAAATCATTAGATATTCCAAATCTCTGTTTCCTACACTGTAGGTGAGGATAATACCCAGCTACCTGCGGTATTATCCTCGAGGGAATATTAGGTAGTAGTATTGTACCTAAGGCCATTGTGTTCCTTCTTCCCATCCTTCTTTTCTTTTTTGTTTAAATATGTATACAATTTTAAAGGTTTATGCTAAATTCTCCCTTCAAAACATATTGCTCAATACTAAAATTGGGGAATTTCTCTAATGGCCAAAGATTTGCTGGCTTTAAAGAGGCTTCAGGAACTAAATATATGCTCAGTACTGAGATTTATTGGTCACGTGTACCAATAAATGTTCCAAGAGGAACAAATTATTATTATTATTTTATTTTTTTGCTGCTTTTCTTTTTCCATACCAGGTCTGTGCTTTGTGTTTCTGTCTGTTATCCCTCCCCTCCATGGGGAACCAGTGTACTACTGCTACTGCTGCTGCTGCCACAGCCAACTTGGCTCCAATGTACTCTTTCTGGTTCTTCTTTCAAGACACCCGAATTTCTGAGTCTCTAAGACACTATGACTGTCCAATATTGAATTTTAGTGACATCTCTCTTTCACCCACCTTGCTGAGCAACTGTACTCCTGGAACAAATTATTATGGGGAGATAGCAGATGGGTGTCATCTTGCAACCCCACTCTGACCATCAGACCCCCTTCCTGGAACGCTGTGTGGAGGATTCTGAATCTGTGTCTAAGGTAGAGTCCATGAGTTCCCGTGCTATTTGCAGTGGGCATAGACTAGTGTCACTCAGTGATACCTGCCATGGACTTAATGTAGCTCATACTTTTGTGTATGTAGAGTTCACATTTCTTTTTAATATTGACCAAGTTCTCTGCAATGTGAAAATTTATGACAAAACTCACTTAACTAGAGAAAGCCAATTAGCTGACATTCATCTAAATCAGGCATATCCTAAAAAATACTTGAGAGTTAAAATAAAAGTAGTTGAATAAATTTAGAGTTGTCTGTGAGGAGAATACAGATAATAATTTTAACAAGCTTTTATTTTCCCCTCATGGTGCTGAGGATGGATCCAGGGCCTCATGCATGCTAGGTAAGCACTCTACCATGGAGCTACATCGCAGATCTAACAATATGCCTTACTTAGAGCTGGTTGTTGGAGGTTGTGCATCTGACATGGTGAAATTCACTTTACTTGCATGATTTCAGTGAATTCAAGTCATACAAGGCAGGTTATTGCTCAGGATACTAAACTTATTAAAGGTTAGGTGACAGAGAGGCTTTAGGTCTCATAGCTGCATCCTGGCAGAGCTGGGATTTAAACCCAGGTCTGTGTCATATTGCAATATCTTTTCTTAGGCTCATGATGCTAGAATGTGTGTATGTGGGCTTAATTGAGGTGAAATTCACATAACATAATATTAACCTTTTTTTTTTTTTTTTTGGTACTGGGGATTGAACTCAGGGGCACTCACCCACTGAACCACACCCCCAGCCCTGTTTTGTATTTTATTTAGAGACAGGATCTCACTGGGTTGCTTAGAGCCTTGCTTTTGCTGAGGCTGGCTTTGAACTTGCCATCCTCCAGTCTCAGCCTCCCATGCTGCTGGGATTACAGGTATGCACCACGGCTCCTCGCTAATATTAGCCTTTTAAAATGAACAATTCAGTGGCATTTCAAACATTCACTATGTTATGCAACTGCCATTTCTGTCCAGTTCCAAAATATTTTCATCATTCCACACAGAAACCCCACACCTACCTAAGCAGTTTCTTTACATTTCCTGTTCCCCTCTAGTCCCTGACCACCAGCCAATCTTCTTTCTGTCTCTTGAACTTCCCTGTTCTGTATATTTTATATAAATGGAGTAATACAGTAGGAGACCTTTCATGTTTGACTCCTTTCATTTAGTACACAGTGTCCTGGTGATTTCAGGTAAAACTTCAGCTCTCTGCTCCAACTAGAGTAACAGCTTCTATAATATCCCCCCAACTCTGCAACTGCAGTCATTGCAAACCATCCTGCAAAACAGTCAGCATGATCTTTATTCCCAAACTGATCAAGTCCTCCTGGCTTGTAATCATTCTGTGGCTTTGTACTACTTAAAGGATGTGCTAGGACTGAAACCACACAAGGTCATAAAGGATCTGGTCTCTGTGTCTATGCAGTGTACCCTCTCCTCCAGGCTGCCTGCCCATCCCAACAAACTGAAAAAAGGTGGTGCTTCCTCTAACTGCCCCAGGAAGACTCAGCGGGCTCTTCCCTCATGCTTTCATATCTGCATGGCGCCATTTATAGGCTTTCCTGTCATTAGGAGAGGAGAGGAGAGCAAACCATCCTGAAGCTGCTTGTTTATGTCTCCCTACTCAAGCTTTGATGTCCTTGAGAGCAGAGAATGAATCTGTTCTGCTTTGTACCGAGTACCTAGCACAGTTCCAGCATGTGGCAGCTCAATAAACATCAGCGTCTTTTGAAGAACCGGAATTCTAGGAGGAAGTGACATCCTCCAACTTATGCATAGCATTTAATGGACCTGGTTAGAAATTGAATGTTAGAACATATGATCTTTGGACAATGACTCCTAACCACAAACACAAAATTGAAGAAGGGGAGGGGCTTTGCATACCCTGCCCCCCACCACCTTCCCAGAGCAAAAATGAACATAGAACTCCCAGAATCATCATAGGATTTTTAAAAAAATGATTGATGAAAGCTACAAGGTTAGCTGTGGATTCTGTTTTGGTTCTTTGAATATATGGAAATGATGTCCAAACAATCCCCCCACCTCCCACCCCCCACCAATCTCAATGGTCATTCCTTTTTAACAACTCTGCCCACTTCTCTCCAATCCCCCACCTCCCACTTCCCTATTTTACCTTCTCCATCACCTTGTTTGGAGAGGAGCCACTTCTGAACTCAGGATTAAGAGAAACAGTTGTTCTCATGGCTCATGGTGTTTTAGGACCATGGTCACTGCCAGGACTCTACAAGAGTGGTGTTTCCTTTTACCTTAATCATTGCCAGGCCAAGCCTGCTTTAGGACAGCGTCTAGTGTGATAGATAGGTGGAAATCGAGGTATGGAGAAGTTGGAGGTCATGACAAACTCTGCTTCCTTGCTATAGAAGGTCAATGGCACTTCTCATGGGTGCTAATCTTGGCCATATATATTAGTAGCTTAAAACACTCTTCATACCAGCGGATGAAGAAACATACTAAAGAAAAATAATTTAGGATGATAGTAAGCAGACGAAATTACAAGATTGATTTTGAAGGAGTTTTGCCTTTATGTGCTTCCATACAGGAAATTCTCTGTCCAAAGGGCTCCTTGGATGTATTACTTTTCTGAACCTATAACATTGACAAGCCCCGATGTGAAAAGAAAAGGCCAAAATCATATTGCTAAGGAAGGAAGAAAGGAGAAAAGCAAGGAAGGAATGGAGGAAAGGGACAGAGGGAAGGAACCTAAACTCTATGATGGATCAGAATGGAACAAAAACACAAAGTGCTCAACTAGACTGAAGCTGCTGGCAGGAGGAGCAGCAGGGCTGGGAGTTTGGCTTCAGTTGATAAATGGGACGAGGGGCTCCAAGCAAGGCAGGGTCTGGAGCTAGACTCTGCTCAAGAGTCTGGGGTTGGTCTCCTGGGCTGATAAAAGAGGCTGGGGGAAAAAATAGGGTGGGGGAGGGGTCACATGAGCCCATGTTCTAAGCACCGAGGTTTCTTCCACTTTGTTCTTCATCACCTGGGCCAGTGCTGACCATCATCTGGGACTATGGCTTTGGGCTGCCTTCTGGATAGAAGGATTGATAAGCAACCAGAACTTTTGTTGTCACTGTGATGGGCTTGTCCATATACCTAAGAGAATAGGATTTTTAAAAATGCTATTCTAATACCTGGCTCTGTGCTAGAGCCCCAGAGAGCTGGGCAGACAAAACTTTAAAATTATTACACTAGGAGAGTGGACACAGGGGAAGAGAGAGGAGAAGGAAACAGACCTCTTCTCCCCCAAATGAGCCTGCCAAATGAAGTTTTGAAACGCATTGAAGCTTCTAAGAAACTACCAAAAATAACAAGTGAAATATAAATTCATTTGAAATGAAGTTAATTTCATGGAACAGCCCGAAGGAGTGAAATAAGTAACTATTAATTGTTAAGAAGGAAAACAATTTGGGATAAGATATGTAAAAGCTAACACTAATCTTAAGCTGGGGGGAAGGCACTGTTCAAGATGTGGTTTAAGCATGAATAGATTTCTGTGCTTATAAAGAGGACAGAATCCAAAAAGGAAGTCCTCATTCTACAGCGATATATGCATACCCATGTTGATAGCAGTGCAATTCACAAAAGCCATGTTATGAAATCAGCCTAGGTGTCCATCCACAGATGAATGCATAAAGAAAATTGTATACATAAAATCAATGGAGTTTTACTCAGCCATAAAGAAGAACAAAATTATGTCATTTACTGAAAACAGATGAATGTATCATGCTAAGTGAGGTAATCCAGATTCAGAAGGTCAAGGTTCATATATTTTCTTTCATATGGGGGAGCTAGAGAGGAAAAAGGAAAGACAAGGGACTTCATGAAAATAGAAAAGAGACCAGTAGAAAAAAGGCAATCAGAGGAGAGAAGAAGGAAGGAAGAAGGAAGATATAGGGAAATGAAGTAGAGCAATTGATACTAGGAGCATGTACAAATATATCACAAAGAATCCCAAGATTATGTATAATCATAATGCACCAATAAAATAATTTATAAAAAGAAAGAAGGTAGAACTACTGGCAAATTTATAGTTCAGCATACATGTTAAGCCTGTAGGGCAATCCCCAACACTATAAAAAACAATATGTAGGGCGCTGAGGCCTGGCCCAGCCCGGATAGGGCGTGGGGCCGCCGTAGGGTGGGGCTGGGTAGTGTGGCCTCATTGTTCCCCAGAGTCTCTGGGACAGGACTCAGGCTGCCGGCACCATGAAGATCTGGACCTGCTGGCAGGAGGAGCTCATCTTCGACCACCCATGGGAAACTGTTACAACAGCTGCAATGTAGAAATACCCAAACCCTATGAACCCGAGTGTGGTTGGAGTTGATGTGCTGGACAGGCATATAGATCCCTCTGGAAAGCTGCACAGCCACAGACTTCTTAGCACAGAGAGGGGACTGCCTTCCATTGTGAAGTCTCTTATTGGCTCAGCAAGAACCAAAACAAATGTGCAAGAACATTCTGTAGTTGATCCTGTAGAGAAAATAATGGAACTTAAATCAACTAATATTTCCTTTACAAATATGGTTTCAGTGGATGAGAGACTTATCTACAAACCACATCCTCAAGACCCAGAAAAGACTATTTTGACTCAGGAAGCCATCATCTCTGTGCAGGGAGTCAGCCTTAGCAGTTACCTGGAAGGACTGATGGCGACCACGATATCTTCTAATGCTAGTAAAGGCCAAGAAGCAATGGAATGGGTAATACATAAATTAAATGCTGAGATTGAAGAGTTGGCAGCTTCAGCAAGAGGAAGCATGAGGACACCAATGGCTGTGGCAGCATTTGTAGAAAAATGATAAAGCATTGGAACTGTACCTGAGTTTGGTTCAACCCCAGAGCCAAGCAAGCAGAGCCTCTCCTCATACATACACACTCACCTTGCTAATACAGACTAGCACAGCCTGCATGGGGGAGCTGACTCTAAAATGAGAATTTGTGTAGTCTTACAAGACATTAAATTGTATAAAATAACTTACTCTACTAAAAACCAGTGTTTTGATTTGGTATTTAAATGATATTTTTGGAGTAAAAATCATCACTAAGTCTAATATATGACTCCAACATATATAATATTTTATTGTATTATAGAGTACTGTGTTGATTTGCCAAAGTTTTGTAACTTAGTAAAGGTATTACCTTCTTGGACTTGTACTTTATGATTTAGCATGCTATACCATGGGCTGGTTATGTTAACTAAAAAAATAAAGTCATTACCTGAGGGAAAAGAAAAAAAGAAAAACAATGTATAGTTTTTAAGCCAACAGAAAGAATAAAGGGTCTGTGGAAATTTTTCATCCTTCCAACAGAAGGCAGAAAGTGAAAAAGGAAAAAAGAATTAGAGGAAATGGGTAGTAAAAAGAGATTTGTACCCCTATGACCATGCTTTGGAATGACCAGGCAGTCAGTTTTCCCTGAGACTTCCAGTACCCAAGCAGTGGTGTGCTCTGTAATATCCTGCTGGGCAGAGGCGGGGTGGGGTTGATTTATAGTGTTTACTGATTTCTATGGTTTAAATATGCCCACCATGACCACCTTCCAGCTACCAATGTGATATCAGCTATTTCACAAAATTCCTGGAAAGGTAACAATGATACCCAGTGAGCTCGTGGCTGCTGGCTGTAACACATCACTATTTGTTTGTTTGGGATGAACAGATCTTCCTCATGGTCTTCATACTACCTGTAACTTTTTGGCAATAAAGTTAAAATTAAACCAGTGCAACAGCAGGGAGATATTACCATGAGAATGATCAAAATCTGAGACACTGACAATACCAGCTGCTGGCCAGGATGTGGAACAGCAGGAGCTCTTACTCATTGCTGGACAGAATGCAAAATTGTTCAGCCACTTAGGAAGATAGTTTGCAGTTGCTTACAAAATTAAATACGCTCTTACCATCCAACCCAGCAATCATACTCCTGGGCATTCCACACAAAGGATTTGTGTCGGGGGAAAAAAAATCTACACACAGATGTTTATGAAATCTTTATAATTGCCAAAACTTGGAAGCAAGAGACCGTGAATGAATAAGTAAACTGTAATACATCCATGCAATGGAATATTATTTAGTACTCAAAAGAAAAGGAGCTATCGAGCTGCAAAAAGACATGCGAGGACCTCAAATGCACATTGTTGAATGAAGGAAGCCAATGTGAAAAGGCTCCATTTAGGAGCCTTTCAGAAGAAAAAGAAGAAATTAGAGATGGCAGAAAGATCTGCAGTTGTCAGCAGGTGGGGTGGGGGTAGGGATGACTAGGCATAACAGGATTTAGGGCAGTGAAAATATGCAGAAGATAACATAGTAGTAGATACATGTCATTATAAATTTTTCCAAACCTATAAAATGGATGACACCAAGAGTGAGCCCTAAGGTAAGCTATGGGCTTCAGGTAGTTCTGATTTCTGATCTGACAGTGTAGGTTCACCAATTGTAATCAATGTCCTGCTGGGGGAGGTGATAATGGAGGAGCCTATGCCTGAGCGGGAGCTGGGGGTGGGAGGGGGCTCTCTGTCCCTTCCTCCTAATTTTGCTGTGAACCCCAAACTGCTCTAAAAAATAAAGTCTTTAGTAAAATAAAATAAACCCTGCATGTTTCTAACTGAAAACATAAGGGAATTTATTGGGAAAACAGTTGGTGGCATTGTGTTATTAGAGTATTTATCATACGATTGTGGAAGGCTAGTAATTTATGATCCTTGCTAGCAAAGCCAGATCAATACAGAGATAAATGTCCTCAGCACAATAGAATTTATATCCTCCACATGATAATTGACCGCCATGTCATACATTCAATCATTCATCTTATTATCTGATACAACCAGCAGAAAGGCTGATGTGTATGTGATTTATTAAAGCACACCAAGTGAAACCCTCCACCCAGCTTACCTGTTACCTGTCCTTGGCAACACAGCATCCAGTTGTCTACCTCTAGCAGCAGAATCCCATAAAAGAATCAACCTGGTTCCATGCTAGGCCTCTCTTGTTGAGTTAGAAGTGATCTCATTCACGCCCAAGCTGGCGACCCACACCGGCTCCTTTTACCCAGCTGTGGGTTCTGCCTCCTTTTCTATTTTCCCCAGATCACACATGACCTGCTCTAGAGCAGATATAGGTGTGTAAATGTTTTTTTTTTTCAAATTTATTTCTGTGTTCTCAATTCTACTGCCTGTGTGTCTGTTGCTATACCAATAACTGATTATCTTGATTACATTAGCTTTTTAATAAGTTTTGTGCTTTGGAAGCATTATCAAACTTTTTCTCACGTAGTTTTGTTTAATATTGTAGCTCTCATGGAGAAAGAGTATTATCAAAGGTTAAGGAATTCCTTACTGTGTCATGATGACTTCTTAAGTATTCCTAATGTTTATTTCTTTTTGAGAAAGCTTTCTGTACCCTTTTTTCTATCCCTATTTTAAGACAGCAGAGTACTTGCAATATATTATTTTGGAGATAGAACTGTTTTTTAACTTTTTAAAAAAATATGTTTTTAGTTGTCCATGTATCTTTTATCATTTATTTATTTATTTATATGCAGTGCTGAGGATCAAACCCAGGGCCTCACACATGCCAGGCAAGGGTTCTACTATTGAGCCACAACTCCAGTCCTGGGTAAATGTTCTTAAAAGAGTCTTTATTGTCACTGATTTGCAGCTGTGGGTCTATTCTGTGACATGAAAGTTCCACATCACCTATCTAAGCACGTCACCGAGTATATGGCTGGCTTAAATCTCAGGACACACTACAGTACCAGGGAAGGGAATCAGCATGCTCTAGGGAGAGAGAATGGGGAAATGGTGAAGGAAAGCAGAAAGCTAACCATTCAGAAACCTAGGCTTAGAGCTGATTCCCTAACACTGCAGTAGAAACTGTTCCAAAGGCCTCCTCCTTCATTCTCAGCCCCTGGGAACATTTGTTGCCTGCAGTGCCTGTGCTTTGCTTTTCAAGGGTTAATCAGATGGCCTATTATTCAGCAAATTAATAGCTTGGCTGCCTGAGAGTTCCTTTCAGAGAGGATTAGGGCCTCTGATGAGGCTTTGATGTAATAGATGGAGCTGTACTGCTCCATCATGCTAATGGAGGAGTTTTAAGGACTCCCCAGACTCTCTTTGGCAGTCTGTGTCTTTATTCATTCCCTTGCCTAAAAAAGAAAAATATTGTATCTTACAAAATTTAGTGCTTGAACAAGGCACTGGATTGACATCCCTGGGGGGTGACGTATTCATTTCTTGGTCTAAAAGCACACACAGAAGCAATACTCACAGGCTTCCTTGGGTGGCCACTTCCTCAGGAAGAGTTCTCTTTCCAAGGCGCAGCAGCAGTACCAATCTGGGCCTTGTAGTACATTGTCCTTTGAAACTTTCTGACTCAGAAGGGGGATAACGAGTGACAGACTCTGTGACAGTTTGTGTCCTCAGGAACATGAACCAAGACAGTCCGTCAGTAGCTGTGTACGATCCAGAGTTGCTTAAAACATTCACAACTCCATGTGATCTGATGAGATTTTTTTCCAGGTTTTTCAGGAGTGGTGAGATTGTTAGGAAAGTCTGGCTTGATTCATTGCCCCAGTTTGATGTTCAATCCATCAACAACAGGCATGGAATTGGTGACCCACTGAGGAATGTTGAATCCACTTACGTCTGTATCCAAAGAACACACATTGAGGGAAGGACACAAAGTGTGGGTGATAGTGACCCCAGGACACTTGTGAATCCCCTACCCCCACCATGGATTACAGCTTGAACTTCTTGCTGGAACCATTATCAGCATCATTTAGGAGGCAAACTGACTGCCCTATTGTTTCCACACCCACTTGGGATGCTCAGTCCTCTCCCCCTCCCCCGGCTCCCACAGTAGGGATAAAATTGCTCCTTCCTCTGGGCTGCTCTCAATTCAAGGAGTAAACTTTCCCTGCAATCTTCTTCTTGGACTTTGTATGATCAGCACGTGTGCCTTGGCACCTGCCTTTCCTTCACTTGATGGTTGCCAGCGTGTGAGTGTTGCTTTCCACATATTAGGAATCAAGGGGCCTGAGCCTGTAAAAGTTCACCAGGTCTCTTGTAGGGTTAGCCCTGGATTAAGATCAGAGGTCTGTGCCTCTTTGTATTGGCCACCCAGGATGAATTTTTTGCTAGATGATTCTTTGGTATTAGGCATTAGTTAGGATTGAAGAGCACTCTAAGAAACAGCCCTATGAAAGGGACCAGGGGGAAGGAGGAGGAAAAGGAAAGGGGAAATACTGCAAAATGATATTGACCAAATTACACTGTTATATTGTGTGCATGTATGAATATGTAACAACAAATCCCATCATCATGTACAACGACAATGCACCAATTTTAAAAGAGGAAAAAAAAAATAGCTCTCTGACTGGAGATGTGGCTCAGTGGTTAGAGTGTTTGCTTAGCATGCGTGATGACCTGGGGTCAATTCCCCAGCACTGCAGGAAAGAAAGGAAGGAAGGAAGGAAGGAAGGAAGGAAGGAAGGAAGGAAGGAAGAAAAAAAATACTCTATGGAACTCATGGCCATGTTTACTAGAGAGAAACAGTATCCATTACATTACTTGCAGTCATTTCTGTGAAAACCCAGGAGAGCTTATCTTTAGTCTCATTACCAATTATCACTGTTCTCTAAGCAGCTAGTAGTCTATTTGTCTAGAATGGATTTTAAGAAATAAAGAACAGACATTTTTCCTTCCACATTGTCTGCTTAGAAGACTAGAGCCAAATTTGTGGACCTCTCTGGCAAAGTCATTTATTTAGCACTCTAAATTCTATTTTTCTTCCCAAATTTACCCTTTGCTTTATTTTTGCCTCATTACATATACCTTCATTGAAACACCTGTTATTGTAAGATGCCTGGAATTATTTCTGGAACAGGACGAAGTATTAAAAATCAAATGCATACCCTACTAGTGGGAATGTAAGACAACACAGCTGCTCTGGAAAGCAGTCTTGGTAGTTCTTCAAAAGGTAAACATAGAGCAACTCTGCTCTTAGGAGTACATCCAGGAGAAATGAAAACATGTGCACACAAAAACACAGAAATGGGTATAACATTAATTCATAATAGCTTAATAATAATCCCCCAAACCTATCAACTGATCAATGGATGAATAAAATGTGGTTTATCTATACAATGGAACATTTTTTAGTATTATAGAGGAATGAAATATTAATGTATGCTCTGATAGAGATGAACCTTGAAAACATGCTAAGTGAAAAAAACCAGTCACAGAAATGCCCATATAAGAAATTTCCAAATTAGGCAAATCTATAAAAATAGAAAAATCGATTAGTAGTTTCCTGAGATGGAGAAGGTCAAAGGGACATGGGGTGGGGAGTGAGTGCAAAGAGGTATGGGGTTTCTTTTTGAAGTGATGAAAATGTTCTTAAACTGGTTGTGGTAAAGGTTGCACAACTGTGTAAATGGACAATGTGGAAGGAAAAATGTCTGTTCTTTATTTTTTAAAAAAGGGCTGTGAGCCAGCCTCAGCAAAAAGAGAGGCACTAAGCAACTCAGTGAGCTCCTGTCTCTAAATAAAATACCAAATAGGGCTGTGGATGTGGCTCAGTGGTCGAGTGCCCCTGAGTTCAATCAATCCCCAGTACCAAAAAAAAAAAAAAGGCTTTGAATTATACATTTTAAATGGGTGAACTGTATGGTATGTGAATTAATATCTCATTAAAACTGTTATAAAGATCATTTGCAATAATTAATCAGTTGTGTTTACTCATTTTTTTACACTTGTAATTTTTACTTAGTGCCAAGTATGCATTTTGAGTTTAACTCACTGGTTTTCAGCAGAATCTTCAGACTTATTTGGGATTGTGAGTCCCCAAGGCTAGGGATAGCCTTCCCAGTGATATGCAAATTTCTTCAATATTGGTTAGCACACTGAGTGGTACCTCAGGAGCACATTCCAAGCCTGTGGACACAAATGCTTTCTGTTCTATGCGCACTGCTCCTTGTCTCCGCATACTGCATCTCCTCTGCCCTTGTCCTTTGCTCTACCCAGCAATGAAAATAAATGAGCAAGAGTGGTCAAGAAGTAAGGGAATGACCGAGAGACAGAGCATTGCTGCAGACTAGGAAAGAAAATGTTCAAGAAAGCAGGGCAGCTCAACAGTGGCCGTGAGCCAGGCCTGAGCAGAGCACTTGAACACAAAGAGAACTCAAAAGAGATCCTGGAATTGGTATTCAAGGTTTTGGGGTCCTTTGAGAGATGTTCCTGTGGGTAGTGAAGGTGAAAGATAGATGTATACAAAGATATAGCTGTAGGTACGTCTATTAAATTAAATTTGCCTTAGATTCCACCAGCAACTTTTTTTCTTCTCTTTCTGTGCTTTTGGCTTGTCTTTAGTTTCCACAGCTACACCATCATCTTTCTCTTCTGGGTCCTCTGTGCTGACTCAATGGGTGTTTCCTAAAAGGACCCCCTCCCTTCCTCCATTTGACTCTGTAATTGGATGCCAGTTTTTAAAAAAATATTTATTTTTTAGTTATAGGTGGACACAATGTCTTTATTTCATTTTTATGGTGGTACTGAGGATCGAATTCAGTGCCTCACACGTGCTAGGTGAACGCTCTACCACTGAGCCACAACCCCAGCCCCACCAGTTTGTTTTAAAGGAAGATCTAATTGTGTAATCTTTCTGCTTAAAAACTCCCTGTCAGTATGGCTAAGATTAAGAAAGCAAACCCAAGCTCATTGCATAAGGCCTTCTAGGTTCCAGAAAAAAGTTCCAAGGCAGATTCTTACTCTTATCTATTACACCTGCAGGATTCTGTTCTACTCTGTTCCCTGATTGAGTCTTGCATTTTATACCAAGGGGCCTCCCCAAGGGGCTTCTGTACCCTTCACTTGAATGCTTCTCCCTGCACTTTCGATGTACCCTTTGTCCTTTAAGACCCAAGTATCATCTTTCCCGTGAAATACTTGTTCTCCTACCTAGAATAATTTACTATGCCTGAGTTATTCTAGTGCTTATTCATTTTATCCTTGAATTATGGTTATTTATGTCCGTGTCCATTCTGCTACTTTTTCTAAATCTGCGAGAGCCAGTGTCTCACTCCAGGTGTGTTTCTCCCAAGCACTTGGTACAGTGCCATTCATAGCAAATACCTAATATGTTTTTGAATGAATCAATAATTTCAATATCACCTTGTTCTCTAAATATTTTATATGTGTAAGTTCAGTATTACCCCATAAGATGCTAAGTTTCTCATGACATGAGCCATGCCACTGAGCTGAGGCAGCCCCTGGTGTCCTGTTTCACTTGCCATGTTGGAGAGCTTTCGGAGGAGTCACTCAGAGTAGCAGCATGAGTTTATTGAAGAGATAGGAAAGGGAAAAGGGGACACTCTTAAGAGAGAGGGTGGGTCATCTAAGAGAGGAGAAAGATGGCATACCCCTCCTGCCCTCCAGTTTTATAGGGGGAGGGGGGTTCCCAAGGAAGTTTCCAGAGTCCAGCCCACATCTACCTCTTATCTTTTGATTGACAGTAGGATGACATCAGACTTTCAAGTCCCCATGGCACATGACAACTGTTTTTACAGATTTTATGATTAGTAGAAATTATCCTTATGTTATTGAGTTCTAGGATCAGGTCTGCATAAGGGTCACAAAAGTCCCCCCACTTTAGGGTAACCTATGTTCTTTTTATCTGCATTTTGGGCCTATATTTCTCCTGCAGATAACAGATTGTTTGCTAAGGAATGTAACCTATCCTATTGAATTATGTCAGGCAGGGCTGCAGGTTATATATATGTGTATGTGTGTAAACACACACCACACACACACACACACACACACATTCATAGTTTAAGAAAGCATATGGAGTCAGCAAAGTGGGCCTAGTTTATAGAATTGTTCCCTTAACCTCATGCTCCCACCACTCGTGTCTGTGTGTTCCCTATCAATATCTTTGTTTGTTTTGCACTCTCCTGGCCCCCACCCCAGTCCTGGGGTGGTCTTGAGCATGTAACAGTCATGCACTGTGGAACTGGTTGTTCAGTTCTTATGAGGAATGGCTGGGTACCATCCATTTCTTCCCTCTGTAAGGAGAAAATGCATACAAATGAAAATTATGGATTTAATTCAGGGCAGAGTGGCAAGCAGGATCAAGGGGAAAGAATACAATTCGTATGTCCCTGGGCACTTAAGCCTGGACTAAGAAGCAGACCATGACTGTTTGTCAAAATGGAAATTGATTTTTGAATCAAAGAAATTAGCCAGACATTCAAAAACAAGAATACTCAAAGGCTTGAACTTGAAAATTCCCAAGGTCTTTGTTTTTGCTGAATTGTCAGACCCCTCAAAGCCCCCTCCCCAGACCCCCAAAACTTTGCAGAGTTTGATTAGGACATTGTCAAACAGGAATTTTGTCCTTAGAGGTACGGATCCCACTGAGAGAAAGTGAATAATTTTTAAAATATTTTATTAGTTGTTGGCGGCCCTTTATTTATTTATATGCGGTGCTGAGAATCAAACCCAGTGCCTCACACATGCTAGGCAAATTCTCTACCACTGAGCCACAACCCTAGAATCCCCCCCCCCCATATCTCACTCTTAATCCCTGTGTATTATTGCACCAATACTATTTAAAATGAATGACTACATGTGTCATTTTTAGGAGAATAATGGTTTTGGTGATTGCTTATATTATTTAAATACACCAACAGACTATTTTAAGGATGATGTTTCTACAAAACAATTGTATCTTTAAAAAATGAATCTGCCACGGGGTGCTGTGGTGCATGCCTATAATCCCAGTGGCTCAGGAGTCTGAGGCAGGAAGATCATGAGTTCAAAGCCAGCCTCAGCAACTTAGCAAGGCCCTAAGCAACTCAGTGAGACCCTGTCTCAAAATAAGAAGTAAAAAGGCTGGGGATGTGGCTTGGTGGTTAAGCATCCCTGAGTTCACTTCCTGGTACCAAAAAAAAAAAAAAAGGATCTGCTAACTTCTGGATTATCTTGCCCCACCTCACACACATTTTCCATAACCACCATCCTCTGGATGCACCTATCACTTTGCCCTTTGGTGCTCCTTATCTTCCTGGGCTGCTTCATGCAAATATTTCTTTAATCTTCACCTTAAACAAAGACCTTTAAAAGAAGTCAAGGCTGATCTATGACTGATCTCATCCCTTGGAGAGGCCCAGGAGATAGTGGCTGGGGTGCTGCAGGAGATGCCTAGCTATGCCAGCAGTGGCAGTGCCTACCAGCTTCTGGGAAGCTGCCGTACTGTGGACTGAGAGATCCAGCAATTGGCAGGATTCTGAGCTACAATAATCACACCTTCCCCAGCCCTCAGAAATACAGGGTGGCACTTGATCAGACCAACATCTCGTAACCCAGCTGCTGGGGCTCCATCTTGAAGTACTGACACATGCTGTCTGGTGCCTTGACTGTTCCACGTGCCTGGAGTTGCCTTGGAGAAATACCTGTTTAACAGCCAAGTGCTTTTCACAAAAACCCAATTAAGGAAGAGAGAAATGAAGAAAACAGGGGAAGTGTGAATCGGTGACTGGGGGCCACCAAGTACCATCCTGAAGACTGCCTGAGTACTAGGATACAAAAATCAGGCTGTCCCTGGGCTGCTATCATGTCCAGCAGAAGGCATGCTTGTAACCAGTCTTACAAATGCCATGGGCCACTTGGGAAGAACAGCGTAAGTCCTAACAACAAATGATAAAGCAATACCTCCACCCTCAGGTCTTCCCCTGGCTTCTCCTTGGACTCGCCTCTCTTTACCCTGAACCTGTGCTTCATCTTCATCTTCACCTGCTGCTTGACTCTGAGCTGTAGCAAGTGAACTCTTCTTCTCATTTGACTAACACTTCTACATGGTCCCCTGTTTTCTCCAGACTGATGTCTGTGTATACTCTCCTTCCCATCTGTGGCCCTCAGGCTGTCCCCAGACATGCAGTGCTTAAGGACCTAGAATTTGTATCACAGCTCCTTCTCTAGGGACACAACCAGTTAATCTGGGCTTTTCTAATTATTTACCATGGCCCAAGGGATCAGAAACAGTGTGAAAGGAGTGTTGCTAGGTTTCACTCAGTCGGTACCACTGGGGCATTCTGGGGTTACACAGTGCAGCTGTTTGCCTTAGCCAGGCCTCTAGCCCCTTCTAAGAATTCCAGCTCCATTGGTGCACATTTCTTTACTCTCAAGGGAGATTCTGTGCTATTTGCTCATAGATTTGTTTGTTGGGCTTCAAACCACACCACACTTTTTCTCTCCTACTTGCTTCACCTTCTTTGAGTCTTCTTAGCTGGGTGTGAAAACTGGTTCTTGTCCATCTCCCAGTTTCTTCCTTTTCCATTTCCTTTTCATCTGAGCTCCCTCTGGACCCTCGGTGCCGACAGCTCTGCCTGCAGGTACTAAGTACTAAGTACCTAGTACTAAGCTGAGTTGCTCTTCTTCCCAACCCTGCATCCAGGCCTCCCTCCTTGGGATCTCAGGCAAAATGGCAACTACCCTTCCTCTCTCTTCTACTTTGCAGGACAGAAGCTGTTCCTATTACCACTTCAAAGGCAGGCTGAGTCTTCTGTTCTAAAATTTTTCCTCCTACCTTCTCAGGCCTTTTTTTGTTGTTGTTTTAAAGTAAGTAGTGTCTGTTCTTCTCTGATAACTGTAAAACTACCTCATAAGTATGTGCTCCAGATCTCATTTAACTGTTCCAGGTGAGGACCTCTACCCTGCCAACTCCCCACCCCAGGTGTGAAGTTACTATGGAATTTCAGACTTTAATACACCACTACCAAATATGATATTTGTGAGTTTCAGGAAAACTGGAACGCAGTTACCTATTCCACCAGAGAGGCGGTGGTTTACTGAAACAACGTAGGCAATGTCAAGATTCTCAGTCTGCCTTTTTATTTTCTTAAATTAAGGCATTAGTCATTTTGGGGGAAATGCCTGTGTTTGTCATAGTCTTGTCTTTCAGAATGGAAATTTTCTTCCAAGACATAGTACCCCGGGCTCTGCTATTTAGCCTATAATTAGTCTATTCTCTGGAGGATTTTCTCCTCTTGATGTGAAGGCCTCTTTGTCAGTCAGGCTGCTGTTTGAGGATGATAGGAACCGCAGGGCAGCATGGTGAATCACGGGGCAGGGAAATGTTTGCTCAGATCAAAAACCATTTAGCTATTCTGTACCGACAGGGAACACTTAACCATCCAAGTAGCAAGCCTACAAGAAAATTGCAGAAAGTATGAAAGACAGAATGTTGATAAAGAAATGAGAAGAGACATAAATCCCAAGTTTTGATCTAGTGTTGCCCTGCTGTGTGGGACGAGATTGCCTTTCCCCACGCTTTTCTCATCAAGTTCACCAGTATTTTTAGTTTTTGCTTTTTCAGCTGCTCTATATCAAGAGCGTTTATTCACGGGTAAACATCAGCCTGTGACTCTTGATAAATAGCTCCCCCTTGCAGCATCCGGATTTTTGGTTATGAAATGGCAGTTTATACAGCGACAGTGCATTATGGTCTGGAAGGAGGGGGGCCCTCAGGCGCCTTCAGCTCCATAGCCCAACCTTGCTTCTTGCTAAAAAAAAATGTCCCTTTTGCCTATTTTGGGCATAAGCCAGGCTGGGAGATAGCTGCAAATGGTTGCAACAACCTGTGTTTAATGTGGTGACACTAATGAATTCTGAGAATTAATCTTCAGCCAAGAAAGCATGATGGAAAGTACTAGAATTTCAAATTAGGTAATGGATTGATTTCCTTCAAGGCTGAAATTTGCTCCTTTTTTCTTGTGGTGGATTTTTCTATCATATTCAAACCACCCACCATGGCCTTGTAAATCCAGGGTCTCTTACCTATGTCTGACAGCATAATGTGTTTTTCTATTCTGTTGTTTTGTCTCTTAGCACATAGAAACTGATCTAAACCTAAATTTTATAAAAAAGAGATTAAAAATTCAGCAAATAAAAGATTTACTTATGATTTGGGGGGACAAAAGCAATTTCCCTAAAGATAGTTCCTGTTTAATTTCTTAGAGAGTTAAAAACTCTGAGCTTGAGGATGTCCTTCCCCTGTTTGAGACATTGTCTCAAATAACCCACAAGTGTCCCAGATGTGCCAATAACTAACTTTCCCCTTTTTCCACTGAACTGAAGGCTCATTTCTGCCCCCATTCTAAAAGCACTCTACTAACTCCGGCAGCAGAGCTTCTAAGGATGTCATTTGCTAAACCCATTGATGAAAAAATACAAAACAAGGTTCTGTGGTGGTCAAGTTTGAAACATGGTCTCAAACAAAATTAAGAGGTTTTCTTAACCTCAGTACTTGTGAGAACTTTTAAGATGCTTGTGTACATTATGAAACTCCAAACTCACTTTTTTCTTTTTCTTTTTCTTTTTTTTTTAGAGGATCACCAATGTTTCTCAAACTTCTTTGACCAGGAAACTGGTTTGTTTCTTTCTGTCTCTCTTTTTCTTTTGCTGAATGCCTCATCCAGCTTTCCTCACATGGATTGGCACCCATTCCCACAACACTTTTATTTGCCCTTTATTTTATTCATCCTATTTATAAAAACCTGCTCAGCCCCTGGTTGGGAAAGATATTCTGTGTCTGAAATTTGCAATTCATGGCTTAGTAAGCATTTTGAAATGAATACATATACTCCACTTTGTTTCTTTTGCGTTTGTTCTCCAAATCAGGTGAGCGGTTTCTATCTTGTTTTTAAAAAGTACTAGGAGGCTGTCTGGAGTTCTGATGATGCTGGTAGTCAGTTCTATTTTCATTTACTAAATCCCTGCCTGGAAGGAGAGTTAGATGGAAAGATGAACTGACACACTCAAACAGTAAGAGTTGGGGGCATCAAATTGCATAGTATTAAGCAATAAAGCAATAAAAAGTTGATAGAGGGACTAAAGCCGGTGATTACTCCTAGATGTTCCTAGGTGGCTGCTTAGGAGTGAGGTGACTGTTCCTGGCTCTGCAGCTGCCTGGTTTTTCTTCTTGCATTGCTTTGTGCGATTCCTCCACTCTGACTACCTTTTTTCCACCAATCTAATTTACATCAGTCCCCCCAGTCCTGGCTCCATTTTAACCAGCCTGACTGGAGCTCCCCCGACACAGCTCCCTCCATCCCCATATTGCTTTGCAGAGCAGGAGGGGTTCTCCCATGGGACTTGGTGCATTGGCTTTATCACTATCAGGACTTGACCTCGGTTTCCTCACCTCTTGAAACAGAGGATTAGAATAGAATATCTTGGTCCCTGTGTCTCTGAAATCCTGTTTTCATGTTATTAGTTCTCATCCTAAATATGTAAGCAAACACTGGCTTTTTCTATTTCCTATGCTTCTCTGATCCTTCTGTCTTTCCAATAAGATTATAGTTCCTTGAGGAAAAGGTTCATGATTTTTTTTAATGAATTAGTTTATTTTGACTAATTCTGGTGCTGTGGAATAAGTGTTTGCGGAGTAATGAAGTAATACAATGCTGTTATCTAGTATGACTTTCAGCCATATCTGCTCCAAGAGGAGAACTTTCCTCTGTTAGTACAATAGTAATTCCACTTCAGTCTGGCTCTTTGCCCCCAGGCGGAAAAAGTACACAGGAGTGTCGTACCCTCAAGGCCTTCTTGCCCTTCCCCTAAAACCCTCCAGTGCAGTTGGATTGTCACACACTACTTAGCGTTTGTCCCCCCACACACCATGTTTCAGTTTTACTGATTCCACGGTGTGACATTCAGCCCACTCTGTGCTTAGTAAGCATGGAGAACTGACAAATCCTCTTGATCATCCCTTCCAGTTTTTGGATCTCCACGAGACAACAGATTCACGTGTGGGTTTCTTCCTTGTCTGATTCTCTCTTCATTATTCACACATTTCTCTTTCTCTGTGATCCAGTCTCTCCAACATGCCAAATGACCTGGCAATAGCATTGGAAGCCTTGCTTCTCCAGTGGGTGCTAATATTGTGAAACAAGATACACTACCTTCAGCTGCATCCCCGACTCAGCAGAGACCTATTCTCAAAAGGCTGGGTGGAGTAGGGGATTCCTAGGTGCTCTCAAATTGTATTTAAGGAGTTTTCCTTACCAAAGTGCCTGGAAGGACCTGTCTTCAGTCCTCTCCTTGATGCTCCCAGGACGCCTGTCCCTGGAGGCTGCTTTGGTCCACTGTCCCCTTCACATGCTATGAATTTTTAAAAAAATGGCTACTTGTCTCCCCTTCAGCCCCAGCTCTCTGAGTTTGTTCATTTGAAATGCTGGGCTAGGCACGGGGAAGGAGGCTGCCCCAGTCCTTTTGCTCTTTTTTCCCTTTTCAACAAGTACCTGCTGGTAGTTAGATGAAGCATCAAAGCTGATGCAGAAAGAAAGCAAAACCAGAAGTGTAAGTGGGTGCTGTTATGAGAGCTTTCTGTCCCTGCGTATGGGGACACTCCAGTCTGGGAATGTGTTTGATGTGACCTGCCCACTGTCCCTGGGCAGTTATAGCTGGGGATTCAGCAGATCCTGGGCTCCACTTGTTCCCGCTGAGGCTCAGGGGGTGTTGTGTAACCCCAGGTCTCTCTTCAGCAGAAACCCTCAGAGGACATGTGACCATTCTTATTTTAGAAGTTTTCATACACCATCTCTCCAGCCATGGAAACCGGCCATCATCCTTATCACTGATCAACTAGTTACCCCTGGGGTTCCTTCTCAGGTAACAGTGATTGACATTTATTTTCCTTCAGTGATCACATAGACAGATGAATAGACATGCATCAAGGGAAGACTGCTGATAAAAAGACAGGACCAGTCTTTTTTTAGGCCTGTGCATTGATTTTGTATTGTTGATAGGGAGAATAATAGGTTATTCAAAAGACTCTGAACCTATAAAAGTCAAATGATTGATTTTCTCTGATGGCAAGGTAGAGGCGGCATTTATAGTCCTGTGGGCAGAGGATGGGGATCCTCTAGGTGCTGTTTGCTCTTCTAGCTGCAAGAGGCAGGGGGTCCTTGAGCCAATCCTCAGCCTGCTGGGAAAGTCACTGAATATCCTCCAGGACTAGAAGGTGAGGAATGTGAAAGAGTTTTGCAGTGAAAACTGCACAGATTAAAGTTCTTTTTGTAAATCCCACGGTCGAGGATGGTTTTAGGAATCCTGCTTAAATGTTCTGAAAGGTACTAGAGGGGATGCTGGACTTTTTTGACCATTTGTGGATGCATTTAATTATTTAAAATACGTAGTATTTTTAGATGTCACTGGCATGCCACATTTGGGTAAACTGAAGCTGTTTATTTCAAGGAGTAGGCAGAATGGCCTCCAGTATTTATCCTAAGCCTTCAAGGTGAGCTAAAGACTGTTAGCTTAACAGGGCGAATGTTGAAATTTCTTCTGCTCACCAAGGGCAGCTCCTCAGAATAGAAATGCGATGGTAATTGGAGAGGTATTCATCAGATTCCATTTCACGAGGAATTTCCTGTGTCAAAATCATTTTCAATAACAAAGAACACACAGCAAAATGCACTAAGTCATTGTTTTCTTTGAAAAGGGCACTCAGTCTGAAACAGAAAGTGGTTACACTGGTGCGGTTTTAACCAATTAACCGCAGAGTTCAAATACAACCCAATTTTTACCATTTTGAATGGATGTTTTGTTCCCTGTTTGCACAATCCCATCCCAATTCATCTGAATGATATGGTGGTCACTTCCTGTTTTGAGATTGTTCTGCTTTTTCAGAAGACATTTGAAATCAAGCTGCTGGATTTTCTGTGTTTTAAGAGTTGTTTCCTGCCTTACAAAACCCTTGATGCATTTCCCTATCACCAAATAATGGATGTTTCATGTTTTAAAATTTAATTGAGGTGATGGTATTTAATTCTATATGCTTCTAAAATAAAATATATAGATTAATCAACTTGACTCCATCGAAAACACTTTTCTATAATGAAAAATCAGACAGAATATTGTCTGACCAGTCTATTTTTTTTTTAATGTTTTGAATACTTCAAAGCAAATTGATGGCAAAATTTGTGCTTTTGATACTGATTTTAAACAATCTAAAATAGATTTCTGATATATCAATTAACTAATATGAAAATATTAGCTGTTTTTCTACTTTCTGGTCTACATCAATAAAGAAGGAGCTATGTAAGGTCAGCGATCAGGTTGTATAAATAAGCCTTCTTGCCTCTTCTCTGCCACATTCACAGAGGAACAGAGTGTCTAACATTGTACTTTGGATTGTTTGTTGATTTTTACAAACAGGTGTCTTATTAAGGATTTTGAAAAGAGGCCTTCCGTCACGCATCTCCTCGACCATCCATTTATTAAAGGAGCTCATGGGAAGGTTTTATTCCTGCAAAAACGGCTAGCCAAGGTGCTCCAGGAGCAGAAGCAGCTAAACTCTGCTGTTAAAATCAGGTATGGTACTTCATGTCATTCCGCATCCTCCCTCCCGTTATTTAGAAAAACGGCATGTGTTTTGATTTCCCCAGTGTTGTTCTTGGTAATGATCACATCCCTGCATTTGGGAGAGTTTCATTTATGTGACATTAAGCACTCCACGCCCAGTGGATGAGCAGGCAGGCTTGTGCTTTTGTGGCTAATTTCTCTCAAATAGCTGAAATCTCACTGCCCTCATGTTTGGTTTGCTCTCGCTAAAAACCAATAGATACATGTATATATTTGTATTTAATAAAAATGCAAATTTTTCTTTTGACCAATAAAGGAAAGCAGCCATGTCTGAGATTATGTGGAAAAATCTTTACTTGGCTGTCATAGACTTGGAACAGAAATATAGGCTATAAAGTGATTTTTGGAAATTTTTGGAAATTTTACTCTTTAAATTCTAAACATCTTTTCTTTAATGTGTTCTGAAACTTTTCCCCCTTTTGTTAAAGATCTCTTGGAGTGAATTTAGCATTTTAAAGTGATTTTTTAGCTAATGTTTATGTTATCAAAGTAACTGTGGTTCTCACCCCTCTTTCCCTCCCTTTTTTAAAGGGTAGATTTTTTTAAAAAAATGTTATTTTCTAGGGCAAGTGCATAAAACAGTGTTCTTGGTGAGTCACTCAGAAATAGATCTTTAGTTTCTGTCCAGAGGGTGGCAGAATTTCTCTTTAAGGGGAAAAAAATGCAAATAAACCTACTTCCTCTGCTCAGCAATTATTTGATTTTATAAAACCAGCCAGGATACAGATAAGCTTCAATCCATTATTATTAAAAGACATCCGAAGTACTGGAGGTGAAGAAAATGAAATAGCATCAGGCACAAGTTCTAGAAATATTCATATATTCTGCAGAAAACTGTTTACAAATCAAAAAGTCAAACACTGGCAACAGCTAGCCAGAGGCAGAGTTTCAAGGTAACTATATTTTGCTGATTTTCTCCAGCTAACACCAGATTCCATTTTGGATAAATTTTTCCTACTCTTTCCTCTTTTCTCTGCCATTTCTGTTTCTGTGGCTTGCCTCTGGATAGAGAAACACAGAACAATTCTTGTGCTTGGTGCCTTTTTGAAGCACTGGGAACTTGTGTTTAAGCCCCAGGGAACTGAAATCCCCTTTCTTCCCTCGCTTTTGTTCCTATACACCAGGAATGGCCCCCTACCACCCACCTTCACAGACACAGCACAACCACCCCAAAGGAAAATGAAATACAATAAAACACAAACCAAGCCCCAAACAAAGCTAACACTTAAATACGGTAAGTCAAATCCAGAGTCTCCTCCTTGGCTTCCTGTTCTGAAATCTGCTGCAGAATAGTTTCTAAGACTCCTTTGGAAAGTTACCCAGCGTTGCGTGTTTGTGTGACTTGACCTGACCAGATAGATCTATGTTCGCTTTTTAAAAAATCTTCTCCTTTCACCATAGAGAATTGTATCTCTCTTGTTTGCTTCCTCTAATTTCTCTTTATCTTTGTTAACTCCCTTTGATGTCCAAAGCCTCATAGGTGGCAGAGGCTTCTCATGGGGTCTTTATAATCTTGAGTTTCAGTCAGTAGTTTGGGTTTCTTTGAACAGTCACTTAAAAAAAATTACAACCTCACAAATAGGCATCAATACTTTAAACAGCCCTTTCCTTAGAAGGTAGAAAAATTAATTAATTCCAAAGGAAGCACGATGTGTGTAATTGACACTTACCCGGCCACCTTTCCCACATGGTGACTTCCTTTTAGCAACTGGCAAAGAGTTGGCTATGTAGATATTTTTTTGTTGTTGTTGTTCACCAGGAAAAACTGTCAGCCATCATTTAATGTTGATAAATGGATATATTTAAAGTTATGAGTTTCCAGTAAAGTTGGGAAAAGCAAAGAATAATTAAGGTAACATAGAATAATTAAGGAGAAAACAAAGAATAATTGCTGAGTGAAGCAAATACCCATTAATTTTTTTTTCTTTCTGCAAAAAGAGGGCCGTGCAGTAGGAAGATGTAGGAATCAAAACCACTAAGTCTGCCAGGCTTGAATCCCTGCTCACCCACTTACTGGATAAGTTAATTTTTATTTTTCTGAAGTTTCTTCTATAAAATGGGGATTATTTTAAGGGTTGAATCTTCATGTAAAATACTTGGAATATTGCTCGGAATAGAGTTAAATGTCAACAAATGTTAGTAGAAGGAGTAGTGTACGTGGTCTATTTAATTCTTTTTAACACTAATTACCTCTTGCCCTTAATCCATGAAAAATTCATCTTTTTACCATATAAAATCATGACAATAAATAGAACTCAGGTGTATCAAATGTTAAAGATATCAATTTCTATCTCTTATTCAAAATCTAATTTATTCATTTATTCTTTATAGAGACATTTATGTGTGTAGGCCCTATGCTAAACATGGGTACTACAAAGGGAAATTTGATGCAGTTCCTGATAAAAAGCTAATAGTCTGGTGTGTGATATGGATAGGAATCAGATAAGAGCAGCTTACATGAAAAATACCTGGATAAAGAATGCCTGGGGTACCCCTAGAGCACCTGGGAAAACACACCTACCCAACCTGGGATAGGGATGCTTGGGGAAGGCTCCTGGAACCAGGGGAAGATGGTGCTTGCATTGTCATGGAGAATGAATGGAAGAAAATTGGGGGAGGAGGTTTTTCTGGGTTGAGGGGAAAGGATGAGCAAAGGGCAAAGAGCAAAGGAGAGAGGGCTGGAAAGAGGTTGGGCTTGGGGAATTCGGTGAACAATTGGTTGACATCACTGGATCTCAGTGTGGAGCAGGTAGAAGGGGGAGCAGGTATGCAGGGTCAGGTCATGATGGGCCTCAGGACCTTGGACCTGTTCCTGAGGCAGGGGAGCCCCTGAAGAGTTCAAGCAAGGTTGTGTTTCAGAAGGGCGTTCTGACAGCAGCGTGCAGCGGGGACCAGGTACTGGGTGAGCTGTCATGGTGGGTATAAGGGCAAAAGGTGTTAGGGTAACAGTATTATCAGGGCTTCATGATGATTGGTTGAGGGAGAGTAGGGACTGAGGAAAGTACATCAGAGCCTATCCAAATGGAGCTGCTTTCCTGTCCTTGTTCACACTGCAATCAAATACAAATGGCCCAACACTAAGAGACAAGTCAAAAAGACTGCTCCCTCTCCCTATCCCATCAAAGGCAATGCCTAGTACTTACAGACATTACACATAGCTTCCAGCTCTCTGCCCACCACAGGATTCCTCAAAGGTTCAAACAGCCCTTCCCACGGCCCCTCTGCCAGAGTGACTTAGATTTTGAGAAGGGATCCAGTGGAGTGAAAGTTAAAGCCCCATGGAAGGCTGCTCCCCCAAAGGCAAAGAAGGTCCTGACCACTTTTAGCATTTTCTCCAGGGGAGAGAGAAGCCTATAACTGCAGGGAAGAAGGCAGGTTTAAAGGATGGGGAAGACTGCACAGGGGAAGGAAACGGATCTTATGTAGTCGGAGACACTGAGACAGAAGAGAGGATAGAGGAAGCAAGAGGGAGTGGATCAAAGGTCCAAGAGGAGGGTTGGTTGGCCTTAGAGAGAAAAACCTGTAAGTTGGGAGCAATGCATAAGGGTTTGATAAAAATTCTGAGGAGGTAAAGGAGATACTATGAGGAAGCTCAAGTTGTAAGGTCTTTATCTTTCCAAAACATGAAGCAAGGTGATCTCAGAATTGGGAGTGGGCTTTGGATTCCAGAAAGGTGTTAAACCTTTGAAATAGACACTATGAGGAATATAATAAAGAGTTCATTAATGATAGAGATAACGATTGCTCAAAGGTATAGAAACACAGGTGTGGTGCATGCTTGTAATCCTAACAGCTCAGGGAGCTCAGCAGGAGAATTGCAAGTTTGAGGCCAGCCTGGACAACTTAGTGAGACCCTGTTTCAGAATTAAAAAAAAATAAAAAATAAGTCTCTACTTATCTCTAGATGTAAACTCTGGTAAAGTGCCCCTAGGTTCAATCCCCAGTACTGAAAGAAAAGAAAACAAGAACCTGTGTGGAAGGCGATTGAATAGCATTCCAGTATAGTGAAGTTAATCAGTGTTTAAGGTGATGCATGCAGGACAGTATCGGACACTAGAAACTCTCAGAAAATGTACCATCGCCAGCACCACCATTCCCATCTGTCATCTGGGGTGACTTTTAGCAACAAGGAACAGGAGTAGAGAAAGGGGTACTGCCTACATCCCGCAGGGGCGGTGGAATCGGGATCCCTCTGCAAGGTGTGGGCTGGCAACAAAAAGATCACACAGACATGGAAGTAATTTTTTCACAAAACGGGGGTGGTGGGTGGTGTGGTGAGACGGCTCTGTGACCTTGAGCTTCCTCATAGTATCTCCTTTACCTCCTCAAATTTTCTGAGTATTTTTTAATCTAACTTTTATGCATCTTTCCCAACTTACAGGTTTTTTTCTCTCTAAGGCCAACCAACCTTCCTCTTGGACCCTTGATCCACTCCTCTTGCTTCCTCTGTTATCTCCTCTCTTCTGTCTCAGTGTCTCCTTCTACATAAGATCTTTTTCCTTCCCCTGTGCAGTCTTCCCCATCCTACTATCATGCTAGAAGGCGAGAGAGCAAAGATAAAGCATACACTGGGAATCCCTTTATTTATAGGGAAATTAACAAAGAATTCTTAATAGAATGTTCTTCACCAAATTAGGAAGGGAATGGCTGGTCTAGCCCCAATGGGTAATGCGTAGGTCCAGAGCCATGAAAAAGCAGATTTCTTTGTCAAGCAGAGGTGGAGGCCACCAGCATCATGCAGCCCACAGCATGCAATGCCAGACCAACACCCCCTTGGCTCAAGGCTGAGAGAGAATGCTTAGCATAGCTCATGGGTGGTCACCCACAAAGGGGATTGTGTGGTCTTCTCCAGGGTGGAGCTTGGCTTCAATGGACCTGATGGGTGGACAAAAGAAAGGCAGTCAAGCTGTTGTGGGGCAGGTCACTCAGAAAACACACCAAGTCCCAGTTTTGTCCAAATTGAAGAGTCTTTATTTAGCCAGCCGGCCGGAGCCTACTCCCTGCAGGATGCATAACTATCTCTATAAGGAACAGCCCTGAGCCTGAGCATTTTAGGATATTTAAAGGCAAATCTGCAAAACTCACATCCGGGTTGACATAGCTCAAGCAAGCAGATACAGAAGCTAAAAAATCTGTTAGCAGAACAACTCAGTCAACTACATCTTGGGTCCGAGCAGGTGCTAAACAACCATCCAGCAGGTAGTCAGCGGGGGTGAGAATCTACTTCAAAGTCATATAGGTCACCAAGACCACCATATCCTGGGATGAGTACATTTTGTGGGGTACAAAGTACAGAAGACAATATATATATTTTTGAATTTAGCGGAAAACAGCTTTCATTTTGTTTTCTCAGAAATGGATCCCATAGCTGTCTCTTCACGGGAGCAGTAACAGAAATATTAAGGTGGAGACTAGAACAGTTGAGATGGAGTCCCTGCGACCATACCTGCTTGCTTGTATGGCCATACATGCTTGCTCATATAGCCATAGTGACTCTATTCTTGCTACTTCAGCAAGGAGGGAATTGTTACAAGTGGTCAGGTAGTTTTACCACAGCAATTTTGTGTTGCCAAGTATTTTGTGTTGCCAAGTATGCTATGCTTGGTAACTATTAATGGGTACAGAGGTGTGGCTTTCCCATTGGAGAAGCATTTCTTACATGATATAGAGTCTCAGGGTAAAATGGAGTCTGTTTGGTAACTGCTCATATAGTCTGGCCCATAACAAAGCAAGGTTAGCAAACAATCCTTGTGGTCTCTAGAAGAACTGTGAAGAAGGCAAAGACAGGCTTATTGATTTTGAGGCTGAGCCCTGTCCTGGTACTGATGGTTACCATGGAGACGAAGAGCCAAATCAGAGGATGATGGTGAGAAATGGGAGAGTAGAACCGAGATCTTGGAAACTTCTGAGAGATAATTGGGAACTTGGCAAAGCTGAGTTTACAGAAAGCTTCAGTACAGAAGAAATAAAAGTTTTTCAGGTGTTGACGAGTTGAGGAACCTTGAGATCAGAATGTGAGAAGAATGAACAAAGCTATTGGTGAGAGATGGGAAAACCAAGGGTTGAAGTAGGGGAGGGGTAGAGAAGGGAAACTTGGGCCAGGTGCCAAAGAGGATGACCTCAGAGGTTGATGGGAGCATTTTAAAAGGGAGAGACTGGATAGGGAGGACAGTGGTAGGCAGCCAGAGCAGGAAATGTATGCTCCCTCAGTGAGCAGATGGGAGATGGTGCTAGACAGGAGCCAGATGGGAGATGGTGCTGGACAGTGTGGCCCATGAAATGCCATGAAATGGCACTCAAGAATACTCCAGACAAGGTTTGGAATCCTGGGGAGCTTGAGCATGGTACAGTAGAAGGTGCACCATGCCTGAAGGAAGGAGGGCTTGTCCTAAGGCCCCAGCTCACCTCTTCTGGGTCTAAGCTTTTCTGAGTATTGCAGCTTTTTGGAAAACCTGGCTGAGATTCATTCCTGTTTCACTACATGTGTATTATAGGGGTGTGTGTGTGTGTGTGTGTGTGTGACTATATCTATGTAGCTCTATAGAGGCACCTATGGAAAAGTGATATTTGGCCATTCCCTGATGCTGATGATGGTATATGCATAACCCCACTGGAATTTAAATTTTTCTGGTAAATTTCATTTATTTGGTTTAGGTACAATAAAGCAGTTATGGATCCAAGGCTTACTCTCTTAAAGGAGGTTAAAAAGCTTTAAAATTCTGTGAACAATACTTGGAGGTTACATTGTTACTTAATCTGTTAGGGATGCTTTTAAACAATTTGGTCATTTCCTTGATGTCAGGTCCTATTTCCTTGACCTTCAAAAGGACTTCTTCCCCAAACTAGTTTTGCAAAACCCTGAATTCATTAATATTACCTGCTATGTCATCTAACCATTAAAGTTTAGAGAAGCCGACTTGGAAACATGCATTTTATCACTTCATAAGAGTTCTTGAGAGAAGAGAAACCACTCTGTGGAATATGAATGGAGGCAGGGAAGGCCTGATTGGTTGTCATGACCATGAACTCAGCTGTGAGTCTCAGTAAAATGACAAGCATGTCATGCCCCTGCAGGTGACTTGGGGCTTGCTGGGACTGCAAATATTAAACCCTCAAATGCCAAGGGTCTACTGTAAGAATTACTTGGTAGAAGAATTGGTGCTGTTTTTTTTTTTTTTTTTCCCCTGCTCTGTTTAATGGATTTTTGGTTCTGCCCTTGTAATTTGCCTGAGGCTGATTAAAACAATGACTTCAGTTATTTCTTTTCAACCTGCAGCAGTGACCTTTAAAAACAGATTTCTGACAGCTTACTTGCTGAGCTTTCCCCAATCAGTCTTGCTCACTCACTTGCGTCTACCTGCACATGTGTGCACATGCACAGGCACACCCATACACACACACACAAACATGCTATATTCTGTATGCTGAGGGTTCCTGGGTTCCCATGTACATGAATGACTCCCAGATGATCGCTTCACGATGTGCTGAAGTTCAACACATAGGAAGTTAAAGATCCTCCTGTTGCCCCAACAGAGAAGAAATAAGTCTGTATCCTGATATGATTAGGATCTGCTCTCGCTGTCTTTAACTGAGAGAATGAATTGATATTTAATTTTCTTCTGTTGTCACTGACTCTTGCTTCCTAGAGAAGGTGGGTATATTATCAAATCCTGTTTAATATAATTGATGATAAAATGCTGATTTATCATAATTCTGGCTACAAATGTGCTTAGTTGAAAAATGGTGTTACTATAGTGATTTCTATTTTTATATCTCTGTATTATAATGTTTGAGAGATATGATCTTAAGTTTGGGGTTAAGATATAGCTCATGTAGTTAAAGGTATCAGGGTGGTATTTCTGTCCATAGTTGACTGTCAGTAGAATAGTCACATGTAGATGGTCTGTCATTGTCATTCTCTTCCTAGGTCCACAAATAATTTGGAAGAAGTATTCAACATCACTTACCGGGGTAGCAACTGTCCTCTATGTTCAGTTTCGGTGTTCTCGTTCTGTATGCCAGGATTACAGGGTTAAGGGAATGGTCCCTGGGCTCTGTCCATGGCCATGAGCCTTTGTCTTAGAGTCTTGAGGGCCACCCCCATTGAGCTCGAACCTTCTTCCTCATTTCCTCTCTTCTTTATCCCCCTTTTTGCTCCAGCCTCCATAGAGGTTACTTTTTCTGTATCTGTAATGTGGTGGGAGTATTAGTCATTGCATTAGTCAGCTTTCCTCACTGTGACCAAAATATTTCACTGAGTGGTTTGAAGGAGGGAAGGCTGATTTTGACTTAGGGTTTCAGAAGTTTTAGTTCATGTTCAGCCAGCTCCACTGCTCTCGGGTGAGGCAGAACATCATGGCGGAAGTGTGTGTTAGAGGAAATGCTCAACTCATGGCAGCCAGGAAGTCGGGAGTTGGGGGGCAGGGGAGAGCAAAGGTCCAGAGAGAAGACAAACCCTTCCAGAGCACAACCCCAGTGACCTTCTTCCTCTAGCTAGGTCCCTGCTCCTAATCCATTCAGCCATCGATGAATTAATCCACTGATGAGGTCAGAGCCTTCATGATTCCTTCACTTCCCCATAGGACCACCTCTGAACACATGAGACTTGGGGACATTTCAGATCCAAACCGTAACAGTCATTCTCTAGTCCTTCCAGTTCCATCTTTGGATGGAGGGGAGGGCTCTGAACTGGATTTGGAGCTTAGGCAGAGGTGACCTTCATGATCCTGCCACAGGGTGACTGTCTAAAAGACCACAGTGCAAAGAATAACTTCTCACTAGCATGTGGCTGAGGTTAGAAGAATTTGTTTCCCTTCCCTTGTTGAGTAATGATTTAGAGCACTTCCTCTGTTGCTTTCTCCTCCATCATTGTTGGGGAAGGAGAATACCATGTCCTGTCTGCCCTGTGTGGAACTCTTGCAGCCCTGTTTGTTCCTGCCTATAAGGGCATCTCCACATAGGTGGTAGACAGGGAGAAGCTAAGGGGTAAGGAGTCAGCTGGGAGCAAAATCATTCATAGGACCAGCAGCTGGAAAAAACACTGCCGGGCCCTCTGATGGGTTGTTGGAGACATTCACATAGTATTGGTTTAACCATAGCGCAGGTGTAGAGATAGAACAATAGGGAAAGCTGCCGCACTTCAGGAATTCATTGCATGGAGTAGCTCCTCCAGCATCTGAACGACTATGCTGCCATCTAAAGCTCCTTTCCCACACATGGGCTGGGTCAAAGGCATTCCAGGAAAGACCCCCATCTCCTATGCCTGCTGTTATCTTAAGGGAACTCCATCTCTGGCTCTGTCTTACCCATTCTGTTCTTGCTCTCCACTCACTTCTTTGGATTTGATGTTTCATACTCACTTAGGCCATGGACTCAGACACCAGTTCCCCCTTTACGAGTCCTGAAACCTAAGTCAACCCCACTTTATACCCTGACCCACCACTATTACACCAAACCCCAACTCCAGGGGACAGTCTAAGCCAGAGCTTATCTCTAAGCTTCGGCCCTCAAACTCCATTTATTATAGAATCTGGGATTGACAGTCAATAGGACCTCATAAATCACAAGTAGGAAATCTAGCCAAAGTCAATAGACTTTCCTGGAAATTGAAAATAACTTCGGAGCCATTAAAACTATAATGCCTTACTATATACTCTTGATTTAACAGAATGTCTTTTGATATTTATTTATACATTTGTATATCCATCTACATTTCTCCAAACTTTGAAATATTTAATCCAAGTATTTTTTTTGTTGGTGCTCTATAATTTTTGCAATTTAAAGGAATTTCATCAAGTCAGCAATAGATGCTATTCTCAAGTAAAGCACTAGGTGGCGCATGTGAATTTTAAGGAAAATTTAAGTTTGTAGTTAAATGTGACAATACATCATTTAATGCAGGAAAATTTTAAAAATCTTTCAACTAAAAATAGAGAAATATAAGCAATATAACAGCTTTATAAACATATGTAAAGTCCAAGATAAGGTTTTCCAAAAGAGATAAAAATTGGAATCAATAATGTTTTTTCTTTTCTGTAGACCCTCCAAATCATAGAAGAAGGAAGAAAATTAAAGCTGGCAACAATTTTAGTGGGTACATTATTTGTTGGGGAAGGCAGACAGGGATATATCTATATAGCTATATATATCTTTATATTTTATATGTATGTGTTCATATAGAGATAGGTGGATTTTTTTTTTTTTTTTCCTGGTTGGAAAAGTAGTTGTCTGTCAGCCTGGAAATATCTTGCATCCTATATCAGTGTCTAGATTGCCAGCTTCAACTTGGGTAACAAATAAGTCTGAAGGATTTAACTTCCCATAAGCAGGGAAAGAGATCACACACTACTAAATCTGTGGGTAAAATATTTTAAATGCTATCTTTTATTTATAAAATATCATTGAGGAAGATTTTGGTGAACATTGAGTTTAGATTTACAAAAAAGCATCTGCATGATTCTTGTAGTTATATTTGGCAGACAGACATAAAGATTGCTGTGGCACACAAATAATCTGCTACGGGCCTCAAGGATAACAATTTTCATCATGGTGATATTGGATTGTGTATGTTCACACTGAAAATCAACTTTCTTCTAGAGTATTTTTATCTGTAAGATTTCAAGTGAGATTTTGTTAGTGTTTCCACCTTAGTTGGCTATAAAAATATCTTCCAACATGAAGCCTGACATCCCTGCATGCAGTTCAGGCTGCCTTTAAGTACAGGTCAGCAGTGATGGGAGTGTTTTCCAAAACCCAGGGGTGTTTTCCACTGGTTCAGTGATATTTTGAATTCTGATTTCCTTTCTCAATCTGCCTGTTACTGTTTACCTTTGAGCATCCTGAGATGGCTGCTTCTTTATATTCCATCCAGGGTATTTATTTGCTCTTAGTGGAGTGATAGATTAAGAGTGCTTACTCCATCTTGACTAGAACCAGATCTGTGGGCAATTTTTAAATTCCTATTTTTTTGATCAAATTATATGTAAAATAAACTCTAACTTAGCTTATTTCATATAATTATAAGAATTTATGAAGGAGATTAGCTAGCTGAATTTAATTTAATTGCTCCATTAATAAATGTTGCATTATTTTGCTTTATGATGAACTTTATGCAAAAAAAGCACTTAAATTTATGTGGAGAAGATTTTGGACAGGAAATGTGCACTCTCTTGTTGTCCTATTTAGCAAAATGGCTAGCTAGCATCAGGAAGCAGCTCTGAATAATAGTGAAAATCTGTATTTAAAACCAATTTCGTTTCTCTTTATGTCACCAATATGCAAGGACATAGACCAATAAATTGTTCTGTTGATAATTTGAAAATGCTTAGGTTATAACTTTGGTTTTATTAAACAAAATTGTCATTCTAATTTGTACCTTATATGAATTAGCAGTAAAACCGGTTCTAATAGTAGAAGTGACTAATAGCATGATTCAAATATGCCTCCTTTAAATGTATCAGTGATGGGGATTGGAAATTAAGATTTAATTTAAGAGGCTAGAAAAGAAAAAAAAGTCAATGTTCTATTTGCCCATTTTTATTGTGTTATAAGCCCAAGACTCAATATGCAGAGCTGATGAGTTTGCTTCTTCCTTTTTATTTTTTCCACTTACTTTTGTGAAATGCATGTAGCCAAGGGTGAGGTGTATGTTCCCATTCCATGACTTCCATGTGGCACTTACAGTGAAACAAAGCCAGCTTCTGGGACCTGGCTAGATAAGATCATGTTCATCTTCTTATGCTGTGATGATGATGGGCATGAAAGTTGGCTGGGAAGAACCCGGCCATGATCCTTCTCTACTGGTGGGACATGGAGGTTATTTTACATGTAATTTTGCTTAATTAATGGTGTTCTGAGTAATGTGTGGAGTTATGCAAATTTATTCCATATTTTTGACAAGGATGTAATAGGACTTGGTGCATTTTTTCAGCCTTTGTGCATCTTTTATATCCATGACTGACTGTAACTGTTTTTACAGACTCCAGAGAGAGAGAGAGAGAGAGAGAGAAAAGAAAAACAAGTCATGAACGATTCTATTTATCAATGAAGAAAATTGAGATGCTAATCATTAAGGGATTTGCTGAATATCCCACACTCCATTACTCTCAAGCCTGAGACTAGGACCCAGAGCTCTTAACCTCTAGGCCAGTGCTTCTTCCAACACCACATGGAGTAGTGATAAGTTTATGAAGGGAATTATGGGAAGGCCCAATTTAACACTGAATTAATTTTAGACCCTGAAAAACTATATTTTGATATGCCAAAGGCAATTGTTATTTATTACCAACCAAGTTTTTTAAATGCATGGTGAACAATGGCCCCAAGAGAAAATCCCAACATATACATAAAAGGACATATTTAAGGAACAAAACAAAACATATTTTGTTTCTAGTAGGAAACAAAACAAAACAAAACAAACAAACAAACAACCTGGAATCAGCCTAAATATCGACTAATATAGGACTAGGTAAATGAATTGGTATATATTTATATGATTAAAGTGACTGATTAGGTAGATAGTTTTAAAAATCATCGTGTTAAGTGAAAACAAGCCTGCAGAATGAAATCCACAATATGATATCATTTTTATAATGGAACAACAGAACCTATATATCACTCATGGGTATATATAAATTTTACCAATATTTAGAAATAGGCTGGGAAGATGTCTACCAAACAGTGGCCACCTCACTGTAATGGGACAAAGGTCATAAAGGGGTTTCAAATAAGCAAATAAGATAAAATGTAAACTGATCAATTCTTTGGTTTTTACTGTATTCTCAGAAGTTTGCTTTAAAAATATCTAACTAAGTTGGGGATGGTGCTGGCAGAACAGATGAAGGGACCTGGAAGGAAGGGAAGACTTACGATTGTACCCCAGTGAAACTCGGTGCTTGAAATGAAAACAGAAGGCAGAATGCCATTCGTGAAATTCCTTCCTAAAATCCTAAAATCTCAGGATTTTCATGACTTGGCTCTTTTTATATGAAATATTGCACATGGCTTGATAGTGATCTTACCACACCAACCAGGAAAGGCATGTATTCCTGGAAGTGCTGTGGTTAGATTTTAAGGAAAGTAAATATATGTGATGGGCGGGCCCATTTGGTAATGCTCCCCACTTGGCAGGAGAGAGACCCAGCTTATGTGCTCACCTCCCACTGGTAGCTCCACAGGGAGAGCCTGGGCATCTGCACTCGGTTTACTCTTTCTCTTCTCCATCTCTGAAGTCTCTTAACATGTCATGTGACAACACTGGGAACGAGCCATCCTCATTAAAACCTTCTGCTATGTTATTTACTGCCTGAATGCCAATACTCTCTTGATACATTTCTAGGCATGAGAGGATGCATACCAGGGGACCCTATCATGTGCAGGATGCTGAAAAATACTGCCTCGAGGATGATTTGGTCAATCTCGAGGTCCTGGATGAGGTACTGAATATTTAGTAGACAGTTCTCATTGGAGGCGTTTGTTGCATGTGAATGGTTTGACCTTTCTGTCGTAGACCATGTTCTTCTAAGGTCATTTGACAATTTAATTGTATAGCCAGGGGGTGAAACTCAGGGAGCATTCGGTTGCTGTGACTATGATCCTGTTTGTTTTCATTTAGAGCCCCTATAATGATGAAGAGAAAGAATTTAGATTTTTCCTATAAAGCCCATTATATGATAGGGCTAGATGATGGATTCTATCCCTGAAATTATTTTCTGCCTAATAAAAAATGGCAATTAACCCTCAAGATAGTTGTTTGTTCTTCATTAAGAGGCGCTTCATTTAGGGAAATAGTGAAGTTAATATAGCTCACATTCTAAAGCTGAATACTGTGATAATCCTCATTTAAAATATGCACATTTAATAGAGCCATTAATTGTGCTGGACCTGCTTCTGCTGAGTCTAACTCTTGGGAGCTTTAATTTCAACGACTGAATCACTAATGCATAATGTCAAAGTGTTCAATTCCATATTCCTACCACCTAGATTTTAAGTGCAATGCTTTGAGAAATGAAATTACTATTTTGTCTGTACTTTACCATAGGAATAGCCTAACCAAATTCTAAATAGAACATTTTGATTGGGTAAGACAAGTTTTTTTTTCCCCAATAACAAAATTTTTGTTGACTATTTCAATATCCTTTAACAATTCCTATTTTTTTCAGTATATTTCTATTTTTCTTCTTTCAAGACAAATATCTGTGCTATTTTAGTGACTTGAGATCAGTAGGATCCACCGTATAATTTCAATGAACTACTTCAATCTTTTAGAGAATAATATTCTTATAGGACTAAATTCGTTGTTATTTTTAGAATCTCTAGCTTGGTTGAATATAATGTCTACTGCTCTCAATACCTCTTTTCCACTTCTCAGGAAACAATTATTCATCACTTGCAGAAGCGTTATGCAGACTCACTGATTTACACATATGTTGGAGATATTCTAATTGCCTTAAACCCCTTCCAGAATCTAAGCATCTACTCTCCACAGGTAAGGAATACTTTAAGAGCATGTGTTAGACAGTTTTTTTTTTTTTTTTTTTTTTTTGCTGTTGTGACTAGAAGACCCACCAGAGCAATTGTAAAGGAGGAGATGTTTATTTGAGGGCTCATGTTTTTAGAGGTCTTGTTCCATAGACAGCCGGCTCCATTCCTTAGGACTCAAGGTGAGACCGAATATGATGTCAGAAGAGTGTGGTGGAGGGAAGCATCTCACATGATGATCAGAGAGCAGAGAGAGAAAGAGACTCCACTTGCCAGATACAAATATATACCCCAAAGGCACACCCCCGGGACCTACTTCCTGTAGCCACATCCTACTGGCTTTCAGTTACCACTCAGTTAATCCATCAGGGGATTAATTTATTGATTGGGTAAACCTTCTTGCATTGCTTCAGACATGAGTTTTTGGGGGACAGCTCACATCTAAGCCATAACAGAGCATAAGTCTCCTTGAAGAAATTCAAAATTACTAAAACTGGGGTTGTTGCTTAGTGGTAGAGTGCCTGCCTAGCATGCATGAGGCCCTGGGTTCAATCTCCAAGGCTTCTATCAATTTGGTCAATCAATCAAATTAATAATAAATAAAATCACACAAGCAAATGGAAAGAAAGATGATGTGGTAATAAAATCAAGCCACCCTAGAGGTATATATACTCCAAACTGCAAATAATAATGCAACATACTAGAAAGGTATGGAGGGTAACTTTTTAAAGCAAGCTACAACAATAGCTAACAATTATCAAGTGATTATGACATGCCAGGCACTGGGTTGTGATCATTTCCCACAACTCTGTGACATAGGTGCTATTAGTAAGCCTGTCTGGCAGATGAGGAGACTTAGCACAAAGAAGTTAATGCCCTGGCACAGGCTCCCAAGAGCTGGAATTTGAACTAGGACCTGCAGACTGCAGAGCCTTCCTGAGACAGCAAGTTCCTACATAAGTAGTACAACCTTGGTTTCCTGGGCAACAGATGGTGAAAGCATTAGATGGTCCAGTGGACCCTTAGAAGTTTCCTTTAAATTAGTTACTGTTTTCTTCAGTTTTCCAGGCTCTATCATGGGGTGAAGCGCATCTCGAATCCCCCCCACATATTTGCATCAGCAGATGCTGCTTACCAGTGCTTGGTTACTTTCAGCAAAGACCAGGTAGGGACCCACCTTTCTTTCCTACCAGGTACCCTTCAGCTCCTGAGTCTTCCTGGAACCTTTCCCTTCTGCTGCTGAGGCTGCAGGAAATGGGAAATGAAATCGCAGCTCAGGGCAGCTGCAACACTGATAAGGCCACAATAGCAGGAGAAAGCAAAGCCCGCTTGGAGAAATGTGAAACATTCACATTAAGAGCACTCACCTCTCATAATAAGTAATAAAGTTTCTAATACAAATACTGTATTTCACCACATAATCATTGAAGATTTATGCCAAGGGTTTTGTGTGTGTGTGTGTGTGTGTGTGTGTGTTTCAAAAAGGTAGGATACAACCATAATGTGATTCGTTTTTTTTTTTAATTATGCCAGTATTACTCTAAATATAATTTATTATTAAACTGTCTTTCATTTAAGATTAGGATGCACAGAATACTTGCAAATATACATTAAAATGGAATAGTCCAAATGGGTCATTTTTTCATGACAGTTTAATGAACATTTTTTGTGTCTGGAAACAAAAGTTAACATTAATTGTAATTGATTTGTGCATTACAGTTGAAATATTACACTTGAGAAAATTTACTACAGCATTGCAGAATATAAACTTAGAAAATTTAATTATCTGTGTCTAAAGATTCTGTACCGCTATCACTGGTTAATCTGATACCTCGTCTTTGATATTGTTCATATAAGATGTGTTTACTGTGAGTACTGCAGTGTTCTAAACCAACCACACAAGTTGAAAGTCACCTTTCAGAAATATACTGACAATGTGCATGCACTGCCCTGAGAATCCCAGGCTTCAGACTCGCAGTGCGTGAGAAGACAAACGTGCACCCATACACCACTGGTGAACACATTGCTCTCTTTACCTTTTAAACAACATGAGAAATAGAATTGTGCCTCATGATGATTATGGAATGAAAGGTTCTAAAGCAGTTTTTTTTTTTTTTTTTTGTACCAGGGATTGAGTTCAGGGGCATTCAACCCTGAGCCACATCCCCAGCCCTATTTTGTATTTTATTTAGAGACAGGGTCTCACTGAGTTGCTTAGCTCCTCACCATTGCTGAGGTTGGCTTTGAACTCAAGATCCTCCTGCCTCAGCTTCCCAAACCACTGGGATTACAGGCATGTACCACCCATAAAGCAGTTTTTAGACTGAAAAAATAGGTGCAATAGTTATGTGGTAATGATGATCATGTGGTGAAAAACGGTATACTGAGAACATGATTACATGACAATGATAATAATAAAAACAGTATGTAGAAGGGCATAAATGAAATTCCTTCCTATTCAGGTCTCAGAATTTTCATGACTTGGACCTTTTCACATGACATTTTGCACTTGGGTTGCCAGTGATCTTGCATCACACTGTTTAGCTGCTGAGAAATTGTGACGGGCTGGGCTAAGACTGAATGAGCTTTAAACTCAATGCCAGTTCACCACAGATTTTACTCACCCTTTGACCCTCCAGACTTCCCATTCATCGTAGTGATACATCCTACATTTGACCACTCCTTTACTCTCAACAGGTGTATTTTCTTTTGTTTCTTTATTCTGTGTGAGATGTGATCTAATTTGGAGTACAGATTTTATGAGAAAAATCACCATGTGTATATTTCCGAAGACCTGCAAAATCTGAACTTGGGGTTGTTGAGAAATAAATAAAATTACAGCAATACAGGTTATAAAATGGAATGCATGGATTCACTGTAGGTTAGAAACTTGGTTTCTCCAGGTTCTTACTGCTCTCAGAGATTTGTGAAATGCCCATAGACTTGATGGAGAGGAAGTAAATGGAATGAGATAATGTAGTTTTCAAGTTAAGAAAAGTTACGCCCACTATGCTGTCTTTTTTTCTTTTTTCCTGACACTAAATGTGTGTTTTCCAAACTAATCAGTTTTCCAGTTCTCTGATATCAACTGGGCATCCTACAATTCAATTCATTTCTGACATTTTCTATCTGGATTTAGACTCTACAAGTTAAGGGCTCAATCCAACAAAACTGCCCTGATTCAGAAGCCAGCCACAAATAGAGTAGCCAGGCATCTTACAGTTCTACCAAACCAAATGCAAATTCAGGGGTCACCAGGACCCCTCCTCATGTTTGCTAATTCACTAGAACAATTCACAAGATTCAGGAAAATACTTAAGTTTACTGCTATATTATAAAGGGTACGACCTAGTACCAGACACATGGGAGAGATGCAGAGGGCAAGCTACGGGGGAGGCGCATCTGTTCTGGACAGCCCTTCCTATACTCCATGTGTTCATCATCTTAGAAGCTCATTGAAATCGTTGTTCAAGAGTCTTCATAACTCCATCTCCAACCTCCTTCCCCTTCCCGGAGTTTGGGAGGTGGGGCTGATGGTTCCCACCCTCTAATCACCTGCTTGGTCTTTCTGGTGACCAGTCCCCTCTAGAAGCAGACTAGGTCCCTCACCTTTAACCACTTCATTAGTAAACTGAAGTGTGATTCAAAGGAGCTCCTTGTGAATAACAAAAATGCTCCTATCATTCCGGCCACTCAAGAGATTCCAAGGGTTTATGCCAGAAACCAGGGACGAAACCCAAACTTTTTATTATGCCACAGCCACTCATTTCCTTTATGCATGAAGAGTTCCTAGAAATGAATTATAAAAAGGTCAACAATGCAATAAAAAATAGGCAAAGGATATGGATAGGTTGTATAAGAAAAATACAAATGACCTTAAGCATATGGAGAGATGCCCAACATTACTCTAATAAAAGAAATGCAGATTAAAATTGCACTGAGATTCCATTTTTTAACCTATCAGGATGGCAAAGATCCAATCTACTGTGTTAGTGAGGCTGTAGGAGGGCAGGCATTTTGATACATTGGTACAGTCCTTAAGAAAGCAATTTGGCAGTATCAATCAAATTTATAATGAATAACCCCACTTCTCAGCATTTATTCTATAGATGAACCTGCATATAAATATAATGATCTGTGTATAGCATTAGTCATTGAAACATTGTTTGTAATGACAGAAGGAAAAAAAAAACCTCAAGTATATCAAGAAACAGATTAACGTATGTCTGTACATTGAAATGACAAGTAGCTGTGCCCAAGGTTGAAGAAGCTCTCCATGTACTGAAATGGAAAGATTTGTAGGATAGATTTATTGCTTGGTGAAAAATCGAAGTATACAACAGAGGATGTTATATGAAGACCACAGCTGAATGTACAAGTTGTTTCATGGCCCTGAATTCTTCTCTCTATACTCCATTTCCCATGTCAGTGCATTGTCATCAGTGGAGAAAGTGGCTCAGGGAAGACGGAAAGCGCCCACCTGATTGTTCAGCATCTGACTTTCTTGGGAAAGGTATTGACTGACCTGATTTGTGTAGCATGGCTAGGAGTTCCTGCAGAGCAGCTGCCTGTTTCATAAGTGATAGTAGTACTGCTTTTTATTAGGGGTTACATAAAAACATTCCATCTTTGTTACATTTGCCTCCTGGGAGCTCATCCTCTTAAGATGTCAGCATGCCAACCTTGTTTCACATGGGGAGGAAAATAATGCCAGTGTGAACTCACCAGATTATTGGCCATTAATTTTTCATGTTTTCAGTGTAATAGAAACATGGAGCTATTAAATTGTAAAAGTAATTAAACACTATGAACAGATTAGGGAGAGCTGCTACGGGAATGGGAGGGATGGAAAATGAACATCTTTGGCAAAAGTTAAGGGAAATGAACGTTTAAGTTTGGTGAAGTAGACATTGAAGAAACAATTGCAGAATTAGCCTAGTGGTTGCTGATACTCAGAATTAATGTGTTATATAACTAAAGAATTTCAGGAATATATATATATA
>NW_026000037.1:57091821-57093597 GCF_001458135.2 Marmota marmota marmota
CTTCCTTCCTTCCTTCCTTCCTTCCCCTCACTCCCTCCCTCCCTCCCTCCTTCCCTTCTCTTTCTTTCTTTCTCACGAAGTTGCTGAGAGCTCCAGTTGCTGAGGTCAGCCTCAGATTCGTGATCCTCAGACCTCAGCCACTTGAGTTGTTGGGATTATAGGATTATGGTGTGTGCCATAGTGCCCAGTAGCTTTGAGAATTTTAATGGTTCCATCTTCATCCTTGCTCTTTCCCATTTCTCCAGCCTCCACAAGAGCAAGGAATTAATTATTTAAGCAAAGGATCAGTGGTAATTTTTGACCAAAAAGATGTGAAGGGGCACAATATAAAGGGTTGGGGTTAAAGTGCTTTTGGAATAGGTGTACTTGCTTTTCCTAAGCTGGCTGTATCAGTAGAATTTAACAGTATTGCAGACACTTTTAAAATTCATTAGATCTGGGCTGGAGGTGTGGCCCAGTGGTAGAGAGCTTGCCTTGCATGTGTGAGGCCCTGTGTTTAATTCTTGACACCACAAACATAATTTTAAAAAATCATTAGATCCCTTAAAATTGAATTTGTCTATTTAAAAAAAAAGCAGAGGATATTCCTTATGTTCATTTTTTTCCTCTCGATGAGAGAAAAATATTCACAATTATTCTGTCTTAAGAAAAACAGTATTAATAGGTAATCATAATCAGGGGCTGCAGTTATGGCTCAGTGGCAGAGGGCTTGCCTAGCATGTGTGAGCTGGGTTCAGTTCTTAGCATTGCATATAAATAAATAAAATAAAGATTCACTGACAACTAAAAGTCAATTTTTTAAAAATAGGTAATTGTAATGAATAGCATGGGCTTTGCTCTGGGTTCAAATGCTAGCCATGACACTGAGATCTTGGGCATATCACAACCCTTTCTGTGCCTAATCTGTCAAATGAAGATGCTATTACTGCCCACCTTAGGGTTTGCTGGGAGGATTAATGAGTTCATTTATATAAATTACTTTAAAGAATGCCTGATATGGTACATGCTCTCAGAGTGTTAGCCACTCTTGCCATTATTATCACTGCAGGACACCAGAGTTCCTCAGGAGTGTAGCTTCATCTGGACATAGACATACACTATTGAATTCCTGCTGTATACCAGTGTTGTGTTCTTTCCTGGGGCTGTAAGAGTCAGCAAGACAGACAATATTGTTGTATTTATAGAGCTTGAAGTACATGGAAGGTTGGGGAGAGATGGGAAGATCTTGGTTATTAAACAAATAAACACAAATATAGAGCAACTGTGATAGGTGCCAGGAAGCACTGTAAGGTTCTAGGAAGGTGAAACAGGAGAAAGGAAGAACACATCAGCTAGTACTGGAGGAAAGAAGAGCTCCCCGTACCAGACATTGAATATGAGATCTGAGGATCATTAGGAGTTAGCCAACAAGGTGGGGATGAGAGCAAGAATCGAGAGAATGGCAAAGATGAGACTCAGAGTAGTTTGTGCAGGGCTTTGGAGGCAGGCTAAGGATTTTGGACCTTTTTTGAAAACCACTCTTAGGCTGTGGAACATTTCCAAAAAGGGGAGTCACAAAACCCAACTTGCATTTTGAAATGCTAACGCTAGTTTCGATGAATCAATGGAGATGAGAGAAGGCTTGTGCTGAAGAGTCAGGGGATGTTGTTAAATCTACATAGAGAATGTCAGGCTGGATGAGTGTAGAGAGGTGGACCTTCCCAGGGCTGCTAGGCAAGGAGAATCCACAGGCCTGGGTTTAGCCTAAGAACCCAAGCACAGGGGTGGGGGTGGGAT
>NW_026000037.1:57094012-57148317 GCF_001458135.2 Marmota marmota marmota
GGGGTGGGGTGGGGGGTGCAGTGCTGGAGCACTTGTCCAGCCTGGGCGGAGCCTGAGTCAATCCCTGGCTCCACAGAAAACCCAAGCAAAACCTCAAGCGTCTTCCCTACCATGCTCTTAGTTTCCTCACACAATGGAGGCTGGCGTGAACATTAAACAAGTGAACAGGAAATGGAGTGAGAAGCATTTATGTTTCTCTGTGGCTTCTTGATTTGTTTTTATAAGGTTCTCTGCTTCTTTCTTTGTCCCTAAATTAGAATGATTTTAACCTTTAGGGAGCTACCTCTGACAGGATGGAGACTGTCTTGTTCTGTGCTCACATGTAAAGTGCTCTTTTACAAAGCTAATGTGTGGAGTGTTCCTCTCACACCTGCCCAGATTTCTGGGGAGTGTGGCTCTTCACTCTCCTCACCTGCAGCATGGGCTTAATAATGCCAACTCCACAAGGCTCTTAGGAGAATTGAATGAGGTGAAGAGAAGGAAGAGCCTTACAAGTCCTATTCATCCATGGTGGTTCTTATCATTTGTGGGCACTCTGTAGGATTCCTCTTCCTGGTCCCCTTGTTGCTGGGTGTGGTCTTACAGTCATTTCTGGCAAATGGGCATTTACTGGTAACTCTCCAGAAGCCAGCAAAGAGTAAGATGGTAGCTGCCCCATGGGCTGGGCCACTCATAACTACAATGAACACAGTTAGACTGCTGATTCCTCTCCACAGCACCATGGATGGGGACTCTGAGCAGGAAGTAAGCCTTGGCTGAGATTAGCCACTAAGATCTCATGGTGTTTACAATGCTGGAAAGACCTAGCCATTCCTGGTAGATAAAGAGATGGAAATCAAACCTAATTAATGCTAGGGTTGGATTTTGAGGGGAAATTGGAAAGAATTGAGAATCAGAGATGTTTTCTAAAAAACTGTAGGAAAGTACGATCAAGATGGGTCAGCCTAAGCCTGCACGTTTAATGGAAGGTTAAGGAACAAGTGGTATTTGTGCCAGGTGTACCTCCTCCAGACCCAGTGCAGCCCCCATCCCTCCATACTCAAGGTAGAAACCAGGAGGCAGACCCCAGCTCCCATCCTCATTCCATCTATTAGGCTGTTCTTTTGGTTGTTTCTCCAAAGCATGTATTTAAACCCACCCTCTCCATCACCTCTGCCATTCCCCTATCTAGGCCACATTGCTTTCTCACCTGGACCTCCCAATACATCTCTCTGTATGCATTGTGGCTTCTTACAATCTAGTCCCATGCTGTGGCTGGACAGTACTTTCACTACGGATCTGTTCACTTCACGTACTTCTAGTGCCTCCCAAGTCCCTGTGTGGGCTGGCGCTCCCTGCCTGTCCACTCCTTCTCACTGGCACCCTTTTCAACCTTCATGGGTGTTGTGGTCAGAGCCCTTGTGTATGTGTTGCTCCCTGTTTAGAAGCCTTCTTTCCCCTTCTCTTTGTAGCTCCTTCCAGTCCCTCTCCAGACATTAGGGCTTCACAGGTCATCCCTTTTCCCAAAACTCAACTCAGCCCCCTGCTCATTTCTTTCAAAGCCCTCATCTGGCATTCCTGTTTCTTTCATCTAACCCATCTCTAGAAGGAATGCCCCCAAAAGCCATGAATCTTCTTAGTCCTGTGTCCCTGACACCCCACAGCACAGTACCTGCCTTGATCAGTACTCAATACATTTATTAGTTGAATAGTAGCCTTTTTATTTTGTGTCCATATCCCATAACATCATATCATATACCTTAAATATACACAATACAATTTATTTTAAAAGATAAAGATTAATTTTTAAATTTATTGAGTAACAAATGAGTGAGGAATGGCAGATAGGGACATCTGGGATACAGAGCAGTGATAAGAACATTTCTCCCATCATAAACTGACTCCAGCTCCCAGGCTGTGCACATATCTAAAAAGGCCCTGACCAAAGTGGCCTAAAAGGGGTAGACAGCAGAAGACCAGAGAGACTGAGGAATGGCATTTCGAGTGGTACCTTGACAGCACACCAACTTGGGAGCCTGCAGACCTCAGTTCTGGGACTAATCCTTCTCTGTAGGACCTGCAAGGGACTTCCTGCCCGAGGTACCAGGAAAGGAGGAGTTTGACTGATCTAAGTTGAACCTCACTGTTTCTGAAGCAACAGGGGTTACTAACAGAAGGCATGTGACAGATGAATAGGTGTGGGGCTGGAAATGAAAGAGCTCTAAATATGTGTAACCTGAGCACCTACCTGTTCCATTCTGTAAAACCTCCCTCTGCTTATAGTAAAGTGTGTTTAAATATGTAACATTGTGAGGATTACATTATGAATCCTAACTCTATTACTATTCAGCAATTGGAGTGAAGTATATTTAATTAGCTGAGAATGAAAAATTACCATAGAATATTTTGCAATGAATGGAAATGATAAAAATGACTTATGATGGGGAATCCCAGAATATGGTATTAATAAAGTCTCTTTCTCTTTGTTTTAGGGGAGAGAAAAATTTTCACATATTTTACTATATTTATGCTGGTCTTTATCACCAAAAGAAACTTTCTGAGTTCAAACTTCCTGAGGAAAAACCTCCTAGGTAAGTATCAGGGTTTTGGCTTGTTAATTTTGCATGAATGTACAATTAGCAACTGACAAATTCAGAAGTAAATGGATCTGCTTTCCTAACTGGAAACTCACAACCTATTTAACTTAAATACATAGGAGGAAGTGGCCATTTGCATTTTCTAGAATATTCAAAAACTCAACTACAGCCATTTTACTCAGCCTTGTACACCATTATTCCCCCGAAATGTTAGATGGTAAAGGAAATTACTTCCAAAGGATCCAAAGTGGCACTTGTCCTGGAACCTGAGGTACCATTTTCTAAGTCAGTGCTCATTGTATTTGGCCATATTCCATTTCATTTAGGTACATAGCTGATGAAACTGGAAGAGTCATGTATGACATAATTTCCAAGGAGTCTTATAGAAGCCAGTTTGAAGCAATTCAGCATTGTTTCAGGATTATTGGATTCTCTGAAAAGGTAAGTGATTGTCAGGAGAGAAACTCAAGAGTTACTATTCTTCAATGACCATGAGTGAAGACATGGATGTTCTAGCTTGGGGCGGGATACTTTCCACATCCTACAGTGGTCATCTGAGAAGGTCTTGCTACTCAAAGTGTGGTCTGAGGACCCAAACTGTTATCTCCTGAGAACTTATTCAAAATGCAGACTCTTGGGTCCATCCAAGAATGACTGAATCAGAATCTGCATTGTAGCAAGACACCCAGTGGACACAGAGAAGCACTGTTGTCAGGATCATGTATCTATGAATTCTTATCACTATCATCAATTCACGATAGCTGAATAACAAGCACCAAGGCAAGAGTGTCCCTTTTTGAGTTGGAGTCATTCACCATGAAAGTGAATTGTGACTAGAGTATAGGAATGCACCCATTACATCCAAGCTACAGAATTATTTTTATGAAGCACCTCTTTGTGCATGGAGACAAATTAATTAAAACCCTTTTAACTTTTTTGCTGTCACTTCCCTCTCCACAGCACACAGCTGTACATTTTTAACTAGAGTTTTAAGTATTGCACTACTCTTATCACACAGATAAAGGTTGTCTCTATTAAATACATGCTAGGAGTGATAGACAATATTTATAACCGAAGGCTCAAATATTATTCAGAGATACATTATGTCATAGCATCAACTTTGCAAAACATATAGTTTCTTTTGCTTTTCTAACAAAGGGAGTAAATGACTAGAAGGTAGGTAAGAGTGTTACATCTTAAGGAAATAGGTTATAAAACATTCCAGTCACCTTGGGACAGCCACTCGGAATAGATTGCTTCTATAATCCAGTGAGTTTGGCTAGCCCTTCCCTCCTCCCTAGCTCGGTTGATTTTAGTCATAATAATACCTTTCTTTTTTCCATCCAGCTGCTAATTTTCTCTGTTGGCCTCCCACTGACTTTAAACTGACAGACAGTGGAAAATCCCAAAGGTCAGATAAAAATAGAAATATATTTCCCTTGGCTCCTTAGAGGAGAGCAATTAAACAGGTTTCAACATTGTTAAAGGAGCTTTATGTTATTAATTTACAGAGCTGTTTTTTATCCAGTAAGCATCACCAGAACACTCAAAGTGGAGTGGAGATGACAGCAGAGTCATTTCAAGTCACCTGGGTCATTCCAAAGTGTTTGGGGGCATATGTCCTTAAAAGCTACAGGAGCCATAGCAAAGTCAGCCCCTAAGGTTGATAGTATTTTACTCCTAGGGAATATACAGATGATTATAGAATGCTATGAAGAGACTGGCCCCAGCTCTAATAGAATGCATACAATAAGCTATTATAATAATCCTTTAAATACCCCTGATAATAATCAAACAGATGCTGTTTTAAGGTAACAAAATTAAAAACAGAAGAAATTAAGTATATATTCTTGAAGTAAGCCATCCCTAGCCCCTGTGTAAAGAAAAGTCCAGTAGAAATGAATTAATGAATGAATGTATAAATAAATATGAAAAGAATTAAATAAAAATGATTGTGAAAATTCTTAATTTGTGCCTGGTCTACACTGTTAAATGTATAACTGTAGTGTAATGGCATGTCTCTGTATCTTTCCCATGTTCAATATTAATTCATACTTGAAATAAACCAAATTATGTCAGTTAGTAACTGTGGAAATTTGAGGAAGAGGCTGGATCTTCTCTACCTGACATTAGATTGTGTTTATGTTTGTGCAGACAACCTGTTTTGCTGGATTAACTCAGTTCACTTTGTGTTTATAAACTCACAGTAATGTGACTAAATTCAGAAAGATTCAGTTTAATGAAGTCAGGCAGCAGATGCCAAATGGCTGATGTAACAGAACTTTCTCTGAAGTTTTTCTGGCAGACATTTCTAGGCAGAACTTAAGTGAACTGGTCAATTCAATAAAAATTATGTTTCCTGTCCTTCTTGGAAGGTCATTAGTCGCCTGCAGAAATCCCTGAAGTTTTTCTCAAACCCTTAACAGCAAAATTATGAATAGCAAACCTTGGTGTGGACTCAGGAAGATGAATTTTAATTCTGGGATACTGGCCAAAAGTACTGCAAGGAACACTTGACTATGAGTTTATTGTAAAGAAACTTCTCTGGTGGAAGGAACTGTGTACTAATGATGATGGTGTCTTGTAAGGGTCTCAGGGGATTATTCCTAAAACCCTATCGTGAATACCAGTGCTTTCCAACTTTTACGTCTGGAGCCAAACCATACTGTTTTATGTTTAATATTATGCTTGTTTTGCTGGTATGAGAATTATCATAACATATTAAACACACGGAGTTTTAAAATGTGTTTATATTTAATACCACATGAAAACTTTTGGGGCTGATGGACTAGGTGATGGTCAAGATTGGATATATCCTGCAGATCCCTGGGTGCAGAGGGTTAAGGAGAAGGCTTAAGTTCAAAGCAGAATTTCTTCCCTTTCTTCAAAATAGAGTATGAATCCAAAGAGTATTGCTGAAGAGAGATTGAAGGGCTTTATGTCAAAATATAACTTGGGGGTCTTGAGGTGTCCAATGTCTCCACTTAGACAATAGGGTACCATTGACTTTTAAGATGCCCAGTTGTGAACCTCTGCCTAGGAAATGAGTAAGGTGCTGGATAGAGCTTATAGGGAGATGGCCCTGCAATGGTCCTAAGGCAGGGCTTGGGGCAGAACTGGTGAAAAACTAAAGGATTTATAGAAAAGAAAGAAGGCAAAGCAAGACTGATAGGAGAAGTAAATTCCTAAGGAGGCACAGGAGGACAACTGCCTGAGAAGCCTGGGAGCCAGGTTGAGGGAGAGTCCAGTAAATCAGTGCTAGGTTCTTCTCAACTTTCAGCCTGGCCTCAGCTCTTTCTGGGGAATGCTTACATCAGTAAAGAAATGCCTTCTGAGAAAAAGGGAGAGGCAGCAGAGACCGTGCATCCACAGTGGGGCTTTGATGGAGGACACTGTCCCCACTTTGGCCACCTGATGGAGAGGCTGAGTTCACACTCATCCACAGTCCAGGAAGATGACCCAACTGGAGGACTTCTTAGTCTTCCTGATAACATTGCTTGTTCTCAGTGAAGTTATTTCATTTTTTTCATATAGAAAGTTGGAACCTGATGGGAAATAAAAGAGAGAGCAGCGAGATAGAGACAGAAAAGGCAGAGGTTCCAGAAAAAGTGCCATAGTTGGAGATGAGGCAAGAGAAAACGACATGAGAGAGGTGAAAAGGCTTCCCCAGGATGTCTGTGAGCAGAAATGAAGAGAACTTTGAACAAAGAGTGTGGGGGAAGGTGGAGTCATTTCACAGATGGACATACAGCAGAATGAGCTCGCCATGACTGTATATGGGTGATGTTTGATGCAGACACAGTGGTGGTTGTAGGTTCCTAGGTTATAAAGGAAGCTTTGATTAATCCATATGTAGGGCTAAAGGAGCCAAGAGGGGGAATAGCCCAGAAATGTGCATAGGGAGCACCCTAAGGCTAATAACCCCTTAGTAAGGGAACCTTGGATACTCCTTCCCCACTTCCCTCACTGAACCAAGGAAGGAGACTCGAGCTACCATTAACTCTGGTGAGTCACACAGTGTTTGAACCTAAAAGTTTTCACTCAAGGTCATGGTAGTTTTCCACTTTTGTTGGCTGCCTGGGCATTGTGTTGAAGAGATGCTTTCCAGAGAAGCAACAGGGCGGGATGCTGGTGTCAAGGGCATGATCTTTGAGAATCATCATCCCAGGGGCGAAACACCTAGAAACTTTATTTGGGGAGGTTTTGAGCCTTGTACTATAACATATAAAAGGTAATAATGTTTAATTAGAGGAAGTACATTTTTCCTCTAAGAGTATTCCAAGTTTTAGATACCCTCCTGAGGTAACTGGGTATAGAATAGCAGATGTAGAAGTCACTGCCTGAGACTCCTTCACTCCCTTGGATCTGCCTCCGAGGGAGTCAGGAGTCGCCTGATGCACTCAGCAAGCCTCACACTGTATTGATCAAGGTAATGAGGTGCTGTCATGTTAAATCCAAGCGAGTCCCAGAAAACCCATTTGGTAGGTGTTCTCCTTAGCCACTTTTAAGTCGTGTGATTAAACAGTGATTCTTGAAGTCAGAAACATGACATCTTGCCTTTGATTTAGAAGTTAGAAGAACAATATTTATCTGCGGGAGAAGCCAGCTTAGAGTCCTCATTTGTCTTTGTAACATTATCAGGTATCCAGCAGATGTCACTGTTAAAGCCTGTGTTCAGTTTTTGGCTTTACTGAGTAATGTTTACAGGAAAGCTCAATTTGGGGGGCGATGCTTTATCAATGATGTAATGACAGTTTCTATTAGTTTGCTACTGTGTATAGTACTAAATCAAGTAATCTGCCTGAGTATTTTTGTGGAAGCATTTTTCTTCTTCTATAAGCATAAAATGCAGAAATTTCCTAAGCATGTCATTGCTTCAAATACAGAAAATGTAAATTCTAAAATAAATAAATAAACTTTATTTTTAAAAAACAAATAGTGCTACATAAATATTCAATTTTTAATATAAAAGATGACTGAAATAATCTGAATTGTTTTTACTCACATTCTGACATCAAATATGTGAGGTCTTTCCCCTCCCCACCCACCAACTAATTCTCTGACACCAGCTGAATGGCCTACAATTCAATTCAATTCTATGTACCTGAAATTACCATCAGATCCCTTAAGACTGCCCCCACTTCAGGCAACAATTGCAAGTCCCAGGACTCCCGTGGTTTTGACAGACTGGTTATAAATTAGGGGTTACCATGAACCTCTCCCATGTTTGATTTGCTGCAATGATTTATAGAACTCAGGAAAACACTTTACTTATTGTTCAGATTTAGAAGAAAGGATAAAACTCAGGAATAGCCAAAGGAAAAATGCAAAGGGAAACACTGGTATTAAAGGGCTCAGAGCTTCTGTGCCCTCTGGGCATGCCACTGTCCCTCACCTCCATGTAGTCACCAACTTGGAAGCTTAGAAGCCCATTTTTTAGGGGTTTCAATGGAAGTCCATTACATATGCTTGATTGATGAAGTATTGGCCACTGTTGATAAACTCAGTTTCTGGCCTTGCTCTCCTCCCCAGTTTGGTGGGTTGGAAACTGAAAGTTCTAGTCTCTAGGCACATTCTTGGCCAACCAGCCCCTATCCTGAGTCTATCTAGAGACTAACCAAGTCACCTTATTAGCATAAACTCAGGTATGGTGCCAAAAACAAGATTTCTATCACCCAGTGTCAAGGATTCTAACAGCTCTTGTGCCAATAACTGGTGATAAGGGCCAAATATTTATTTATTATTATATATCCCAATAACACAGATAATTCTAGTGAGTCCCAAAGCATTTCCTGACTTCATTCATAACTGTATGCTGCATCATGTAACTTTGAGATATTCTAGTGAGCCATCATGGGATGTGCTCCCAACTCTGTCATAAAAGCTACACTCAAAAGAAGTGAAAGGAACATCTCTTTTGATTTGATGACAGGACCATACCTGAATTTGGGAGCTGGCATTGGTTAGGGTTCAAAGCTAAAAAGTGGCTAAAGAACAAAGAAGGTCAGTTCCCTCTTACACCACTATTCCAAGGAAGGAGGGTCAGGTTGCAGAGCAACTCTGTTCCACGTGATCCATCATTGGTCTAAAAGTGTCCTCAGTGGCATGGTTGAGGCTGGGTTGCTGGGTGTTCCAGTCAGCAATAATGAGGAAGAAAGTGTGGAGGGTGCATGCTCACCCCTAGAGAGCCTGGTCCTAGAAGAGGCCCTCATTATTCTGCCCATTCCATTGTTACTATTTAGTTAATTTCACCACTAACAGCAAAGGAGGTTGGGAAATTTGTGTCTGCCTAGGAAAGGGGTGGGGGATGATGGAAAACTAGCAGTTTCCACCAGAGAGCTAGTGACTCATTGGTTTGATTGGCAATGACCTTCAAATGCGGTTCTCCATGTCCTTTTCAGGAGGTGCACTCCGTGTACAGAATTCTGGCTGGAATTTTGAATATCGGGAACATTGAATTTGCAGCTATTTCCTCTCAACACCAAACTGATAAAAGTGAGGTGCCCAATCCTGAAGCTTTGGAAAATGGTAATTATTTGATGCTTCTGTGCTGTGTTGCCAAGCAATATTTCTTTCACTGTGGTAGTTTTCTAAAATCTGTAGAATAAAATGCAGCTGTAGCTGATTCTACTGGCTCTGGATGTTTTCACTAAGCAGCATTTCCCTAAGGATATCCTATGGAGTATCAGTGCTCCATCCATAGACTGCAAATAGGTATTCCACAGAAAAGAATTCCATGGCCAGTAACTTTGGGCAGTGGTTCTCAACCTTGGCTGCATTTGAAAAATGTTTTGGGGGAAAAATGCAGGAATAATTTTTGGGAAAAAAAATGATGCTTCTGAGTAAGGGCTTATGGGATTCTACTGCCTAAAACAAGGAGGAGATTGGTCCTTACTGTGAACCTACCGAATCAGCATCTGCAGGAGAGAAAGCAGGCACCAATTTATTTTTAAAGATCTGTGGGTAATTACGGTGGCACAAAGAATGAGAATTCTCAGTCATAAATAAGCGAGCTGATTTAAATACAGTTAAAAAAACTTTCTGTGTTAAACTGCAGCATTTTTTAGGACCTTTAATATACTAGTGTACTTTTTGACTCTCTAAGAGAAGAGAATACAGACTATGACATTCTCTCCAACCACACCCTCCTTATCCCCCTTTTTTTCATCAAAAACCTATTTAAAATAAAAAATAAATATATTGTTTTCTAGATAAAAAAATAAAATATAAAAACACCTTACTTTAGGTCTGGGAATGTAGCTCAGTGGTAGAGTGCTTGCCTAGTATGCACCAAAAGCAAACAAATAAACAAACAAAAAACCGATATTAGTGTTACAGGTGATAACTGGAGCCCAAAGAAAGTGGCTCTCCCAAGACACACAAGGGAAGCCAATGAAAGAGCTGAGAATTGTATTCAAAAGTTCTAATTCCTGGCTGAGCTCTCTTTAAATACAGCCAGGCATCATTCCTCAGTGATACCATCAAGTATCCAACTTCTAGGCTGTGAGGTGGGTGGGCCCTCTCCTATCTCCAAATCAGTGTATCAGAGTAAAAGACTTGGGGTCTGCCTCTAGGGCTCATTAGCTGTTCAGTCTTAGTGTCATGGAAAAAGTATGGGTCCAGAGAAGGCTCAGAAAACCTCTGGATGTGTGCGCACATGCACCTGCCAGCCCTGAGGAGTGCAGAATCCTGACTATCAGGCTAACAGCAGCTGATAGACAGTGGACCCTTTCCATCCCATGAGAAATCTAGGAGCATCCTCACATTTCCATTATTTTAAAAGTAGCATGGTGTTTTATGCATGAATATGAATTAGCAATTTGTCAGAGACTTCTCTGGTGCTGGCTGTCTGCCTTTTTCTTCTGAAACTGTATTCTCTACTGAAATGTTCTATTCCCCCTTTGCACGTGCCTTGTCCACTCTGATTTAACACAAGACAATTCTTTGTGATGCTATGTCTTTGGAAGCCATGTGGAATGCTTCTCAGATAATCCAAAATAAAAACCCACAATGCAAAAACAAAATAAAGCAAAACAACAACAACAAAATACTTATGAAGAGACTTCAGATCAGTTTGAGAGCCACTGTATCCATCTAAATGCTTCGTGGGGCTAGGGTCCCAGCTTGTTGATCTTGAAGTACCTAGGATACAGGCTTGTACCTAGAAGGTGTTGAATAAATGCTGAACCATAGACTGAATGAAGGGATGGCCACATTTCCCAGTGTCATCCTTACTTTTTGTTCCAGCTGCTTCTATTCTCTGCATCAGCCCCAAAGAGCTGCTGAAGGCCCTCACATCCCACTGTGTGGTCACCCGGGGTGAGACCATCGTCCGCGCCAACCCTGTGGACAGGGCCGCGGATGTTCGGGATGCCATGTCGAAAGCTCTGTATGGGAGGCTCTTCAGCTGGATTGTGAATCGCATCAATACACTCCTGCAGCCAGAGAAAAACATATGGCAAGTGCCCCCAGAACAAGCGAAGGCCTGGGAGAGCAGTCCTCAACCTGGTGGCTCTTGGGGTCTACAAGAGGAAGCATTTTGCCTTCTCTGGGGTTTTCTTTAGCAGAGCGTTCAGGCTTTCTCCTTTAAAAGACAAAATAGAATCCAAAAGAATCAGAGTGTTTATAACAGGGAGGAGAATGATTGATGGAGCCATTCCAGTGAGTAGGCTTGGCTGGGAGCTGGACAAACTGAGTTCACACCCGAGGTCTACAGCTTAATCAGCTCCATGTTCAAAGTTACAGTTTTCCCATCTGTAAGATGAGAATGATGTATCTATCCTCCTCACTGTGTTTTTGGAATCACATGGACATTTATGAAAAGTTTTAAAGTACAGCATCTTCCATTATTACTATGACAACCCCCCGCCCCCAAAGCATTGGCTATTAGTTGTTTCTTATATTGTGGAGGAAATGACAGTGTTGAATTCTGAACAGCACTCTTCTGAACAAGCTCTGTATAATGCATATGCAGAGGCTATAGCCCCTGCATTGATGTAATAGATGGAGCTTCTGATTAGGGGCTTGAAGGATTCTAGTACCTAAAAAAAAAAAAATACTGTTGAAAAACCTAATGAACCAATGGTTGATGACATAAACTGTCCCTGCCTTGGAGGTGGCAGCATGCAGCTTCTATCTGCATGTGGGTGGGCCCATGTGTTGATGGAATCTCGGGCACACATATTCTCATGGTCTTGAGATGAATGTTTCCTCCCTTGAAGGATTTTATTCATCTTTCTTGTGCAGTCATTCAGGTAATGGAATGAATGTGGGAATCTTGGACATTTTTGGATTTGAGAACTTTCGGAGGAATTCATTTGAGCAGCTCTGCATAAACATCGCCAATGAGCAAATCCAGTACTATTTCAATCAGCATGTCTTTGCTCTTGAGCAGGTAAGAGTGAACTCTGAAGTTACTAAACTGGATGGGAAAGGTGTCTCCAAACTTCCCATGATTTGAAGCAAAAACCCTATTAGAAAGACTTAAAGCCACTGATCAGATGGTCCTGTCAAAAAAACTATCTACATTTAGTATGAAAAAAAAGAGATATTGATTTCTGTGGACACTCACATTTTCTCACTTGATTGGAGCTGGTGACAAGCCAATTACGTAAGTCTCGCTTCAAAATTCTTTCGTGCATATTACCTGAAATACTTTACTCTCTTCTGTTTGAACCCCAAATCTCTGATTGTGTCCAATATGACACAATATTTAAATAATAAATATTATAAATAAATATTAAATATTTGAATTCAGGTCATAGGTTTTTAAAAAAAATATTTTATTTTTTTTTTTAGTTATAGGTGGATACAGTGTCTTTATTTTGCTTTATGTGGTGCTGAGAATTGAACCCAGTGCCTCACGCAGGCTAGGCATGTGCTCTACCTCTGAGCCATGACCCCAGCCCCAGGTCATAGGTTTTTAGTACCTGCATTAGCCATCCCTATCTTCCATCTCCTCTGTACCAGATGCCTCAGTAACTGGAGGGAATTAAGGTCTGTTTGTGGATTTCTAGAAATATAAGTCTTTCCTTTCTGAGCTCAGTGATAAGTTCCATAGGGTGAGAAGCTTGCGGACCCAAGGGGTGCCCTTCTTCTGTGGCAACAGCCTGCATAGCAAAGCCTACTCCACACCAACCCTTACTTAAACCCCAAGCTTTCCTTCTGCATAAAAGAGACACAATAACAAATATTCTGAACAAGCTCTGTAAGTGCAGGGACAATTATTTTAATGCAACTATATGAGGACACATGAACTCTGCTGTAATTAGATAAATACAGAGACACCAAGTGAAAATACTGTGCCAATATTGGTTTTATCATGGCAGCTGGATAAATCTGCAGAGCATGCCTCACCAGCTCATCCTGCACACAAGTCAACTTGGCTTCCATCCATTTATCTCCCTGGGAAATCTGGAGTTTTTCTAGTTTTCTAGCCCAGAATGATTCCTTTTGTGTAGAATGTAGAAGTCTTCTTTCTTCCTGTTTTAAACCATATTTATCACCAAAATATTTTTTTTCCGGTTTTACTTTGTGCATAAGTATCTAAATTAGGAGCCCCCAAGTCTGTGTTTGGGAGACAACTTTTGCTGGCTTGAGCTGCCTGCTACAGGCCACCTATAAGCCACACGTAAACGCACAGCTGCAACAGGCCGGTATGCAGAAGATTCCTTTACTGCACACATCCAGTACATCCTGTTTTCCATATGCATTCAAGTTTGCCAAACCTGGAAAGTCCAGGCCAAAGTATCCTGGTGGTATTGAGGCCAGTTTCTGGCTAGAGAGATTCACAGTCCACTTCCTTCCAGATGGAGTACAAGAATGAGGGCATTGATGCTGTGCCTGTGGAGTATGAGGACAATCGCCCACTCCTGGACATGTTCCTCCAGAAGCCCCTGGGCCTGCTTGCACTTTTAGATGAGGAGAGTCGGTTTCCCCAAGCAAGGGACCAGACCCTGGTTGGTAGGTATCTTTTGGAAAAAAAATGGGCACATCTACTTCTTACAGAAATTGGTTTCATGTCATCAAGTGAATGTGGGTTTTTAATTTTTTAAAATTTGCTTTAATTAGTTATACATGACAGTAGAATGCATTTATGCACTTTGATATATCATACATAGATGGGATATAATTTCTCATTTTTCTGAGTGTACATGTTGCAGAATCATATTGGTCACGCAGTCACACACACACACACACACACACACATATACACAGTAATAATATCTGTTTCATTCTACTATCTTTCCTATCCCCACATCCCCTCCTCTTCCCTCCCATCACTTCCCTGTACCTAATCTAAGGTAACACTATTCTTTTCTACTGCCCAACCACTTTATTGTGAATTAGCATCCACATATTTGACCTTTGGTTTTGTGGGATTGGCTTATTGTTATTATAATAAGCCAATCCCACAAAATAATATTGGCTTAATATTATTAGCATGATATTCTCCAACTCCAACCATTGACTGGCAAATGCCATAATGTTACTCTTTTTTAAAGTCGAGTAATATTCCATTGAATATATATATCCACATTTTCTTTATCCATTCATCTATTGAGGGACTCCTAGGTTGATTCCATAGTTTAGCTATTGTGAATTGAGCTGCTACAAACATTGATGTGGCTGCATTACTATAGTATGCTGATTTTAAGTCCTTTGGGTATAAACCAAGCAGTGGGATAGCTGGGTCAAATGGTGGTTCCATTTCCAATTTTCTGAGGAATCTCCATAGTGCTTTCCATAGTGGTTACACCAATTTGCAGTCCCAACAGCAATGTATGAGTGTACCTTTTCCATCACATCCTCACCAACATTCATTGTTGCCTATATTCTTGATGATTGCCATTCTAAAGGTATATATGCTAAACCCAAGGCCAGTATCATTCTAAATGGAGAAAAATTGAAAGCATTCCCGCTAAAAACTGGAACAAGACAAGGATGCCCTCTTTCACCACTTCTATTCAACATCATCCTTGAAACTCTAGCCAGAGCAATTAGACAAAAGAAAGAAATTCTAGGGATACAAACAGGTGAAGAGGATCTCAAACTATCACTATTTGCTGAGACATGATTCTATATCTAGAAGATCCAAAAAATTCCACCAGAAAACTTCTAGAACTAATAAATGAATTCAGCAAAGTAGCAGGATATAAAATCAACACCCATAAATCAAACACATTCCTATATATCAGTGAAGAATCCACTGAAAGAGAAATTAGGAAAACTATTCCATTCATAATAGCTTAAAAAAATAAAATACTTGGGAACCAATCTAACAAAAGAGGTGAAAGACCTCTACAATGAAAACTACAGAACACTAAAGAAAGAAATTGAAGAAAACCTCAGAAAATGGAAAGATCTCCCATGCTCCTGGATAGGCAGAATTAATACTGTCAAAATGGCCATACTACCAATGACATTCTTCATAGAAATAGAGAAAGCAATCATGAAATTTATTTGGAAAAATAAGAGACCTAGAATAGCTAAAGCAATTCTTAGCAAGAAGAGTGAAACAGGAGACATCACAATATAGACCTTAAACTCTATTACAGAGATATAGTACCAAAAATGACATGGTATTGGAACCAAAATAGACTTGTGGACCAATGGGTACAGAATAGAGGACACAGAGACAAACCCACATAAATATGGTATGTCATACTAGACAAAGGTGCCAAAAACATTCACTGGAGAAGAGATAGCCTATTCAACAAATGGTGCTGGGAAAACTGGGGATCCGTATGTAGCAAAATGAAATTAAACCTCTATCTCTCACACCCTGCACAAAAATCAACTCAAAGTGGATCAAAGACTTAGGCACTAGAACAGAGACCCTGTGCCTAATAGAAAAAAAAATAGGCCCAAATCTTCACCACATAGACCTAGGATCTGACTTCCTTAACAAGATTCCTAAAGTGTAAGAAGTAAAATCAAGAATTAATAAATGGGATGGATTCAAATTAAAAAGCTTCTTCTCAGCAAAAGTAACAATTAATAAAAGGAGAAGAGAGCCTACAGATTGGGAGAAAATCTTTACCACATGCACCTCCGATAAAGCATTAATCTCTAGGACATATAAGAAATATAAAGAACTCAAAAAACTTGACACCAAAAACCCCAAACAATCCAATCAATAAATGGGCTAAGGAACTGAACAGACACTTCACAGAAGAAGATATACAATCGATCAACAAATTTATGGATGTGTTTTAATGAGTATACCCTATGTATTTTGGCTACCTGGTGGGTTGTTAAAGTATAAACTCCATTTTTAATTGAATTGTGATGTCCTGGTAGAATTTGTATCTTAAAGGAAACCCATCACCATCCCTATACCCTCCTGCCTTCCTATTTCCCACCAACACAAATGCTATTACCCTTGCCCTCACTTGCTCCCCTTCCTTTTTGTACCCCCATCTCATATCTTTACTTGATCCACGATCCACCTCCGTTCCCAGGTAGCACAGAAGCTTCTTCCAGACTCACACTTTCCCCTCCTGCCAGACAACCTGTCTCATTTCTAAAGCCCCCGTTCCTTAAGCTTCTGTGCCTACAGGTTGAAGATGGGGGCACTTCTTCCTGGCAGCTAAGACCCTCTATTCTTTCAGCCTCTTTCTTTCTTTCTTTCTTTCTTTCTTTCTTTCTTTCTTTCTTTCTTTCTTTCTTTCTTTTGTTAACTACAAAGGATAATCACTTTAACTTTTTTTATTTTTTTATTATTAGTTGTTCAAAACATTACAAAGCTCTTGAAATATCATATTTCATAGATTTGATTCAAGCAGATTATGAACTTCCATTTTTACCCCGTATACATATTGCAGATTCACATCGGTTCCACATCCACTTTTTTACATACTGCCATACTAGTGTCTGATGTGTTCTGCTGCCCTTCGTATCCTCTACTATCCCCCCTCCCCTCCCCTCCCCCCTCCTCCCATCTTCTCTCCCTACCCCATCTACTGTAATTCATTTCTCTCTCTTGTTTTTTTCCCCTTTCCCCTCACTTCCTCTTATATGTAATTTTGTATAACAATGAGGGTCTCCTTCCTTTACCATACAATTTCCCTTCTCTCTCTCTTTCCCTCCCCCTCTATCGACCCTGTTTAATGGTAATCTTCTTCTCATGCTCTTCCTCCCTATTCTGTTCTTAGTTGCTCTCCTTATATCAAAGATGACATTTGGCATTTGTTTTTTAGGGATTGGCTAGCTTCACTTAGCATAATCTGCTCTAGTGCCGTCCATTTCCCTGCAAATTCCATGATTTTGTCATTTTTTAGTGCAGAGTAACAGCCTTTTTCTTTTGACCTCTTCCTTCTTCTGGAATCTTTGGTTTTACATGAGCTTCACTCCTCACTAGATGGTGAGATGCCTGGGGCCCCAGGCCCCCAGTGCCTGTGTGCCTTTGGTCCTGAGCACGCTTCCTCCCACAGAGCAGGCTCCCAGCTGCAACCACACAATGCAAAGGTGCTTGTGAGGGAGGAACAGGAAGTTCAAGCCTTTTCCCCAGATGGAAAATTGATTTATGGGAGAGATTCACTTCTAGGGGTTGAAATTGTCACCTCAATGGTTTTCTTTTTTTCCATAATACTGTCATAATTTGCCAAGATGAGTTTAAACCAAGGCTACCTGCCTTCCGTGGGCTATCTGCAGGGTTGGCAGGCCTGGGGTGTCCTCAGCATGCATGCCAGAGCTCTTAGGGACTGCAGGAAAACATGCCGTCTTAGGGCACAGCCTGACACTAAACACAACACTAATCAAATAAGCAAGGGCAAGGCAGGAAATGCCCATCATGTGGGTGATCCTTCTCCAGTCTTGTATATACAGTGGTAATATTGGGCTTGTCTGAAAGGCATTATTCTGGGTCTCTCGTGGCTTGGGGAACATGTTTTTGTTTGAAAGAACAAATAGTTCATATTGTGATTTTTCTACATGAAAATCCATGCAGATAAATTTGAAAATAATTTACGATGCAAGTATTTCTGGAGGCCCAAAGGAGCGGCGCTGTGCTTTGGCATTTGGCATTACGCTGGAAAGGTGAGTCTATACCTGAGTGTCACGGAAGGTAAGTGCCCATGTTACCCTGTCAGTGCCACTGCTGAAATTGCTTGCAGATTTCATCCTCCTTTTAATTCGTGAACCCCAAATTGTCATTCTCAGACTCTCCCAGTGGTGCCACTAACAGAAAGTTGCCTCTTGGCATAGAAGCAGTTTCTCGCTGGGGTGACCCACAGAGCTGCCATCTGCTTCTCACCTGAAGGCTGGCCTAGGACTGACAGCTCTCCAGAGAGCAAACACATTACAGATTTCACAGTGTTTTGTAGTGAATGTTCACATTCTAAAGTCATTTGGAGATGCGTAGGTAGCGCAGGAGGGTTAATATCACAGTGGGGCTCAATTTTTAGCACTTTAAACATATGTCTACAGGCCACCAAAAAAGGTCCAGATGAAAGGGGAAATATTTCACTTCATCATCCAGATGTTAAGCTTTTACAACATTAACTGAAGTTTCCATTTCTCATATATTATGCCTGAGTCTCAATGTCAAGTTCCCGAAACAGATCAGTGACTGATTCAGGAAATTCTCCAGTCACGTAGCCAACAACTCATTGCTCATGTTACTTCCAAAGGAGCCAACTGAATTATGGCTAATTGGTTCCTGTGGGCTTCGTTGAGGCCCTGGATCCAGAAAATGGGTAGGAGTTCAATAAAAGGCATTTGGGATTATTTAGTTGATATAAAATGAATCAGAATTATCTTTCATATTCATATCATGACACTGAAACTAATTTTCCTGATTGGATATCGACCAAAAGGCAATTCTAATGCTAGGCGAGAGGACTGTGCTTTTCTCTACGTGGCCTTTTTATGCTGTCTTCTTTGGAACTCTGTTAGAAATTGTGGTCCAGTCTTTGCCCTTGAGTACTTCATTTACCTCCACACTGATGTCTGACTGCATATTAATGTCCTCTGAGTCTGAGATGCCAGTCGACCCAGATCCTCCTCCTCATCATCTCTGCCTCCTGTTCCTGTCCTCTTCCTGTCACCTCTTCTTTTTATCCACCTTTTCCATTTTCCCACTCTCCTTCCCCCTTTTTCCTCCTTTCCTTTCTAGGATCCTTTTCTCTCTGGGCTCTGTGTCCTTTGCTGAATTCAGTTACCATTCAAAGCTCATTCATAGACTAGGGATGCTCTGGAATATTCCTTAAAATTTCTCTGGCCTGGATCCCCTTTCCTCTGAGACCCAAGAACTGCTCAGTGTCCTTGAGTGACGACTCCTGTGAGTGCCTTGGGAGTTGGTGAGTGTGGTGGTTGTGAGCATGGAGACAAACGGCCCTAGTTTTTTTGTTTCTGTGTGTTTGGTACAAGGGGTTGAACCCAAGGCCTCACACATGCCAAGTAAGTGCTCTCCCACTGAGCTGCACCCTGGCCTGCCTGGGTTCGATGCCCGTCCCTTACTCATGTTATCCAGCTACTTCAGTCTCTGCTTGCTTACCAGTAGAATGCAGATAACAATAGTGTTCACCTCCTAGGATGGATGCTTTGCACAGTGACCAATATATTTTCATTTTTATTCTGATGTGATATATCTTTGATAGGACTTGTCTTTGGTCTTCAAAGACACTGGGCAAGAAGCTAAGATAAATTGACCTATCAAAATTACAACTTTCCCCCTTTATCTGGTGCTTAGGATTTAAAAGCCTGACTGTGTCAACAAGAGTTTCTATACAGAGGTCAATAAGGACTGACCAGACAGCTCATCCATGTCTCCAGAGATGGACAGTGACTTCGGCTAACTTCCCGTTTGCTGTTGGTGTTGCAGGTACTATATGATGCTTCTGGGGTTCTTGAGAAAAACAGAGACACCCTCCCTGCTGATGTGGTTATAGTCCTGAGAACGTCAGAAAACAAGCTTCTTCAGCAACTCTTCTCCATCCCTTTGACCAAAACAGGTACCTGACACTCCCTGACAGCCCCAGTCCTTACACAAGCCCAGACGGCATTTTCTAGTTAGTGTTCAAACACTGCCATGTCTACAACTAACACTGAACCTCTTCAAACAGGGTTTATTGAAATTCAAGAAAAGAACATTGATTTTTTTTCTTCCATAATTTAACCATATAGCAAAAGAATATATGTTCTCTCTCTCTCTCTCTCTCTCTCTCTCTCTCTCTCTCTCTCTCTCTCTCTCTCCCATAACATCAACTTTTAGACTTCTCATTTTCTCTGCCTATCTTTTCTTGTTTGTGTGTTTGCAGTGCTGAACATTGAACCCAGGGTCTTGCACATGGCAAGTGAGTCTTGCTTCTTTTTAGTCTTCAAATCATAAAGCCATATATTACCATTCACTCATGTTAAGTCTCTAGGATAGTCTCTGTTGACCTAGAATTATTGGGAAGATGATTGCAGTTCATGAGTGATTCTAGGTGAAGGGAATATGTTATATCAAAATCACTGATCATCGGATCCTCAGGGTTACACAGTCCAACTTGTAGCCCAGTTATCAACCCCATTCCACCCTTCTCCTAATCAACTGGAAAGTACACGGCCTTGCTGACTGACAGTCAACTTCTGTTTAGTTGCTCAGTCAGCCCTCATGCCAAGAAGCAGGAAATCAGGGCCAAAGACAGGGACTCCCAGGTCTTTGCTGTTTTGCCAAATGGATTCTAACTGGATCAATTTGCTGGATCAATTTGATTTACCTGGGGTTTGCTGCCTTTGGCTGGGCAGCCAACAATCTTCTCACAGCTCTATTCTCAAGGGCTTTATGTTTATGAGGCTATGGAAATAGCTGAGGATATGCTTTTAAGAAAGAGAGGGAGAGACCTCTTAATCATTGCTCATCATTTCCTCTTCTTTCCATGTCTCTCTTAAAACTGTTGGCACTGTGTCTAGCTTGGGACGTTTATATGCTGAAAGAGAGTCTCTGCCAGGTCTGGGAAGGAAAAGCCTGGCTAAGGAGGAAAAAAAATGCTGCAGTAGTCTACAAAGTTTGCTTTATCTTCTCCATCTTAACTTGGGAGGAAAGTTGAAATCAGGCTTTTTCTTCAGACATTCTCCTATAATCAAAACTAGTAGCAGGGCGACCCTCAGAAAGCTCTTCTCCAGCGTCCTCTGCAGAGCCTCCTTGAGTACAGCCAGGATTTAATTTATTGTAGGCTCCTGAGAGCTCAGGGCAGGTGTGTGCAGGGCTGGCTAGACACAGTGGTGTAGCTTCCTCCTAAGGCGATTTCTCTGTAGAATCAAGGACATGGCCAGTATTAATAGGGGACATATACTCTGAAACAAAATCTATCCCAATGACTCTCAAATGTGAGTAACGACTTGTCAAATCTGTTCACAACTTTGGAATTTCTGATTTCTTAAACGTTTGGAAAAATGAAAACAAGTTCGCAGCCCTGGACGCTAGGGGGCGCTATTCAGAAAGTAAGGCTCCGCAGCGAGCCTCCTGCTCTTGCCTGGAATCCTTTAAATGTCGGGAGGCAAAGGAACAAAGAGACAGCCTCAATTATTGCTTTTCTTTCTTTCTTTTTTTTTTTCCTTTTCCTTTCTCCCAAAGAGCTTGTAGCATTTTCTGAATCTTGCCTTGAATCTGCTTTCCTCATCACCTGGATGAAACAAAAATAGAAAGAAAGAAAGAAAGAAAGAAAAAGACTGGAAACAAACGTGATATTCTTTCAAGGTCTTTGTATTCCTGACTTGCATATTATGCATAATAATTTCTTTTGAAATCCTAAGTTTGATTTTCTCCATACTTTGAGCATAATTAGGAAGCCACATATGAACATCAAATCTAATAAGCATGATTCTGTGTTCCTTTTCTGGAATTATTCATGTCAAAATGCATTCAACTAAACACTGAACAACTTTTGGTGACAAGGCACTGTTTGTTCAACAAAGGGGGCTTCAGAGATAATATCACTGTGCCATAAAGCATATAAAACTTTCTTTTACCTTCACTTTCTGCCTAGAATTGGACCCTAAGTTATCACCTTATGAAATAGTTGCCCTTACATCTGAGTTCCAAAGTGATTGTGCACCCTCTATTGAATGCTAGCATGTTACGCTTTTACATTTAAAGCATCTATGGCTAAGTTTTTTGGTTTTATTATATTACAGACTTTGAAGGTGGGAAAACCTCACTAGACCAAAATAGGTTGTCCTGTTTTTGCTAAAATTGCAGGTATCTGTTTCAGGCATATGCCTGCCCCTTATGATGGGGAAAGTAGTTGTACATTCCTGCTGGAAACAAGATCCCACACATCCTAGTGTTTTGAAAAAAAAATATGCTAACATTGTCCATGTATGAGAAACCAACTTTTGGTCATTTTTATTTTATCATCCTGCTTCAGAATCTGAATTGTATTATTAAAAGTAAACTGGGCCAGGTATGGTGGCTCATGCCTGTCATCCAGCAACTCTGGAGGCTGAGGTAGAAGGATCAAAGGTCTGAGAGCAGTTTCAGCAATTTAGCAAGACCCTATCTTAAAACAAAAAGGATTCAGGATGTAGCTCTGTGGTTAAGCACCCTGGATCCAATCCCCAGGACCAAAAAGAAGTAAATTGAGCACTAGTTCAGTGAGCATAGATATTATGGGGAGTTAACTTTAAAAGCCCCTTTGGAGAAGGAAAATATCAAAGTTGGGAAGCTTCGGGGACTACTATCCCCAAACATAAAAAGAGGACAGTACTGGATTTCTCAATGTTGAGAGGAGAGATATCTGTTAAAAAGACTCATAAGGGATGTTGACAATGCTCTGATGCTCTGGCTCCTGATCTCAACAGTGTTTTCAAGGACATTTGCATTATAATAGTTATTATACGGTATATTTATGCTTTGCATACTCTTTTGTATGTGCATTCTATTTCACAACATTATGGGTGTTTTCCCACAAAAATGAAAGGAAGGCCCCTTAAAATATAAACAATAACTTTAATTTCTTTATCAAAATTTTCCAGTTGAGATCTCCTAATAGCTAGACTACTGCTGTCCTTTACTTTTAAGCAGAGGCCTCAGAGAACACTGGATTGACATCTCTGCCTCTTCAAGTTAGCATCCTGCCTGGGCTGCTGGGTGGGAAATACTCCTTTCATTAGTAGATATAAAAAAGTACTGAGGCTTGGTTTAATTTTTTTTTTTATCAAGATTGAGACAACAACTTGTATGCCGTGTGCAATTTTGTTAGTTAGCTTTCCTTTACTATCACAACTACCTGAGATCATCAACTTACAAGGAGAAAAGGTTTGTCTCATAGTTTTAGAGGTTTCAGTCCATGAGCAGTTGGCCTTGTTGCTTTGGGCCTGTGGCAGCATATCACAACAGGAGTGTGTGGCCGAGCAAAACCATTGAAAGTGAGAGAAAGAGGAAGAGATCAGGGTTCTCACTGTGAGGCCAACCCCCCAGTGCCCTGAAGAGCTCCAACAAGGCTCCAACTCTTAAAGGTTTTATCATCTCTGAGTAGTGCCAAGCCGGGGACCAATCCTTTAACACATGAGTCTTTGGGGAACATTCCAGATCCAAACTATAGCAGTAAGCATAATAGAAAACCAGGGAGAATAATCTGTGTGGCTTTTCCTATTTCCTGCCCACTCTTTCCTGCTTATGCTCTACATTCTAGATACTGAAATACTGCAGAGATTGAAGATGTGAAGTGGCATCATGAGGCCCAGGTTTACAGGTTCCTGCAGCTCCCTCCCAGTGGCCCCTTCTGCTGGTACAAGCTACATCTGGTGGTAGACATGCCAGAGCCTGAAGAGCACTCTCATTCCAAGGCTCTTGGTGACAACTGGGTAAATGGGGACAGCTATTCGATATGAATGCTCTCTTTCTTCCCCTCCCATGCCAGTCCAACTATGCTTGTGCCTGCAGAGATGAGCCATTTCCGATTGATGAAGTTTTCTTTGCAATCCTTCCTATTGAGCAACAATTTTCAGGAGATTTTATGAATGAAAATTCAATATGGCACCATCACTACCATCTAACCCTGCAGCTGTGACTTTTCAATCTGAATGATGTAGGCAGAAAAACACTAACAGGAAAGATGTTACACCAAGGTTTTATGGCATATTTTCCTGTTTGAAGAATGTTCTACTTGCTCCTAGTAAGCTAAAGTAGTATTCAAAATGCTCAGGTGAGGGAGGAGAAGAAGTTTCAAGAAGAATTTGGAAAATTCATCTCTGTCTTTGAATCATGAATTCTGACTTCCAAATAGTAGTTTGGTGGGGGCGGAGGATGGGCAGGATAAAGGAGTTAGGAACTTGGGAGAAACTAGAAGGAATACATATAAGTAGCACCAGAGGGAATGTTCTCTGAACTTCCAAGTCTGGTTTCACTTTGAATCTAGAGTTGAGTTTTACCTCTGTTGCCTTGTGTCCAAGGACTCTCAGATTTTTCCCTTGGAATTTGATTTGCAGTGAAAATCAATAGTAGTGTCTCTCTTGACTTCCATTGTCTCCCCTTCTTATTTAGGGTAGGGGTGACAAGATGACACTGTATCTTATAATATCTTTAAAGCACTTTAACACCATCTCTGCTGAAGTCCTTGATGTCAGTGACCCCATTCCTGATTAATGTTCCTTAAGGGCATTAAGCCCTCAAGAGGGTATCTTTTGGTAATTATCTCTGAGAGTTCCCATTTTCTCTTTATGGTTGTTCCAGTGTACTGGCAATGTAGCAGAAGGGTCTGGTAGATGACATGAATCCAAGTGACAAAGTTTAGGGCTACAGACATGGAAAGTACCCAGCTCTTCCTGAAATGGAGACTCAGATAACTCAATACCATCAGGGATCCTTGGAGAGTGAGTTTCTCTCCATATGAATCCTGCTTCTTTTGTGTAAGAGTGTATCTCACTCAACAGATAATTAATTTGCTGAGATATGGTGCTATGCATAGGTGTTTTATAGGAGCATAGAAGAAAGTCCTATCCAGAATGTTCAGAGACAAATATTGCCAAATCCAAAAAATGCATAAAGGATAACAAAAAAATATAAATTCTGAATAAGTATATAAACTGATAGTGGGTCAATATAAACACTAGGTTTATGCAAGTAAAAATAGAAGGTAGTCAAGGAAATGTGATGGGCAAACATGGGGAAAAAGGCTTCTTGTAATGAAGAAAGCCTTCTTGGGGAATTTTTTGTTTCCTTTTAAGTAGGAGAGTAAAGACAATTGGGCATTCTGGAGTAATGCAGCATACTAAGCCAGGATCTAAGCACTAGAAGGGAGGGGGAGGGGGAGGATGGAGTGGAGAGGACACTAAGGAAGGGATTCCCAAAGCAGAGGGAGGGTGTGAGGAGGAGGCAAGATGGGAAGGAAATGGCAGGCTGTAGGCAGTCAGGTGGGCCTCTGAACAGAACAGCTTCAGGATGAGACAGGAACATTTGAGCAGGGGTGTTAAAGACCACCTAATGAGAGCCAGGGTAAACACAGGCCTCTGTGTGTATAGTTGCATGTGAATAGATGCTCAACAATTTTTTTACATTCTAGATTTATATATAAGGCCCAGTTTGAGTTAATTTTAGTATAAAATATAAGGTGGAGGGTCACTTCTTTCTCCATGTCTAGTTATTCCAAAACCATTTGTTGAAACAACTATTGCATTGGATTTGTACCTTTATGAAAAAAAGTAATTATTATATGTGATTATTATATGTTTCATTATCTATGTATCTGTCTCTTCACCAAAACTACACTTCCTTGGCTATTTTAGTTTTATAGTAGGTCTTATAATCAAGTAGAATGATTCCTCTCCCTTTATTCTTTTTCAAAATTGTTTGGGTTATTCCAGTTCCTTTGCCCTTCCATGTAAATTTTAAATTCAGCTTATCTATTAGATATCTACAAAAAGTTCTGCTTAAATTTGACTAAAATTACATGGAATATATAGATCAATTTGGGAAGAATGACATGACATCATTGCCATGTTGAGTCTTCCAAGTCATAAACATGGTGTATTTATTTATTTGGCTCTTCTTTGATTTCTTTAATCAGCATTTTGTATTTGCATATAAAAATTCATGTCTCCTTAGATTCATATCTAAGTATCCCAATTTTCAGAAGTAGCATACATTTATTTTTAAATTTTATTTTTGCTGGACATGGTGGTGTAGGCCTGTAATCCTAGCAGCTTGGGAGGCTGAGGCAGGAGGATCATGGATTCAAAGCCAGCCTCAGCATCAGCGAGGTGTAAAGCAACTCAGTGAGACCCTGTCTCTAAATAAAAAATACAAAATAGTGCTGGGGATGTGGCTCAGCGGTCAAGTGTCCCTGCGTCTAATCCCCAATATCCCCCTTAAAAAAATATTTTCTATTGTTCGTTGCTGGTATATAAAAATGTAATTGATTTCTGTGTGTTGACCTTATTTTCTACAACCTTGCTAAGTTCACTTATTTGCTCTAGGAAAAGCTTATTTTATTTTTTGTTTTCATTTTTGTAGATTCTTTGGGTTTTATTTTGTTTGTTTGTTTGTTTTGTAACAGGGATTGAATTTAGAGGTACTTAACCATTGAGAATTCGGCATTTGGAATTTCCCTTGAGTCATATCCTCAGCCCTATTTTGTATTTTATTTAGATACAGAGTCTCATTGAATTGCTTAGCACCTCGCTTTTGCTGAGGCTGGCTTTGAACTTGCAATCCTCTTGCTGCCTCAGTCTCCCGAGTGGCTGGGATTATAGGCGTGCACCACCATACCTGGCTCTTTGGGATTTTTTTTTTTTTAATGTTGAAAAATCATGTTGTCTGTGAATAAGGACTCTTTCATTTCTTCCTCTCCAATTTTATGCTTTATATGCCTTTATTCACTGTCTAGAACTTCAGTTACAATGTCAAATAGGTGGCACCAGACATACCTGCTTTGTTCCTGAACTTGGAGGGTAGGGGAACTTTCCATCTTTCACCACTAAGTAAGATGTTAGCTGTGGGTTTTTTAAACCTTCCCTTGCACTTGCTGTTTCCTCTATCTGGAACATTTCCCCTTAAAACATACCCATCGCTAATCTCTTTTTTTCCTTCAGGTCTTTTCTCAGTCTCTACCTTACCTGGCTACCCCCAAAATTTCAACTTACTCAATATTTTATATTCCTGATGCTGTTAGTCTTAGTCCTTATTTTCTTAGTATTCTTCTCCTTAGCACTTATCACGACTTAATCTACTATCTGCATTTTACTTGTTTATTTCCAGTCAGTCTTTGCTCTAATGGGAACTCCAGAAGGGTAGAGGATTTTTATCTGGTTTATCCATTATGAGTCCTTGCAACCTTGAACAATACCTGGCATGTAGCAGGATCACCATTTGCTGAATAAATGAATAGAGGGGTAAATGAAATCTACCCATACCTGGATGGACTTCTTTTTTCCTCTCTCCTCATTTGAAGGGCTGAACTTTCTCTGCTCTCACTACAGGACAGCTCTATACTTATCTTCTTCATTCCTTCCTTTCACCTTCACATGGACTTTGATCCTGCAGTTTTCTTTCCTCTCGGCATAGTTATTTATTTCTCTCAATGTGGTCATTCTCATCAATATAGAATCTCCCATCTTTTTTTAGTTTTGTTGGGGTTGAATTATGTCCCCTCTATAAAAGGTATATTGAAGTTCTAACCCCCAGTAACTCAGAATGTAGTCTCATTTGAAAATAGGGTATTTATAGAGGTAGGGAAGTTAAAATGAGGTCATTAGGTTGGCCCCATAATCCAATTTGATTAGTGTCCTTATAAAAAATGAAAATTTGGATCCCCCCCCCCACATACACACAGGAAAACCATGTGAAGGTGAAGATATAGTTCAGATGGTTAACCTACAGCCTCTCTTACCTGTACCTCCTCACTGGGCTCTGGTTGTCCTCTTGCCTCTGATAGTCTAACAACTAAATTGTAGTCTTTTTAAAACTACAAATCAGGTCAGGTCTCTCACCTATATAAAACTTCCAGTGGATCTTCATCACACCTAGAAGAGAATCTAAACTCCTTCCTTGTCTCCAACTCCTGCATGGTCTGTTCCAGTCTCTCTGTTCTCCTTGAACTCTTCCACTTACTCTTTGTCCTCATTCTGCTCCTCAGATATTCCAAGCCCTTTCCTGACTCTTGCCCAGCTACTTGCTCTGTCTGGAACATTCTTTCCCCAGATCCTTCTTTATCTTGTGATTCCGAATTTAGTTCAAATATCACCTCCAAAGAGGACCTTCTCTGTCCACCCAGTGGAAAGAAACCCTGCACTTCCCCACTCTATCATATTACTTGTGTGTCTCCATCAGGTTCTGACATGTGTCTATCTCCATTGCTTATCTGCAGTATATATGCTAGTCTGCAAGCAACTTGATGATAGAGTCCTTATGGGTCCTATTTACTACTGTACATGTGGAACTCAGAGCAGTGCCCACAGCATAAAAGTACTCAATAAAGAACTCAATGAGTTCTGTAAGATGGAAACTTAAGTTGAAACCCACTCTTTACTCCTAATCTAAGGCTTACATTAGTTTTCTAGGGCTGCCTTATCAAAGTACCACCAACTGAGGTTCAACAACATGAACATATTTTCTTAGTCCAAGGGGAAGGCAGGGTTGGTTCCCTCTGGAGGGCTCTGAGGATGGGTTTATTCCAGGCCCCTCTCCTAGCTTCCAATGGTTTTCTGACAATCTTTGGCATTCTTTGGCTTCTGTACAACCCTTATATCCGCCTTCATCTTCTCATGGTGGTCTTCCTATGAGTCTGTGTCCAAGTTTCCCTTATTTATAAGGACATTAGTCATTATTAGATTAGAGGCCCACTTATTTCAACATGACCTCAACTAAATTATTGATCTGTAAAACCCCTTTTTCCAAATAAGGTCACATTCTGAAGTACCTGGAGTTAGGACTTCAACATATGGATCTTGGGGTAGCAGGGACACAATTCAACCCACTCTTTCTGAGTAGTGGGTGGGGGGTTCAGAGAGTTTAGAGTCTTGGGTGCTAATGTTAGCAATCCAAGCCCTTTTGCACCCTCCACCCCACAGAGTATTCCCATCACCTGAAACAATAAATTCTGCTAAAGAGTTAATTCACAAGGAAGTCAAGAGTAAAGAAATCTGACCTACTGGGGACAGAGTTTGGGGATTTTTATGGAGCTAGGCATGGGGAAGGGTGATTGGAGGTTAACTAAGAGCAGGTGAGGTGGGGTAAATCTAGAGGGGTTTTTCAGAAACTAAGAGCAGGGTGTTGTTCGGGTCTTTCCGGGGGGTTTCACAGAGGCATCACCTTGAAGGGAAGAGGGCAGCAAGTCCTGGGCCTGGGTGGGCAAAGAAGCTCGCTCATGGGTTTGAATGGCTCAGTTGTGTGGGGGTGTGGAGTCTTTCCTGAGGTCAGGGTTTTACCCTGAGAGAATCCGGGTTGTCTTCACTTGGGCCAAAAGAGGCAGGGAGCCCTTGTCCTTGACTGGGAAGGTGGACTGTGCTCCTTTTCTACAGGGCAGAGGGGGCTTCCCTGCCCCACCACCAATATCTCTTTGGCCTCCTATGTTATTTTCGGGTCTGGTAATGAAGCATGGTTAGTTGGTTTTTAAATAACTGTGCTATTGGGACCCATCTTTTCATCACGAGAGGCATTACTGTATTAATATTGTCACCACGCACAGGCTTGGTCTGCCCACTGCTGCATGACAGAAGCCGACTAGTTAAGAGGCCAGGCAGACGTAGAGAAAGAACTTCATTACAATAAGTTAGCTGACGGGAAGATGAAGGACCATCTTGTTCTGAAGGGCCCTCTTGCTAGGAGGTTGATTTGGGGTGGTTTGTGTAGGACAGAGGTGATCACAGACTGGTGGGCACCTTCAAAGAGGCGAGGTTTGTAGCCAGATGACACACATCTTAATCGCCTGGTCATGAGATGTTTCTCAGTTCTGCAAATCTCAAGAAAATTACTTAAATTATTAAAATCATTATTTTCTCAGGGTTTCTCATCATGGATTTGCTTACTCAATGAGTAGAGTAGAGGAACTCACTGACCAAGCACCAAACCGGAAAACTCAGGTGTTCTCTCCAGAGTGAGTGTGTGCAGCAGGATAGAATCAAACCACCTAGAAATAAGGTCCATGGGTGAAACTAGAAGTCCCTGCATCCTACATTCTCAGTTCTGAGAAGGGTTGTTGCAAATTACCTTCATCCCCTGGCTGTCATGGGGGCAGAAGAAGATATGTTTTTCTCTCTCCCAATAGTGGTAAAAGGAATTCCCAAAAGAGTCATTATGGAAACTTGGAGTCAATTATTAAATATATATATATAGTGTGTGTGTGTGTGTGTGTGATCTCATCCCTTAGCTGTGCACCTACTTGGCTAATAAAACACAATTAGCCCTTTGTTGGGGGAAAAGCTAAATGGAGAATGAATTAAATGATAATGGAAACTGCTCCCTTTTGGGTTTTTCAATTCTTCAGAAAAAAACAGAAAGATTTTTCATGAGCCCACGGACATGGAAGAAATTGAGATCAGAGAGCAGAAAGGCACATGTGACATGAATGCAGTGTGAGTGTCCAGCTCAGGGTGGGCTGGGAGACCTGGCCTCATCTGGCAAGGGACCATGTACTAGTCAGGGCTGCCATAACAAGTTCACACTGATGGATGGTTTGCAATAGATGTTTTTCCACAGTTCCAGGAAGTCCAGGATCAGGGTGTAGCAGACTTGGTTTCTTCCATGGCCTCTCTCCTTGGCTTGCAGATAGCCCCCTCCTCACTATGTTCTCACATGGTCACCCCTTGGCCATGTCATCTGTGTCCTTATCTCCTCTTTTAACAACAATCAGATTGGATTAGGGTTCACTCTAACAGACTTATTTTAATTTAAAGGCCTCATTTCAATTTTAAAGACCCTTCATCCAAGTTGAGTCACAGTTTGAGGTACTTGGGATTATAGAACTAAGTACTTTTGAGAGGATACAGCTCAGTCCTTAAAAGGTCACAAAGAGCTAGGTTAGCTGTTGAGTGTGAGTTCCTTAACTCTGGGGGGCGGGGGGGGGGCTACCAGCTTTCCATGTGAAGCAGAAGGACCCTGGTGAGGAGCCAGAGAGGGCCTGTAGGGTCCCCTATCAGGGAAGGAGAGTTCTGCCTCTCCTCCCTCCTCTGTTCCCCACACCCCAGGAGCTGGTCCATAGAAGAGCCAGTCCACAAGTCACTAAAGCCAGTACATCCAGCCTAGGGGAGGGGAGAGTGGGAAAAAGAGCTTTAAAGACAAATACAGTGGCTCATGCCTGTAATCTCAGTGACTTGGGCTGAGGAAGGAGGATCTCAAGTTCAAGGCCAGCTTGTGCAACTTAGTGATAGCAACTTGCAACTTGGTGTACATTTATATATAGTCTCTCAATGAAAAGGGGAGGGGATATGGCTCAGTGATAGAGTGTCCCTGTGTGCAATCCCCAGTACAAAACAAAACAAAACAAAACCCTTGTGTTGATATATTAAAGGTTAAAAATAAGCAACAAGCCTGGCATGGTGGTGCACACCTGTAATTCCAGCAGCTCAGGAGACTGAGGCAGGGGGATCAAAAGTTCAAAGCCAGCCTCAACAATTTAGCAAGGCCCTGAGCAACCTAGGGAGACCCTGTCTCAAAATAAAAAGGGCTGGGGACGTGTCTCAGTGGTTATACCTGTAAATCTATGAAATGGGCCTGAGATATGGTTAAGGAGCTGCTTTTCTCACAGAAATGGGGGAAATCAGAAAGAAAAGTAAAGCTGTTTTTTGCTTATCCCCAGGGAGCCTAGGTATCTACAGTCATTGAGTTCATGTCCAAAGCACAGGCTGAGAACCAAAAAGCTTTCTGGGAGACTGGCAGTTTCCATCATTAGCTGAGGATTTTTTTATTTTATTTTATTTTTTTTTTTAGCACCCAGCCTACAGTGAGTAACAGTAAGATTCTTGTTTCAGGAAATGGGCAATGACACTGAGGGTCACTTGTGAATAATGGAATAGCATATGTTAATTACACAGTATCCTCCTCTACAACAATCTACAGCTGAACCTGTGCACCTCAGCACCTTGGTCTGCCCTGAGGTGCTGCTGTCTCATGTAACCATCTTATTTTCTGTCTGCTAAGATGGCAAGCTCCGATGGGAATAGAGGTGGTGTCTTGTACTGCATTTATACAGTCAGTACTATCACATTGCTTCACAACTCCATACTAATTCTGTTCTCTAGAGTGACTTCTGCTACTCCCCTCCACATCACCACACTTTCCATACCTGTCCACCCCCTCAAAACTCAGCCCTAGCACCACCTCCTCCAAGAATTCTGGGTTGGGTGAAACTCCTGGCGCCTCTGCAATCTAAGTCCTGGAGCACAAGGATTTCATGACTGTAGTGGGCTCCTGTTTTCAGCTCCTAGAGAGGAGCTGGCACATCGGAGGTGCTCCCTGGAGCCTGAGAGTGGTTTGTGAACAGAATCTCCCGGTAGTTGGGAGAGTGCTTGAAGCACATCAGATATGTGGGCTGTCCTGTGATGCATGTTGCTGGCTGCAAGCCCTGCGGAGCCCGAGGTCTATTTTAACAAGCTGTGAACTTCAGAAGGAGCTCCAGACAGAACTCTGTATTCTGAATCTAGAGAGACAAGGATGAGGTCCTCATTAGGACTCCTGCGGGGGACTGCAGATGTGGCTTGCAGTGACTGCTGCCATCTGAAAGTGATTGCCATCGCCTTCCCCAGGCGAGTGGGCGGGGTGGGCTTTCCCAGAAACAGCGTTACATTCTTCTGATTAAAGGACAGAAGCAGCTTCTCCTGCAGCCCTGAACGGGTGGACTCGCGGCGCATCCCGCCTCACTGCTCCAGCTGTGGGGCCGAAGCGGCTGGGGCTGGGGCTCCGCGGCTTCTGTGAACAGGCTGAAGGAGCAGCAGCCCTGGCAGAAACCATGCCTTCCTGGCTCCTTGGCCTCTTGTTAATGATTTCTGGCCCTTGTCCTTGAGACTCCCATTATCTTGACTATCTTGGTTAGGCTTGCTGAGGGCAGGATGAGTGTGTGGTGTGGCATAGAGTGAAGAGGGCATCTTTTGAAATTCTCCTTGCTCCCCAACCCAAGACACACTCCAGGATGCCTTTAGGTTTTGAATTTGTATTCTCCAAGTGCCGTTTTCTTTTTGTTCAGATAGAAGCAGTTGAAATGCTTCTTGGTTTTTAGAAGTTCTGTCTGCAGTTTCTCCTATCCCACCAATTGGGGTGAAATACAGAGATCTCAGGCTGAGATCTACCTGAACTTGGCTCTGATCACCTTCTCCACCTTCCCCGTCTATAAAGATCTATCTGAACTTGGCTCTGAACACCTTCCCCATCTATAAAGAAGGATTTTAAGAAGAGTCTCCAGATAAGGGACCCCTAATAATCTCTAACTGAAATGTTGTTTTGAGTTGCAATGGTTTGAAATTTCTCAATTGGCTCTTTTTGAAGAACCTTAGAGTATAATGCTACCCAGTTACCTATTGGCCATATTTTAAAAAGTGAAAAGAAACAGGTGAAATCAATGTCAATATTACATCTTTAACTCATCAAATATATTATAGTTTTTTGCCTTTTGGAACCGGGGATTGAACTCAGGAGCACTCAACCGCTGAGCCACATCCCCAGCCCTATTTTGTATTTGATTTAGAGACAGGGTCTCACTGAGTTGCTTAGCTCCTTGCCATTGATGAGGCTGGCTTTTAACTCAAGATCCTACTGACTCAGTCTCCTGAGCTGCTGGGATTATAGATGTGGGCCACGGCGCCAGCTCAAATTTATTATCATTTAACATGTACTCAACATAAAATTATTGAGATATTTTACATCTTCCGTACTGTCTTCAAAATCTGGTGTGTGCTTAATGTTTAGGGGACTTCTCAATTCAGACGAGCCATGTTTCACTTACTGGTTGCTATATTGACTGCTATGCAGAAATGTAATTATGCCCCTCATGATGGTCAACCCAAAGAGAATAACGCCAGGTGATAGGTGGATTCATCTCTTTCTTTCTTTTTTTTTTTCCTTTTTCTTTCTCTTCCTTCCTCCTTTCCTCTCTCATTGCATACTTGAGATTGAACCCAAGACAGCACTTTTTTGTAAATTTTATTTTGAAACCAGTTCCCACCAAGTTGTCCAGACTGGCTTCAAACTTGCTATCCTCCTGCCTCAGCCTCTGGAGTAGCTAGGTTTAGAGTTGTATCTCACCTTCTTAAACTAATGTTTTGTTATACGCAGGCTTAACTTCAGACTATTCTCAGTGTGTGAGAGAAGTTGTTGTTCTAATGTTGCACAGCCCCAGCACAAGCTTTTCTTCAGTTCCTGTGGCTCTTTGCAGACACAGAAAAGCCTAGTAGAGGCTTTCAGTGTAGAGCCATGTTTTCCACCATGTGTTTCATGAAACACTAGTCTTGTGGGGTGTGAAGAGATGTGAGGTGAATCATATTCTCATAATTGTCAAAAATTATGAGAATATTGATTCTGAAAGTCCAATAGATATCTTTACTGTAGAAATGCTACGACATGGCTTTCATGTTCAGGCTTATGAAACTAGCATAAGATTCTTTTTGTGAAAAACATCTTGAGGGTGGAGAATCATATGGGCCTCACTGAGGCACTGCAAATCCCAGGATTTTTCTCCTCAAGTCTTTGTCATCCAGAGAACCCTTCCAGTGTGGGGCTCAAATCCATTTCTCAAAGTTCCTCCTACTTTCCTAGCTCTAGGGGCTCTCTTGCTGCTTTGGCTTCAGAGAAAAAGAAAATAGATTTCAATAATGAGTTGTGGTAAAGAGTCTAATATTGGAAAAATTAGTATCAGATTCACTATCTCCCTCCAGCACATCTTAATAGTTCCTGCATAGCTCCTGAATATGATAACGACTGTGCATTTTATTTTTAAGTGGCAGTTCAGCTCTTTTGTTTTATTTCTTTAATGATCCTGTCAAGTGTAGCAAATATAGCAGCTTTGATTTTCCCAATGGTCAGAAATGCAAGAAAATAGAGTCTACTTTTCTTTACCAGTATCCTTCTCATTTGTAGAAAAAGAAAATGTTCCTGTTTAATATTAAAGGTTTTTTCATTCCCATATCATTTCATATTTCAATAGTTTCTATTGGAGAACTCTCAAAGCCATTTATAGTTTATTAATTTATGCCACTATGAAATCTATAATGGAATTTTCAGGTCATTCATATCCATTCTCTCTCTCTCTCTCTCTCTCTCTCTCTCTCTCTCTCTCAGATAACTCTAGGAACTTTAAATCAAATAAATTAGAAACAAAGCCATTATAATTATGATCACTTTATTTAGAAGTGATCCAAACTTAATACTATTTTCCCCCCAGGAATTTGGGTCATGTTAATAGAAACTATATTTTTCTCTTTAGAACAGCTCCTAATAGTCTGGTGCATATGTTAGAAGTATATAATAATCATTTGTTTTTGTGCCAACATGTTGTACAAAGAGACACTGTAAACCACAGCTATATGGAGCAACAATTTTGAACTTTATCCCACTGCACATGTGAGACATCAGTAAACTAAATTAAATATTGCCTAACTGAGCTGGAGAATTGGAGGTTGACAGAGAGGACTGCTAAGATTTTATTAAGGTTCAATCTTAGTATAAGTTGTTTCATTCTTTGCTCTTCACAAGAGTAGTTCAAGTTATATAAAAACCAAATCAACTGTTTTCCAGATTATTAGGTTTGGCTTAGCCCTAGCAACAGTGACTGCTGGGTAGTCAATGGGACCCCTTTTCTGTTGACTTGGTTTGGTATATAAATGACAAAAAAAAAAAAAAAATCCAGACCTCATCTAAAATCAATGGGGTTCAATCAGTTTGATCAGTCAGCAACCTCATCAATCACTCAGTGATCTGCCTTGGGTAGTCTAAACATCTCTGAAACAACCACAGTTTAATTAGGGCATCTTGATGAGCTCTCTCAGCATATCTGCTTAGTGCTCTGACCTTGGGGAAGGGGCTTGAACACATTTGCCTCAGTTTCCTTTCTTTGTGGACAGATGACATGGCTCACAGTGTTGTTGTATTAAGTAAGTCATTTTAAACATTTAGCATAGTATCTACTATATCATACATATTCAACAAATGTTAGTATTTATTCTGACCTGGAGCAGAGGAACAGATATGGGACAAAATAAATGGATTTCTACATTTATTTTCTTGATCTCTTGATTTTTTAAAAAGCAATAGATAAAATTATACATTATTATGGGTCACCTTCCCCCTTTTTCTCTCACTCTTTGTTGAGATTTTTATGATGTTCATGTCTTAATACCTTAAAAAGTCAGATATGGGGAGGGGCACATCTGTAATCCCAGCAACTCTGGAGGCTGAGGCAGGAGAATCAAAAGTTTGAGGCCAGCCTCAGCAACTTAGTAAGCCTTTGTCTCAAAATAACATTAAACAAACAAAAAGGGCAGGGGCTGGCTATGCAGATTAGTGGCAAAGGATAACTGGGTTCAAAATCCCCAGGACCACAGTTAATTAATTTATTAATATCTTAAGCAGATAAACAGGAAAAAATAAAACAAACCCTCAAGCCTTAAATCCTCAATTTATTTACTTTTCCCTCTAGTCATCCAAATCAACATTTAATGAGACTCTAGGCAATAGAAAATTGGATAAATCTGTAAAATCTCTGATTAACCAGAAACTTTAATTAATAGCAGTTTTTGTAAAGCCCAAAATATATGATGAAGGGATGGTCAGTAAGCAGAGTCAAGTGACTTAGCTTCAACTAGAATTCCTCCCAACCAAGATCTCCAGAGGTTCCACATGGCTCCAGGTAAATTCCCTGCACCATCAGCACCTGCATCTCCACTGCCACTGAAACTCTCTATCAATTTAACAGAAACACTTGATTCCCCAAACTCAGTAAATATTCACTCAGCTATCTGTGTCTGGGTGATGAAACCCAGACAGTAAGAAGGCAAATAAGTTGTCCACTTCCTAATAAGTGGCAGAACTGAGACAAATCCCAGGTGTTTTGACTTCAAAATTCAAATTCTTAATCACTCACTGCCCCCTGCAATGTAGGCATCAAATACCTTGAACCAAGAGTCTGAACTATGAAAGAATCAGAGCATGCCTAGAGATCAACTAAGAATTTAGGAAACATGAAGAAAAATGAGGTAAGCTAGTGCCTGCTCCTAGAGAGCTTTGGATGTCATGTTAAATAAAAATGTATTGCAACACAATTCCTTGACTCATATTTCTTGAATGCTTAGTACTAGGGACAGGTAAATAGAGTAGACTTAGTTCCTGTCCTCGGGACACTTAAGATCCAAGGGGGAGTCAAAGGCACAGTGTTAATAAGATTCATGGGTAGCTTTCAGTATTGCATCATTTGGCTTTGATGAGACATTCTCTAGAAATATTTAAACCAGAAATGTATTACTCATCATGGTGCTGCACTAACTTTGCAAAATGGCTCACGATTGCTTAGCTTCTCGGAATAATGAGCCATAAGTGGTCTTGGATGACTGAAAGAAGAATCTGTCATACTGAAGTTTGTGAAGAGCTGGTGGATATGATCCATCTCTAGGAGGCAAAGGTAGAAATGATTTAAAAGATTCTTGGGCATCATAGTGTCTTCAATGAACTTTTTATTCTTTAGTGTCATGTGTAGTGCACACTGCAAGTCTTATAGCAGGTGCTGAAAGTTTTTGTTTGTTTTTGGTGATGCTACAGATTGAACCCAGGGCTTCAAGCATATTAGGCAAATGCTTTACCACTAAGCTATATCCCCAGCCCTGAAGAAATATTTTTTTAAAATTAATAAATGGGAAAAGAAATAGATACTTGGTGACTGGCTTCCAAGAGCTTGTGACTTCTAAAAGGAATCCATGTACCATTTAGAGGTTAATACCAATATAAAGTAGTTTGACTTGATAGAATCCAGACATGAGTGCATAGAGCTGCAGCTGGATAATTAGCAGACAGTTATGGTGCTTGTAGAATACCTTCCTCAGATAAATAAATGTTGCTGGCCTTAATAGATTCTAGTCAGAGCCCCACGCAGTGGCACACACCTTTAGTCCCAGCTACTTGGGAGGCTGAGGCAGCAGGATCATTAAATTCATGGCCAGCCTAGGCAACTTAGTAAGATCCTTTCCCAAAATAAAATGGACTGGGGATATAGCTCAGAGGTAGAACACTTGCCTAGCATGCACAAGGCCCGAGGGGTGGAGGGAGGGGTGGAGACAGTAATTAATTACATCCTAAATCTGTAAGATAAGACTTTAGAAAGTTTTTAAAATCAGCACCTGCTATAAGACTTGTGGTCTATACATCCTACACTGCCAGAGGTTTTCTGGACAGCCATGCACACACATTCCTCAAACCTTATAGATATGAAGTTACAGAAGATAAGTTTTCTCGTATACTATATATATGTACAGAGTGCATGTGTGTATCTATTTATCGATATATCATCCAGAAAGAGAGGGAAAGAGAGAGAGAAGTGTGTGTTTGGGTTTTTTTGTTTGTTTACCAATTCACAAAGTGCCCAGAAAGTCTTCTTTCACTGAATCTTGTAGGTATGTTAGTGAATGAAGTTAAGCTGGGTGCAAGCAATGGTGTAAGACTGTAAACCCAGCAACTTTGAGGCTGGAGCCAGAGGATCACAAATTTGGGGCCAGCCTCAGCAACTTAGCAAGACTTTGTGAGACCCTGTCTCAAAATGAAAAATAAAAAAGGACTGGGAATGTAGCTCAGTGATAAAATGCCCCTGGGTTCAATTCTCAGTACCCTATCCGTGCCCCCACCACCACCAAAAAGAAGAAGAAGAAGAAAAAAAAGAAACCAAGTTAATGCAACTTTTTTTAATATTTATTTTTATTTGTAGTTGGACACAATACCTTTCTTTTTATTTATTTATATGTGGTGCTGAGGATCGAACCCAGGGCCTCGCATGCGCTAGGCGAATGCTCTACTGCTGAGCTACAACCCTCAGCCCAAGTTAATATAACTTTTAAAAAATAAAAGTTACACAACAGTTACTAATATGGCATTATGTAAAAATGTGGATGTGTAACTGATGTGATTCTGCAATCTGTATTTGGGGTAAAAATGGGAGTTCATAACCCACTTGAATCTAATGTATGAAATATGATATGTGAAGAGTTTTATAATGTTTTGAACAACCAATTAAAAAAATAAATAAATAAATAAAAGTTACATTATTTCTCAAGTATGGGCTCACTTTTTTGAGAACTTGGTTTTATAGAATTGTGATATAGTATTCAGAATAACTGAGTTTTAAAACTTTATAAAGTCTTATCTTATGGACTTAGGTTGTAATTGATTACTGATTTTTTTTTTCTCCTGGGCTTTGTGCATGCTAGACAAGTGTTCTAACTCTGAGCTATATCCCCAACCCTTTTTATTTTGAGACAGAGTCTTGCTAAGTTGCCTAGGCTGGCTATGAATTTAGAGATTCTCCTGCCTTAGCCTCCAAAGTAAATGGGAAAACCACTGCTTTGTAGCTATGAATGATGCTGGTTAACAGGCATGTTGCCAGTTTTGTTTTCTGTAGAATGCTGCCTTTCTCAGTATGCTACTTCTGACTTCTGGGTTCTCAAGTTGCTGTAGTTTTTCTCAAGGATATATACCTGTATCTCATACTAGGCACTTTTATAAAGGAGTTAATGATATGGAGTTGTCTTTCCTAGGTATGAAGCAGAAGAACTGATAAATGTTAAAATTAAACTTGATCTACAGATCAAAAGCAAATTTGGGCTGCTTTCAGGGATTCAGTAGAAAAAAGGGTCATATAATTGGCAGTTATCTTTGCATAAGTACTCAATTTTTAAAAATGGCTAATATTTGCTAATATCCAAATTGAAAGAGGCATAATTTTTACTAGGAGAATAGATACTATGAAGTATCTATTGTTGAAGATGCAAACCTTGAATTCATTTATCTTAAAAACATTTTTAAGAGGAAGCAAAAACTAAACCTGTGTCCCCTTCCTCATGTGCTAAGGAACAGGAGAGATATAAAAATTAGAAAGCTGAATAAATTCAATTTAGCCACCATAGCAAAGTGAGGGACAAGGTATAATAGCTGAAGAGACCATAGAGACAGCATTACTGCTTGCTCCTGGTCAGCTGTGACGAGACCATTGACAAATCAAATATCCAGGCTTTGGTAAAACCATCTACATTTTCTCAGAAAAACCATTATCTAAGTTTTCTCAATTTATATAAGCCCCTCCCCCTTCTGTCACCTATCTAAAGTCTAAGAAATAATACATTCTGCAGATTTTAGTTTTATTTTTTCTTATTACCCCCAACTCAGGGGTCTTTCAGAATATTTTTCACAACCATAGATAGAATTTCAAAGCTGAATAGAAGCATATCATTACTCCATTACTCAACTTTTTTTTTATTCCAATTTGCATCCACAATTTTTTTTTTTTTTTTTTTTTAGTACTGGGAATGGAACCGGGGTACTCTACCACTGAGCTACATATGCAGCCTTTTTTACTTTTGTTTTGAGACAGGCTCTCACTAAATTGCCCAGCCTGGCCTTGAACTGTCAATCCCCTGCTTCAGCCTTGCTGGGATTATGCATGCACCACCGTGCCCTGTGGCACCAACAATTAGTACCCTCACTAGTTTTCTTGTTGTTGGGCGTGATGTTGCTTTTTCAGAAGTACTGTTTACTGCCTTGAATAGCCCTCTCATTTACAACCAAGTAAAGCTCCCACATGTCCTGGCCTCAGGTGTTACACAATCTTTGTTTGGCAGCAGAATGACCTTATGTTGTTCCTTGAAGTTCCCTCCCACAGATTCCACCCTTCTTGACACCATACCCCCCAACCTTGATCTAGATGAAGTTGTGCAGACCCAAAATGTGTGCACTCCGGCCACAAGGCAGAATGCTATGGTACATGAGCAGAAAACACCGATTTACTCAAACTCCCCTGTAATATGTAATACAAGCGGGACCTTAAGTCGATGGCAGGACTGAGATAAGAATCTATTTCTCAGTTTCAAGTCTAGGGTTCTTTCCATTGCTTCCATGCTAAAGATGGAGGTCCAAGGTAGTGTTTACATTTCCAGGCACTGAATTGCCAACCTGCATAATGGGAAGCTAACACTGTCTTGTTTTCTGAAGCTTCATGTAACTCTTGGTGTCTTAATTGAAAACATAGGATGCATAGGTGTTTGGGGGAGTCGTGGTACTCACCCCTCTCCCCCTATCAGTAGATAAGGTGTGTTGAGCAGAATTTTTAGGGATAGTTTTTTTTTAATGTTTATCCTCAGTAATATTTATTCTCTCCTGCCTGGACATTTTATTTAGGATGCTAGTCTTAGGATATGAAATGTTCCTTTGTTATGCTCGAATTCGGGACCCCCAAAAGACCACCAGAGACCAAGATCGATGTAAACAGCAAAGAGGTGTTTATTGTGAGTTAGCTCGGTCCTCCGCACGCACACACAGCAACTGGTGACGCTGAGAGGCCCCGAGCCCAGGGTTTGCAGCAGTTTTATACATTCTTTGGAGAAGGCAGGGACTTCACATACATCATAGCATCTCTTAGCAAATCATCACACACCGCGGGAAAATCAAATAACAACTCTAAAACAGGATTAGCACATTCACTGGCGGGAACAAGTTGGGTAGGGGTGATTGGTTACTACAAAAGGGGGATTCGTTTGAACTGATTGGTTTAAGACAAGAGGGGGTATATGTGCTGAACTACATGGTTTCCCAACATGTTATCAACCACCATAAACTACTGGGAGGGTCATCTGGCATCCCAGGTATTTCCCTGTCTCATGCTGATTGGTGGCTGCTAGGGGGTTACTATGGGTCTCCACCTAGCCTGACTGAGTCAGGGACACCTGGCGCAGCAGATCTCTCCTGTTATTTGTAGATAAACCACTTAGCAGGGTGGGAATGTGCCTAGGAGTGCAAGGACAAAGGTGATGTCCCTTCCTTGGACAGGCTTTGCTCTGAGGTAGAGGCTGGTTTTTCACCTTCTTTATGTGTAACTACCTAACTCATGAGATAGACTGAAGACTTTGGAATCATTAGCACTGCATACAAATTAACTGGCACGAGTGCCCTAGTAGCTTGTAGCCAAATCACTTACCTTTAGCTACACAATGACTGGACATTCTGCCTAAAGGCCACTGGAAGAGTGAAGCAAAGCTTTTGTTCATGGTTCCTCGAGTGATTTATGATGCCTAAGCAAACTCTTCCTTTTCTGTGATTTCTCCCCCCCCCCCAAACTGCCCACTATTTTCATTGATAAAGAATTGCTTGTGTTTATGCTTACAGGGGTAAAATAATGAATGTTTTAATGTTATTATTAAATGTCTAGTTTTAAAATGAGATGCTTCCTGGGATTTTGCCATACAACCTCTCTGGAACCCTCTGGAACTTCCAGATTGTCACTCTGCATCTTTCTTGCTCACGTCTTTCAAATAAAATCTATTCTCTCTCCTGTCAAACTCCTGTTAAGCCTTCAAAGTGTAGCTCGTCCATTGCCAACTCTTCAGGGTCTTTTCTCATTCTCTCAGGAAATCTTACCTTCTGTTGTGTCATTTTATTCAGAGTTTTATTAGAATACGTTCTGCTCCAAATTGCAATGAATTGTTTTAAAGTCTTATCTCCTTCCATTAACAGTTTCTCTAGGCTGTCCCTCCTTGAGGAAAAAACAACAACAACAAGATCCATAGAAGCAGCTGGGTGTGGTGATACACACTTGTAATTCCAGCTACTCAGGAGACTGAGACAGGAGGATTGCAAGTTTGAGGCCAGCTTGGGCAACTTAGCAAGGACCTGTCTTAAGATTAAAAACAAAACAAAACAAAAAAAACTTTAACTCAGTGGTAAAGTACCCCTAGGTTCAATTCCAGAAAAAAGAAGGACTCATAGGAGACCCTTAATATATTTTTTACAAGTATTGTTGCTCTGACACTGGAATATGCCATTTGCATACCTCAGTGACATATGAATGCTGACAGATGTGGATATCCGGATTTCTTTTCATTTGTTGGAGTGAGTCAGATTCTCTTGGGTAGATCTTAGGCAGATGTCAGCAGTCTGGGCTATAGTACATTTGTGATCATCCATTATGTCCTGTGGCAGCCATGTTTTCCCAAGCAAACACCACCAAAATCAAGCAATCAAGGGGAGGATTTAGGCATGGTGGTGCATGCCTGTAATTCCATTGGTTTGGGAAACTGAGGCAGGAGGATTTTAAGTTCAAGGCCAGCCTTAGCAATTAATAAAGTCCCAGTAAAACCCTAGCTCAAAACAAAAAATAAAAAGACTGGGAATGTAGCTCAGTGGTAAAACAACCCTTGTTCCAATAACAGATTAGAACTAAAACTAAAACTAAAATAAAACAATAAAATTAAAGAAGGGGATGAACATCCTTCATTTGGTTCTAAGAGGAAATTCTTGTCATTAAGGCAGACTGAATTGGCAACTTCTGCTGTTGTAGCAAAAAAATACAGAAAACAGTGATTCACTATTTACTGTGTCAGGAAAGAAAACCTGCTTACGTCCTGGTAACAGTCTGGGACTAGACCAATTGTTTGCTGGGCAGATATCCTATTTATAAGTTTTAAGGCTTAAGGAGGGAGGAAAAAATTACTAGTTTTTCTCCAGCTTTGTAATTTGAGATTTCTGGGTCACAAATCTTTTAAGATATTATTTACTTTCTTAATAATAATAATAATAATCCTTCAAGCAGATAGTTTGGATGTGGTAATTATGTAGCAATTTCTTACAACTGCCAATTAGAAAGCAATACCAAAATGGAGAAGGTGTTTCTTTGGTCTTTAAATTTCCCACGTGCATGATAAAAGCAAAGTTATGTATTTAGAAAAGAATGGACTTGTTATCTGTGCATTTCTTCCTTTAATAGATCAGATGGGAGAAAGGGTTATTCCCCCTCCCCCACTGTACTGAAGCTAGACCCCAGGACCCCTGGAACATGCCAGGCAAGCCTTCTACCACCAAGCTATATCACCAGCCCTCTTATGTATTCTTGATTCCTTCCTTCACAAAACCACAGCCCCTTTTCTCTGTATAAATCATCCATGTTCTTGTCATGAGAGATTAAGCTGTGTCCATGTGGACTAGGAACTCTTCCGGCTCTACCCACTTATTAACATTAACCCTTAGAGCCACAGATAAGTGTCAGGAGGAAAAGTAAACACGGCAAGACAGAAATCTAACATCATACATTTTCTTCTAGTTGGCCTCCTGCAGCTCTGTCATATTTTATGGCTATCTTAAGTTTCTTTAATATCAAATCTGAGCAAGTCCTTGTTATAGATTTAGGATAGATGGTTATGTAAAGATGAACTAAAATTTTTTTTAACATGCAAAATTCTATAGTGTGATTTTGTTTTTTTGGTTTTTTTGGTACGGGAAATTGAACCAAGGGGCACTTGACCCCTGAGCCACATCTCCAAGTCCTTTTAATATTTTATTTACAGACAGGGCCTCACTAAATTGCTAAGGCTGGCTTTGAGCTCGTGATCCTCCTGCTTCAGCCTCTGAGCTGCTGGGAACTTCCTGGCTCTATAATGTGTTTTAACAGAACTACTGAATTAAACGCCTTGCATTTTGCTAGCCACAATATTTCAATCACTGCAAGTATTATTATGGCATAGGTCTGTCCTAACCCAACCTCTCTATGAGACAAAGCACAGTTTTTTGCTTACAGCAGCGAGGGAGACCACCTCTCAAACTTTTGCCAGTGCCTTGGAGAAAGGAAGCCAAAGTCAGAATTTTTTGAGAAATAAAACTACATTACCAACTCTCTCATATATTCTTGATTCCTTCCCTTCACAGCCCCTTTTGATTTAGGCAGATCTTTCTTAGTGAGCGCCTTTAATTAGGATTGGGTAAGGGTCACACTATAGCAGTCCGGGATTGCTGGAATCAGGAAGGCAAGGGTTTTGAAAGAAGAATTCATAGAACCACAGTGCATCAACTAACAGTCGATATTTTTCTTTCTTCTTTTTAAAAATTTTTTTAAGTAGTAGATGACACTTTCTATGGAAGAGTTGTTGAGTCTTTCAGGAAGTGAATAATCATTATTTGCCTGGGCAGGAACACTCTCCCCCACCCCACGACCGCCACCCCCCGCCAAAAAAAAAAAAAAGTTCATGCTAATGATGCTAATGGAGGCAGGAATAGTATTATAGTTATTATAATGTGGACAATAAGATATGATGTCCATTCTTGGTATCTAAGCTAACTGTGAGGTAAGAGTTTTAATCCTCCAGTCTACTTAGATGACTTAATCTTATAACACGACCTGAAGATTTGAATTTTTTTACAGCTCCTTGTATTTGTAGCAATTTGAAACATCTTTTTTTGACATTTCAGCATTACTCTGCAATCATAGATTAGTATTTCCTGTTTGGAGAGAGAATAGGACAACTTCCCAAATGAATGTCTATCTACTCACCAGTGCCCTGCACCGAGTCAGGTCAGCCCAGAGGGGGCAGCAGAGAGAGACTAAAGTCAACCCTAGATTATTTAAAACAACAGTCCAACATTTGGGGGCAATTTTTAAGAAACAACTAAAGATGAAATGACAGTGCCAAGTGTTTGCCCAGAGATGAAAATCTTAGGAAGAAGGTGGGAAATTGCCATCTTTTAAAAGCACCAGCTCTGTCTTCAGATCCCCTATCTCTTTCCCTTTAAGATGGAAGTAGGGAAAGCATGTGGGGTTGCCTGTAAGCTCCCTTTCAGATTCTCTCTTAACCCAGTTCCTTGCATAAGATGTAAATTCCACCAGAGGCCTCTGACTTCCGTGTTCTCTTTCCACAGATATAGTCACAATTTCTGAGAATTGCAGGAGGAGGGGGTTCTGGGCCAGGAGGGGTGCTTAGCCAGGAAGAGGCTATCTGGGGGTGAAGCAGGGAGGATGCTTAACATTTGAAAGGAGTGTGAACACTGTATTTACATTTAAATTAAAATGGAAACTTCTTATAGGTTATGTTTCTGGAAGGTGTGTGTGGCGCATCTGCTGAGGTCTATTGTTTATTCATGCTGTAAATCCTTTGAAATGTGTTAAAATGCTTCCCACTCATTATAGAGCTCCTGCCACCCCTGGATTACGACTTTGATGTCACCAATCCTGCTTCAAAGGGTTCTTTCTGGGCTATTAATCACAGTTTAGCCTCTGAAGATATCGCCAGAGAAAACATTTGGACATCTTTGTGCTAGACTCGCTAAAACTTTGAAATCTTGAGCATCTTGCATATGCACAAATTGCAGCATTTCCTTTCTTTGACAACTTTTTATTTTGCTTCAGAATCAAATGACACTGTGGGTAAAAATGCAAACAAATCTCTTCACACACTTGGTCTGATAAATGGTAGGTGGTAGCCAGGAGGGGAGAAGAGAGTCTGAGAGGACACTCTGAGCCTTCAAAGGTAAAAGCAGCAGCACCCTTCATTTATCTTCTCTCTCTCTCTTCTTTTTTATTTGACTACTCGGTGAGATTCCTTGGACTTCTCTTGCTTTCTATTCTTGCTTTGAGATCTATGTCAATTGTTCACAACAAATAGTTGTATATAGATTGAATATCCCTTATCCAAAATGCTTGGGACCAGACATGTTTAAGATTTTGAATGTTTATTTTTTTAACTTGTGAATATTTGCATATGCATAATGAGATACCTTGGGCATGGGACCCAAGTCTAAAGACAAAATTCATTCATGTTTCACAAAAACCTCATACAAATGGTGTGGAGGTAATTTTATATTATGTATGTATATTTGTATGTCACATACACTTATATAATAATAAATTTATACTGATATATATGTAGGTATTAATATGAATGATATAAATATATTGATATACGTTTATTCATGTCAATATATACATGATATAAATATTATAACATAGAATATGTTTATATGTTATGATAAATATTTTACATATGTATATATATTTGTATGTGTGTGTGTGTATATGTGTGTGTGTGTGAGAGAGTGTATGGTGCAAGGGATTGAATCCAGAGTCTTGCACATGCTAGGCAAACACTCTACCTTTTGAACTACAACCCCACCCTCTTTTTTACACAATAAATTTAAATAATTTTGTGAATGGGGCTCAGTGGTAGATCCCATGCTTAACATTTGCCAGGCCCTGGTCTCAATCCCTAGCATCAATAACAATAAAAATAATCTCAACAACAACTTTGTGCATGGAACAAAGTTTAAGGGGGCAGATTCTCAACTTGTAGCATAAGATCAGCCCTCAAAAATTTCAGGTTTAGGAGCATTTTGAATTTCAGATTAGGGATGTTTGACCTACACTATTAGAGCATATTCTTTTTCCTATCATATTTCTTCACACTTTCTATTTCATTTCTTTATTAAGTCTCCCAGTGTTATATAAAACTTATGTTAATTACATTTGCATGTTTTTCTTTTGTTCTGGGGGCCTCAGCCATGAAACTAGGATGGCTGAGGAGAAAAGTCTTTTTTCCTCCCCTACAGGACCCTTACTACTTCATCTGAGAAATCAGTGCCCCTGTCTCAAATCTTCACAGTGGCCTTCCCTGTCAGCCAGCTTCTTAATGGGAAAATTCCCACCAGCATCTTTTTTCTCCATATTCATATTCATATTCATATCTTTCAATGAGTAGCCAGGCTCTGCTTTTTTTTGGGTAGTAAAAATCACATAGCATGAAATCTCCCTTTCTAATGTATTATTAAGTGTGCAATATCCTTAGCCACATGTGTGTTATTGTAAGCAGGTCTCTAAAGCCTGCATGACTGTACTATGTACCCATCACACAGTAATTCCCATTTCCTCTTGCCCCAGCCCCTGGCAGTCAGCATTCTATTCTCAGTTTCTGCGAGTTTGACAACCTCAGATACCTCATCTGAGTGGAGTCATAAAATATTTGTTCTTCTGTGATGGGTTTCTTTCACTGAAATAAATCTAAAGCTTTCAGATTTATCTATGTTTAACAGATGACAGAATTTCCTTCTTTTTTAAGGCTGAATAATATTCCATTGTATGTATATGCCACATTTTCCTCTATCCATTCATCTGATAAGGAACACTTATTTGTTTCCACCTCTGCATAATAGTGAATAATGGTGCAATGCATATGGAATGCGAATCTCTCTTCAAGATCTTGTTCTCAAGGATTTGAGATAAATACTCAAGTGAGATTTCTGGATGATTTGGTAGATCTCTTATTAATTTTTGAAGAACTGCCATACTATGTTTTCTATACCAACAGTGTAAAAGGTTCAATTTTTCCACACCTTCAACATTTGTAATTTTCTATTTTTTAAGCTTTATTTTTATAACTGGCTATCTTAACAGCCATGATGTAATATTTCATTATGAGTTGATTTTAATTTCCTTAGTATTAGTGATATTGAACATCTTTTCACATACCTTTGAGGCCATATATGCTTTCTGTGGAGATATGTCGATGCAATTCCTTTGCCCATATTTCAATTGGGTTACTTTTTTTTTTTTTTTTTTTTGCTATTGAATTGTAGGTGTGCCTATGTCTTTTGAATATTTACCCCAATCTGATATGTGACTTGCAAATGTTTTCTCTCACCCTGTAGATTTTGCCTTGGCTGCACAAAAGCATTGCTTTCATGTAGCCTAACTTGTCTATTGTTGCTTGCGCTGTTTGTGTCATATCCAAAATCCCATCACCAAGACCAGTCTCATGAGACTTCTCTTCTTTGTTTTCTTCTAAGAGTTTTATTGTGTCCAGCCTCATGCTTAAGTCTTTAATTCATTTTTAATTTATTTCTGTGTATAATATAAGAATTCATTTTCATTCTTTAGCATGCAGACCCTCCCCTCATTTTGTAGTCTCAGCACCCTTGTCAAGGATCATTGGTCATAGATATGTGGATTTATTTCTGGGCACTCTGTTTCATTGGTCTATGTGTCTGTCTTTATGCTAGTACTACACTGTGTTGATTACTATAGCTTTGTAATGTGTTTTGAAGTCAGGAAATGTAAAGCCTCCAGTTTTTATCTTTCTCAAGATCATTTCAGCTTTTGAGACCCTTTGTGGTTCCAAACAAATTTTGAGATTTTTTTTCTCTATTTCTGCAAAAATATCATTGAAATTTTGTTAGGGATCATATTGAATTTGCAGTTTGGTTAAATTTATGCTTAAGTATTTATATTCTTTTTTATGTTATTGCAAATTGAATTATTTTCTTAAGTTTTTCATCTAGTCTATTGTTATTGTAGAGCAATATGACTGATTTTTGTAGGTTGATTTTCTATAATGCATATTTGTTAAACTCATTTATTAGTGTTGACACTATCTTCTTAATGTGGACTCTTCAGGGTTTCCATAAGATTATGTTATCTGTGATGACATAATCTTGAATAATTTTACTTATTTTTCTGATTTAGATGATTTTCTTTCTTTTTCTTGCTTACTTCTTCTAGCTAGGACTTCTAGTATTATGTTAAATAGAAGTAGTGAGTGTACTACTTAGACATTCCTGATCTTAGAAGAAAAGCTTGCATTTTTTCACTGTTGAGCATGATATTAGGTGTAGGCTTTTCATACATATTCTTTATTATGTTGAAGTAATTTCCTTCTAAGTCTGTAAATTGGATACTTTTGTTGCTTGTAAAACTAATGCAAATACAATTTACATTATAAATTGTATTTATAAATTATTTAAAATTACTTACAGTCTAAAGGTAATTATTATAATTGATATAATTGAAGTTACAAAATTCAAATTTTTTTCAAATTCAGAATAGATCATTTGAAAAGTTTTTTTAAAAAGATAAGAACACAAAGGGAGAAATCACTCATGATCTAGTATCTTAACTTTTCCTTCAATTTAAGTTTTTTATCTTTTTTTGCTCAGGTAATTTGGCCCAGACAAGAGCCAAGATAATAGCAGCCTCAAGATCTTTGCCTCCACATTTCAGTTCGGGGAGAGCTAAGGTGAGCAGAAAATTCGCACCAATGATGTGTGGGTGTGGGGGAGAGCGGTTGTTCCTACCCTGCAGATAAAGCTGCCGTGGATGGCGTTAGTTCCCTTCATTCAGCCCACTGTCTGGGCAGTCTGGTAGTATGGTAGAGAGTTTGAAGCTATATGGGAAATCAGGTATTAGGAAATGTGAAAAAAAAAAAAAAAGAACATCATAGAATCTATACGATTCTGATTCTCAGAAAGACCACTTAAGATACAAGATAATGACAATTGAAAATAAAATCCACCTTGAAAGAGATAAAACATATGTCCTTGAGGCTGTTGCCAGCCTGCAGAGGAGGATACCAGTGATAAAATAAAATCAACAGGGAGGAAAGAAATCTAACTCTTTCCTATTGTTCTGCTCTGCTCTCTGAAACATGAGTTCTATACTTTGTCTGGGTGTGTATGTGTGTAGGGGGTTAGAGGGTTCATAAATATTCAGCTGTAAAGTATGCTTTTTTTAAAAAAAACAATTCTGCCCTACCAGCTAATGGTTAGCCAGGATATCAAGGGATGCCTGGTTGATATTCATTGCATATATAGTAATCCTCCTGATTTGTGGTTTAGCTTTCCATGATTTCAGTTACTTGTAGTCAACCATGGTCAAAAAACATGAAATGGAGTATTCAAAAATGAACAATTCATAAGTGTTAAATTGTGCATCATTCTAAGTAGTAGGCCATCCCTCTTGGTCCTGCTCAGGATATGAATCATCCCTTGGTCCAGCGTTTCCATACAGTATATTCTACTCGCACATTAGGTACTCGGTAGTTACCTCAGTTATCAGATCAACTGTCATGGTATCACAGTACTTGAATGAGGATTTGTGTTCAAGTAATCTTTATTTTAATCTAATAGCCCCAAAGCATGAGTAATGATGTTTGTAATTTGAATATGCCCAGGAGAGGCTGTAAAATACTTCCTTTAAGTGAAAAGACAAGAGTAATCATTTTTTAAAGTATATTATCATAAGTACTCGATTTTATTATTTGTTATGGGTTTGTTATGGTTTGGATGTGAGCTATCCCCTAAAAGCTCATGTGTGAGACAATGCAAGAAGGTTCAGAAGAGAAATGGTTAGGTTATGAGAGCCTTAACCCAAATAGTGAATTAATCACCTAATGGGATTAATTAGGGTGGTATTTGAAGGCAGGTAGGGTGTAGCTGGAGGAGGTGAGCACTGGGGTCATGGCTTTGGGATATATATTTGTATCTGGCAAGTGGAGCTCTGGCTCTGCTTCCTGATCATCATGTGAGCTGCTTCTCTCTGCCACACTCTTCCACCATGATGTTCAGCTTCACCTTGAATCCTGAGGAATGGAGCCTGCTGTCCATGGACTGAGACTTCTGAAACTGTGAGCAATAAAATTTTTCCTCCTCTAAAGTTATGCTGGTCAGGTGTTTTAGTCACAGCAATGAAAGAGCTGACTAAAACAGGCTTAAATCTTTAAATGTGCCCAATAAATAAATTAAACTTTATCATAGTTATGTATAGGAAAAAGCATGATATGTGGGTTGTGGTAGTATCCACAGTTTCAGCATCCACTGGGGGGTCTTTGGATATATCCCCCAATGATCAGAGAAGACTATGTAGTAACCCCCAAAACAGTTATTTTGATAGAAAAATAAACAGGTCACATCTCTGAATTTTCTTTTTTTTTTTATGTCCTACATTTCAACCTTGCTACTTCATGGGAGAATATTATTTAACAGGGGTTATGTGGATCCCTAGAATGGACTTACATAAGTTGATTCATATCCTGTGCAGGACCAAGAAGGATGGCAGTCTATAATGGTGCACAATTGAAAACTTGTGAATTGTTTATTTCTGGAACTTTCTATTTCATATTATTGAAGCATGGAGGGGTTCTCAGAGTCTCCTGATCTTACACTTAAACTTTTGTTTATATTAAATGCAGCCAATTCTCAGTATTTCTGAAAGTCCTAGTCTGTAAGTCACTGCAGTCACTGAATCAGCAAACACTGACCCATTGCTCCTTGGGGAAATAGAGGGTAAGGTTCCTGAGAGACACTGGTCAGAGTCAACAGGTCAATGCATAGTCTCATTTTCTATGTTTTGGTTTAATGCTACCTGCTTTACTATATATTTCTGGTAAATAATTAATTATATCCAGCATTCCTTTATGTAAAAGAGCACTTCTATTGCAGCATTTGTGACATGGAACTCAGCCAACTGCACAAAAACTCATGCCCAAGTAAAGCTCAAGGAACATGTACCTTTTCCGTGAGGCACCATGCAACCTTATTGGGCTTAGGAATGGTGAACAGGTGCTTCTGCATTATACCTGGGGACCATTTCAAACAGCACCAACAAAACACAAATAAGTGCAAAAGTGAGGCAGTTAAATAGACATCAAAAATAGACACTCATTTATAGGAGCAGAGCTGAAACATCACCCTTTTTGACTTTAGTTGGAAACTTGTACATTTGGAGACTCAAAGTTTTCACTGCTTTGTGAGCATTGACTTATGGGGGTTACAAATAAATGTTAGCAAGGGGGCAAATTTGCAATTATAGAATGCACGAGAGATGAAGATGGACTGAAATGGGGTGGTTTTGTTTGTTTGTTTGTTTGTTTGTTCTGGAGTTATTGGCTTCCACCTGATTCTAAAAGAGATCATGATGCAAAAAGATTAAAGACTCCTGTACAGTATTCCTCTAGCCCAGATTCCCCTCTTTCCCCTTATTTGATTTTTTGACTGCGGGAGCCTGCCAGGACATTTCACCTACCTTCCGAACCATCCAACTGTGTTTTCTCTCTTCCTGCAGTATCTGCTGCTTTACAGGCCCTGCCCAGATGAGAAGTATGCCTTCTAGTATATTTACATCATTAAAATAATAATAACATTATTATTATGTATAGGTAAGATGAAAATGACCATAGATTCTTTTTTACTTGGAAAGGAAGTAAGTTGGAATTCAAATTAAGGCATCCCAAAATATGAAGGGCAACAATAATTTTAAAAACAACCTCCGATCGTCTTTGTCTTATCCTTATCCAAGATAAAAGAGCAAAAAGCAGCCCTCGATGAAGCTGTGCCCTGTAAGCGAGAAAAAGTAATATCTTTTCCTCATTTGTCATAAGGTACATAACTGAGACCCTCATGACAAAGACAGATTCCTGAGAAAAAAGCATGCACATTTATTTAATGTAAGTTTTACATGACAGAGAGCCTTCAGAAATGAAGTCCCAAAGGAACAATCTGTGTGTTTTTACAGAAAGTTGTGCAGAGGTATCATTGGAAGGCAAAAAGGTTGACCTGTGCTAATACACTGGGGGCAATTTATTTAGATCCTTCTTGGTGTCCCTGTGTGACATTGTTTCCTTCTGGTATAAGATAAGACACTGGCCATATGAAGGCCTTAGGGAAAACGGTGAGAGAGTGACCTTTGTGGACTGCTTCAGAAAAGAAAAGCAAAAAGCAGGGAGTAGTCTTCCTGTTTCTGCTCTTCCAAAGGCCAAGGTGCCATGTCCTGGTGGGGAGAGGGGTGTCCTGAACCCAGCCAGCTCCAACACAGGCAGCATGGCTGCTCAGGCCTGTTTGCAATACCAGGCTTGCTTTCCTGTTCAGTGCCACAAGGGCTTTTGAGAGGGGTGATGCTGTAGGCACCCTTCTTAAGGGATGAATGTATCACTTGGTAGCAGTAAAAATTCTTGACAAAAAGCCTTGTCAGGAAGATAATAAGTCTAAGCACTTCTGAGGTTTCAGAATGCAAATAGTGAGCACTTACTGAGACCTGGAGAAATTTTTTCAGGTTTTCTTTTCTTTTTTTTTTTTTTGCTGAGATCTGGATGATTTACGGGACTTTTGGAGTCTATGTCTTTATCCTAGAGTAAATTCAGTTGACAGATGAGGCAAATCTTTTTAATAATACTATGCTTCAGACTTTGATTTTATAAGTTATATCAAACCACATAACTTGGTGGTATATAATGTTTAATGTTTGAGAAGTCACATTTAGGAATCAGAACTGCTAGGCTGCAAGACTCTGGAAAACTTACCCAAAATCTTGGAAATCTCTCAGTCTTCATTTTCTCATATGTAGAATGGGACTAATAGTAGAACTTACTTCATATTGTCATTTTGAGAGTTCACTGACGTAATGTAGGTAAAGCATTTAGTACAGGACAATGATCTCACACAGGGTTCACTCAATGCATGTTTTATTTCTCAAGTTTTGGTTGGCATCCCTGGAAACCTGCTCAGCTGTCATGGCTGGGGACCTGCAACACAATGTGCAAAGCTTATTCATGGAACTTGAAGGCCAACGAGCTCCACTCACAAGGACTAGGCAGGACATTTGCCATCTGGGCTAAGTGAGCTTGCTCAGTCAGCTCCAAATGATTTACATTATTGTGTAAATCAGTTTTATAGGAGGAAAGTGTCCTGAGTTAGGCAGACAGTGGTTTTATCTAGAATATCCCTTCTACTGATTGTTTTAAGACTGGTTCCCTCTTTCGGATCCACTCTGTATTCAGGAGAACCTTATGACTATGTAAATATACGAGAGACCTTTCATCAACCCAAGACTTGTCTGAATTCTTTTTTTTTTTTTAATTTTTTATTGTGGGTTGTTCAAAACATTACAAATTTCTTGACATATCATATTCCACACTTTGATTCAAGTGGGTTATGAACTCCCACCTTCACCCCATACACAGATTGCAGAATCACATCAGTTACACATCCATTGATTTACATATTGCCATACTAGTGTCTGTTGTGCTCCGCTGCCTTTCCCATCCTCC
>NW_026000037.1:57152371-57185132 GCF_001458135.2 Marmota marmota marmota
GAACTCGGCCGCTCCGTGCTCGGTGTAAGCTCCTATAAGGGTAGGCTCCAAGAAGCAGTCCCCGCGGGCTCAGTTCCGGGAGCCGGAATTCGGCCGCTTAGTGCTTGGTGTAAGCTCTGATAGGAGCAGGGTCCAAGAAGCAGCCTCCGCAGGCTCCACAGCCCTGGGCCAGGGTGGTTCCGGGAGCCGGAACTCGGCCGCCCCGCGCTTGGTGTTCGCTCCGATAAGATCAGGTTCTAAGAAGCACCCAGGCGCTGAACCCTAGCAATCTGTCTGCAAGCCGCAGGCGAATGGCAGCCTGAAATTACCTGTTCTATGGCTGAATGAGCTGCGGTCAGTTGAAAACAGGGATGGTGATGTCAGCTTTCCAACATGGTGGCTGCTGGCCTCCTCTGTGGTCTGACCGGTGTGGAGAACCGAGATGGACCGCTTCCTTCCCCCGTCTCGAACCCAGAATTCAGCCCTGAGTACGGTGCTTGCACGGCTGGCAGAAACTGCAGCGCTGTATCCCTGCGTCGCTATCTCCTCGTTTCCCAGCGCGCGCTGCAGACTCTAGCCGCGGGGCGATTTGCTGAATAAGCAGTGTTACCTCCGTGCGACAAACCTCTCGCGTTTGAGTCCCCGTAGCCGATCCTCGTGCGATGGAAATCCTTCCTCCAGGTTCTGGAGCACCCCACTATTGCTGGAAATTCCTAACAAGATATCCTTTAGCCGTCCTGACTTGTCATACTCCCACACAGTGAAGCAGCACACGGGGGCAATGCACTCCCCTCGCCGCCATCTTCCCTCCCTGAATTCTTAAATTAGAAAATACCTCAACGACTTATTATTTCTTCAGTAAAATACAGTGCTGAGTATGTAGGTGATGAATTACAGACAAACATTAGCATTTCCAGGTTGTAGGTAACCAAGAACAGGTTTTCATTTCCTTTCCAAGAGTTACTCTAGATGCAAAAGCAAGGACCGTCCTTTTGAAACAGAGTGCTGGGTGGTGAGACTCAGATCCTACTTGCCGGGGCCTCCCTCCTGTCCACACCACCAGTTTTACAACTTTAGAAGTGCAAATTGGTGCTGCATTCTGTTTTTTTCATTCCCCCCTCTCCCCATTTTGCCACAGGTTACAAATCTGGTGCTGAGCTAGAAAATAATATCTACAATTCCTTTTAAACTGTGTCCCAGTAGCTGGGCCTGGTGGCATACACCTGTAGTCCCAGTTAATCTGGAGGCTGAGGCAGGAAGATCACTTGAACCCACAAGTTCAAGGCTAGCCTGCTGGCCCAAACAAGCTAACAAAATTGTGACTCGGCCATCAAGCATTTCTGGTCACTAAGCTCTTAAATTCTTGAATGCCAACGGTCTACTGTACCTTCTGAAAGGGGTAACAGGTCCACCCCTCACCACCTACGCAGGTTCAGGGAGGATCTCTAAATAAAAGGAAGTTGTTGGGGGCTGGGGATATAGATCAGTAGGTAGAGCGCTTGCTTCACATGCACAGGCCCTGGGTTCAATTCCCAGCACTACACACACACACACACACACACACACACACACACACACAAAGTGGTTGGGGGAAATTCCAGAGAGAGAGAGAGAGAGAGAAAGAAAGAGAGAGAGAAAGAGAGTATGTGTAGGTCCAGTGACTGTCCTTGAATTCTCATACAGAATAACTCTTGGAAAGGAAATGAAAACCTGTTCTTGTGTGTAAGCCAGGTGAGGGGAGAAAATACAGAGGAAAAAATGTTGAAAAAAATCTCTCTGAATTTACCATTCAGCAAAAGGCTGACTCCAGCCAAAATCTTCCCTTTAGTCCTAATTAGCTTACCCCAAACCTCATCAGTTCTGAGCTCTGTGCTCCAGTGGGGGTTGAGAGAGGGAAGAAACCCACAGTGTAGACCCATCTGAGCATGGTAGCATCTCCACAGGGGACCCTGTGCCTTCCCTTTTTAGTATTAGAGCATCCTCCCTTCCAAACACAGACTTTTTCCTTTCCTCCTTTTTTCATTACAAATTTAAAAAGAAGACAGGCAGGTGAGTTGCTGTTACAGCTGCATGTGGATGGACTGCTGGCACCCAGAATGTAGCCCATAAAAGAGAAAGCTGCACAGCCCAGATGTGTCTTCCTCCCGGGTCATAGGGTCATATTCCTGCTCTCTGTTTGGGTTGCTCTTCTAGGTTTTGATAACTCGTCCCTGTTTTTCCCCCTTCTTAACAGACCTGTTTTCTTTTTCCAACCCAATTGAAGTGTTTCCTTCCATTTTTCTCAGTGGCCTGAGCACCCCTCCAGGTGTACCTCATTATTCTCCCCTCCTAGCGCCCCTCACCACTGCTTTTAGCATCCATTTGTTGATTTCCTTGAACAAGGCTGCAGATGTCCTCACCCCACGGGGAGGTGGCTGCCTGGACAGCAGTCCACCTAGCAGAACGTGCTGACATTTCTGCCTCATACCCTGGCCACCTGATCAGGGTAGATGGGAAACTGCCACTCATGGACTCCACCCACCAAAGAAGGATTTTTGTTGTTGAGTTACAATAATGAAACACAGGTGGCTTGTCATCCATTCCTACTTTTTTTCTTCCATCCAGAAATTTCTTCCATCAGCCCAGGTAGATGAAGAGATAATTGGGAACATGTGTCACCCACTGGGTTCCCTGGTGATTTGGTACCTGAGCTCCTGCCTGCAGTGAGCACTTGGGAACTGTGGGAGGCATAAGCATGTTGGGCATCAGTGTCTGATGGCATGGAGGGTGACTGGTGGTGGCCTCATTTCCTATAGTTGGGATCTGTGTCCTTATAATCACCCAGCCTCAGGGGTCTTTCCAGTTTTCTTGAAAAATGCATGTCCTTTTTCTTCTTTTAAAGTTGTCCCCACAGTGTACGCTGTTGTATCTTAAACATCAGGTCCCTCAGGTATTTATCAAATAGCATTTCAGATTTGGGAAAACCTGGAGAATGAAGGAAGTATCTGTATTCTCAAACCACTTCCCTCTCTCTGTGCTTCTAGGTGGACACCCTGGAGGTGATGCGGCATCCGGAAGAAAGCACCAACATGAAGAGGCAAACCATGGCTTCTTACTTCCGGGTATGGGGTCTCGTTGATCTCTAGGAAGACTTTTTCCAGAAAGACCTTGTCAAGCCTTCCTACAAGAGGTTCAAAGTCATTGGAACAGGGCGAAGCTCAAGAGCCAGTTAAGAAAGTGGGGTGGTGGGAGTGGGGGCTGGGTAGGAGTGGAAGTGGCAGCAGAGAGAACATTGGCACTCAGCCCTGTCCATTGGGCACCCTGATTCTGCTAGCCTTCTTGGCTTTACAACTACAAGAGTCAGCCATTTCTTCAGCAAACAGTCATAGTTAATAAAATCCTCGAAGATAGCTTACCAAGTTCAGATACTGAGAAAAGTATGAGATTTATTGACCCATTGCAAAATCCATTTTCCTGAGCCTTATTATTTCCCACATCTGCCTCCTTTGGGTAAAAACATTTGTCTCTAGAAGGGCTCTGTTAAATGCCCATTATATAGCAAAGGTAAGACACAGCCCTCTTCTAACACTTTGCACAGATTCATTCATCTTCAAATTATTATAAAGCATTAGAGCTGGAAGCCTGTTAGAGATCAGGAGCCCTCGGGAGCTAAGGTGGGTAGCTTCATGGTGGAGATGCTGTTACGACAAAGTAGGAACCTATCTCAGTGGGAGAAGAATAAGGTGGTATAATGGGGTTGACAGTGGAAGGGGTTCAACAGGGTTGGGTGATCAGGGGTAGGATCTGGCTCAAGAGCTAAAGGTGCAGATGGGCTGAAGGGCAGGACCTTCAGTGCTAAGAATGAGCTCTGTGGATAGAAGACTCCATGGAAGGCCAGTGGGTGCAAAAGGATCTAAGGCCACAAAGTCCAGCTGAACCACTTGGGTTTCAGAGGCAGACTAAATTGAGCTCATGGTATGATCTTTCTCTCCAACACTCAACCCATGTGGTGATTCCTACATCTCTGGCAGATGGATTTCAGTACCTGCTTGATCACTCTGGTGTATGGACATTTCTAATTGTTACTTATTTCTTATCTTGAAACCCCACTCTGGTCCTGTCCTCTCTAGCAGCCATATAATCATTCCCCTCGTAACCCTTGCTATGTGTGTACACGCACGTGTACACGTGTGTATGTTCCCATGGGATCTGGAGGCTCTTTGACCATGGGAAATCACCCTCAAGATCCCAAGCAACCCACCCCCCATTATTGGAGAAGCCTCTGGCTTATAGTTTTTCAGAATTATACCATGACAACAAGTTTGATGTCCTTAAAATATGGTCCCTCAAAACTAAACTTATCATGATACCTTGATAAGCTAGACATGACTAATTTTCATCAGTAATGGGTGATCATAAAAGCATGGAACTGATTTCTAATTGTCCCTGAAGGATGAGCTGGAAGAGGAGTTCCAGCAGTGCTTGGCCTGAGGGACAGCAGCAGCTTCCCTGCACAAGTATCCCTCGGGTTTCATATCTCCTTTCCTCCTCTCTCTACCAAGTATATGTTAGTTGATCATCATAATCTTCTTTTTCTATAATTTTTTCTTGGTGTGTGTTGTGTTTTGTCTTTCTCTATTCTTCTGATGTTGAAGAATAGAGAAAGGTAGGATTCACTTAGACTCTCTGTTAGTTCTTAGGCTAAAGAAACAACCTTTCCCTCAAAGTTGGGTATTTTATTTTATTTTTTTGGTGGGGGAGGGGAGTGCTAGGGATTGAACTCAGAGGCACTCAACCACTGAGCCACATCCCCAGCTCTGTCTTTGTATTTTATTTAGACATGGGGTCTCACTGAATTGCTTAGCGCCTTGTTTTTGCTGAGGCTGGCTTTGATTTTGCAATCCACTTGTCTCAGTCTTCTGAGCTGCTGGGATTACAGGCATGCACCACCCTTGAGTATTTTTTAGATATTTATTTTTTAGTTGAAGTTGGACACAATACCTTTATTTTATTTATTTTTATGTGGCGCTGAGGATCAAACCCAGGGCCTCCCACTTGCTAGTCGAGTGCTCTACCGCTGAGCCACAACCCCAGCCCCACCCTTGGGTATGTTAACTTATGGTTTATGGAAATTCATTTTGGATACCTGAGGGTATTCCAACTAGAGCATGTTCTTAGATAGGTTTCTGCCAGCGGGGATATTGCTTGGCACTAGGAGATGATTAAAGAATGCTTTTGAATCTTCAGTTAGCTCTAAGGAGAACTTATATTGCCATCTGGTATTATTGATTTCATGTTCTGCTTCAAAGGTCTGTGAGTCATTCACAAATCCCAAACTGCTCTTAGAGGCCCCTCTGGGTCCACGCTGGTGCTAACCTCATTTTGTGTGTGGTTTTCTCCCTGGTAGTATTCTCTGATGGACTTGCTCTCCAAAATGGTGATTGGACAGCCCCATTTTGTGCGTTGCATTAAACCCAATGATGACCGAGTGGCCCTGAAGTTCTCCCGAGAGAGGGTCCTCACCCAGCTCCGCTCCACGGGCATCCTGGAGACCGTCAACATCAGAAGGCAGGGTTATTCCCACCGCATCCTCTTCGAAGAGTTTGTGAAAAGGTCAGTATGACATCTTTGGAAATGCATGTTATAGGGCTTGGGTGTAGCTCCGTGGTAGAGTGCTTGCCTAGCATGCATGAAGCCCTGGGTTCCATCCCCAGTCCTAGGGAGGGGAGGAGGAAATGGGTGTTGCAAATAAAACTGTCCCCTGGTCATTCCTGTCCCCTGTGGTTGCTCCTCCTGCCCACTTCCCTCCAAACAGGTTATTGAATGGTTACCAGCTGCCATGTACTTGCTGAAATGTTGTATTTTTATTGTGTTCCAACTAAGCTGCAGTGATCCAGAGGACAGAAAAGCTTCCTTCTGATCACATTAAAAATAAATATATATAGGCATTTTTCATGTTACAAATTCTTAGGTCTCAAATCATGCAGATATTTATGATGGATGTATCCCTTCATACATGGGCCAAGATTCTGGAGGATATGAATGTACCCAAGCAGCCATTCCTCTTCTAGGGTCTGACATGATATAACAGTGATAATGAACACTTACCTGGCACCTAAAAGTTCCTAAGAGTACAGGACATTTTAGGGCACTATTCTCAACTGTAAAATCTCATTTGATCCACAGAACAATACTAGAAGCTAGGCTCTATTATTATTCTCATTTTACAGGTGAGGACATCAGGTCACACAAAGAATTTATTTTTTATTAGTTCTTTTTAGGTATATGTGACAGTAGAGTGTATTTTGACATATGATACATACATGGTATATAACTTATTCTAATTAGGATCCCATGCTTGTGGTTGTACATGATGTGGAGTTATATGTTCATATATTCATATATGAACATAGGAGAGTTATGTCTGATTCATTCTACTGTCTTTCCTGTTCCCATCCCCCTTTCCATCCCTTCATTTATTTGCCTTTGTCTAATCCATTGAATTTCTCTTCCCCTCACCCGCTCGTTGTGGTTAGCATCCACATATCAGAGAGAACATTTGACTTCTGTTTTTTGGGATTGGCTTATTTCACTTAGCATGATAGTCTCCAGTTCCATCCATTTACGGGCAAAAGTCAAAGTCATTCTTTTTTATGGCTGAGTAATATGCTATTGAGGTGGCACAAAGAATTTAAATGATTTTCCAAGGTCCCATGGTATAAATGATAGAGCCAGAACTTGAACCCAAACAGTCTGTTTTCAGTATCCACATAGTTAATCTCAGTTCACTGCATTTAATCAATGTTTATTGAACACATAAATTGCATAAATAGCTTTCTAAACCTAGAAACTGCCTTTGGATACAGGGCTGCTCTTTTCTGGACAATTGCCACAGGGATGCCTTGTGTGTGCATATGATTTCAGGTCGGATTTACAGAATGTTCTGTGAAGAAATAAGGAACAACAGTAATCGAAAATCACCTCTGAGAAAGAAGCACTACACTCTGAGCATGCCCAGAGAGGAATATTATAATCCATTTTAAAATCTGTTTGCTGGCCACCATTAGTGCTTTTTCACTCCCATTGTAAAACAGGTGCCCAAGGTCATTTTTTTAACCTTATTCTCAGGAGATAATGGATCTTAAATATGGCAGCGCTTGCTTCATCAAGTCTTCCAAATTCTGCTAAATTCCATGGGGATGGGAGAAGGAAGGATGAAAGAGTTTCTTACATCAAGAGCTTTTAAATTAAAAATAAGAATGAGATGGCTTAAATGTCTTTAAGCCTCTGTTTTCTCTCTCTCTTAAATTTGTAGGTGGAGCAACAAAAAAAAAATTAGCTCATAAATGTAACTAGTCAAGTATTTTTAGCCACAAAGTGTTGAATACAGAAAAATATTTAAGAAAACAGGTCAAATGCTAAACAGATTGGCACTTCTTTGTTCATAATCAGAAAGCCATTAGGCAAGTATGAACAAAAGTTTCAAAATGTCAGTAAATCTGAGGGTATCAAAGATTTCTGAGCCAGCAAGTTAATTGGTATTTTGATCCTTTTGAGCAACTTAACAACAAAATGGATGAGCGAGCAGTTTTCCCCCTTGATGTTATTCAACAAATAGGTGCTTCTTATCTTCCTGCTCAAGAGTGCTGTTTTGTAAACTCTTAGCAGGAAATATGCAGACAAAACAATCAAAGGCAGGGAACAAGCCACAGAGCCATTCAGGTTTACCAAGCAGAAGCAAATGAAAGGTAAAAAGGCTGGTATGAGGTTGCTCTTTACCTTTTCCTGTTTTGTGGCATTCAGGACTGAAACCTGTAAGGTCGTGTTCTTGGGATTATATTGTCTCATCCAGAGTAGGGAAGAATTTCTCCAGTCCCCTGAGTCTGCAAACTTGACCACACCTCAAATGCTTCCTTGTTCTATCATCCTAGAATTTTCTTGCAAAATGACTTGGAAGTGTCCTTTCTTATGCTCTAGTCATGGGCCTTTGAGGAAAGGGGTGTCCTTTTGTCCCTGGCTCATCAACCATCAACACCCTCTCAATCGATGGGGCCAGGTGAACTAGAAGTCTTTTTCTGTTCACTGGTGCAAAAGAGGAAACCAGGTATGGCTGAGCAGGTATCGAAACCTCACCAAAGTCAGACCTTTGAGGGACACGATAAGAAAACCACTGTGAACATTCACTGTCTTCCTGGTCATTGGACTCTGAAGCAGGGTCCCTTAGAAAGTCTACACTAGGACTTCATGTATAACTGCATATGTTGGGGTGTGTCCTAGCAAATGCCTAAAGGACAAGATCAAGGCTAATGTTTTGTTTAACTTTTATAGTCGATTGTGCAATTTAATAAGGAGACCTGGGTTCTAGTATCCTTTTAGACTTAGTATTTGGCAAGTAACCCAATATTTCTGTAAAAGATGTTTCTGATCTGCATGACAAGAAGTCAAGCATGCACAGAGCCCACATCTTGAAAGATGTCAGTGATTTCATGCAGATTCCTGGACCTTACCTAGCCTCTAAGACTTCCAGAGATGCTTGCAGACTCCTAGTTGAGATCATAGGATGTGAAAACTGCACCCAGTAGGACCCCATTCATCACAGTTGTTAAATCAGCCTCAGTTGATGGAAATGAAACTCTTCCCTCTTTTTTCCATCGGCATCTTCCGTTCTTCTTGTGATGGCCTGGAGAGCCAAGGTGCTTTGGTATCGCCTGCATCTCATTCTCCCTTCTATTCCTCCACTTCCTCCCCATCAGAAATGAGGAGTCACTTTGACTTCTCTCTCCTTCACTTCCTTTAAACAGTACATGATGAGGTTCTGATGCTTGGACCTGTGAAAGTTTCTCCACCAGGTTTCCTTGAGATTCTCCCACCCTTTCTCCCAAGGTTTTAGTCCAGGCCTGTGTTGTTGGGATGGTTGTTATCAGCCTAATAAGTTATAACCAGGGTTTATGAAAGTCTACAATTCAATGGTTTTTAGTATATTCATAAAGTTGTACAGCCACCAATATCACCTAATTGTAGGATATTTTATTACCTAAAAAGAAACCATATACCCATTAGCAATCCTTCCCTTACCCTTCACCCCACCAGCCCTAGGAAACCAATAATCATCTAACTTCTGTCTCTCTAGATCTACCTATTCTGAAAAATTCATATAAATGAATCATACAATATGTGGTCTTTTGTGTCTGGCATTTTTCCTTTGGCATAATGTTTTCAACCATCATTCATGATGTACAATGTATCAGTATTTTTCTTCCTTTTTATGGATGACTATTCCATTGTGTGGACATGCCACATTTTGTTTATTCACTCAGTTGGTAGCCTTTTGTATCACTTCTACTTCTCAGATAATGCTGTTGTGTATATTCATGCATAACTTTTGATGTAAACACATTTTTTTTTCACTTAATTTGGGGTATTACCTGTAGGTTGAATTTCTGGCTACGGTAGCCCTAGGTTCAAAGTGGCAATATCAGTTTATACTCTGATAAGTGATGTTATGAGAGTTCTAATTTTTCTACACCCTCACCAACACTTGTTATTGTCAGTCTTTTTATTTTAGCTAATCTAGTGGGTATGAAGTAGTATTTTATTTTAGTTTTGATTTGCATTTCTCCAATGACTAATAATGTTAGACAACTTTTCACGTATTTATTGGGCATTAGTGTATCTTCTTAGAGAAAAGTGTTTCTAAACTCCGACGATTTTTATTGTTGATTTTTATGTATTCTGGATACTAGTGCCTTATTGCAAATACTTTCTCTCATTCTGTGAGTTGTTTTTTCTGTTTCTTGGTGGTGATTTTTGAAGCACAGCATTTTTAATTCTTCTGAAGCCCTAGGTTGTCTTTCGTTGATTGTGCTTTGGATGTCCTATCTAAGCAAACATCACTTGATCCAAGGTCACAAAGATTTACTCCTAAGTGTGTGTTGTATAATTATAGCTCTTGTATTTTATATCTATGATCCATTTTGCATTCATTTTTGTGTATGGTAGGTAGGGGTCTAGCTTCATTCGTTCCTACGTGGATATCCAGCTGTCCCAGCACAATTTATTGAAAACATTTTCCCCATTGGACTGTCTTGGCATCTTTGGGGAACATCACTTGACCAATGTAAGGGTTTATTTTGAATTTTGCATTTTATTCTATTCCATTGATCTATGACTGTTCTAGGCCTTTTAAAGCTATTTTGTCCACCTTCATGCCACAGCTTTCTTATTGGACTCAGTGACTGGGTAGGATTTATCTAAAATTCCCATCTGAGCCTGTTGCTTCCTTGAGTAAACTAAGCATCCAAACGTGCACTGAGTAGGTTTCGGCCCCAGTAGGGTAGTCTTCCTGATTTGGTCCTGTCTCCTTTTTCAGTCTCTTCTCTTATCTCCCACTTCACAGATCACACTTCAGCCAAAACTGAGCTAGCTCAAGCTCCCTAAACACCTCAGACTGTTCCAGTCTTCTGTGTCTTTGCTCACACTATGTTGTCTGGATCCCCCTTCTCTCACCTCAGTCTGCTGACTTAATCAAGCCAACCCCTGCCCATTTCCTTAGGACTTTGAATAGGCAGAGTCTTCTCTGATGCCCTCTTTGACTTCCCCAGACTGGGCTAGGATCCCTCTGATGAGCTGCATTGTATAACACTGTATTGTACAGGAATGCTCTGCTTTTCACCTCAGCCTGAACTGTCCGGGAGGTGGGTTATTTTTCAGCCTACTTTTTATCTATGTTATCCAGGGCAGCACCTGCTATAAGTTAGCGGGTGCTTAATAAATAGTGATTGAGTTGAATCAACTCCTACCCTTTCTCCTTCATCTCTCTTTTCTTTTACCATCTCCTGACTCTGGTCCTTGCTCTTTTGAAGCTCATGACCGATCTTTGGAGCTGACTTTGTTGAGGTTAAGGTCCACTTGCACTATAATGGACAACCTAGATTGATGGAGTGTGAGATTTCAGGTAAGTCATGGTAACTCTTTATTAATAAGAGGTGAAACAAATTTGCCTTTCTTCTCTCTATAACTAAGAACAATTTTTCCTGAGAATCCAATTTTTAAAAAGGCAAGCTCAATAGGACAAGGGGCTCTGTTCTAGCTCCCATTCTAGCCCCTTTGATTTTCCCACCTCTCAGCTCACACTCCAGAAAAAAGAACCTTGGAGCTCCCCCACATAGCATGGCTACGCCTTGTGAAGGTACTGTTCTGTGAAATAGGCTGCTTACTTGGCATATTAGTGAGATCTCACAAGAATAAGTGACCAAAGTCAACTCAAACTAGTTGAAACAAAAATGAAAAGGGAGTGATGTCTTGGTTTATAAAACTAGGAAGTCCACACACTTGCTTGGATCCAGGGCATCACACAAGTTCACCAAGTCACTGGCTTTTTCCTTCCGTCCTCCTTGTTTTTCTCTCTTCTAATAAATTTCTTATCACTGGGCAGGCCTCCTTATGTATTTGCAAAGACCACCTTGGGAAGTTTGCCACAGAGGGTTTCTGAGAGTTCTCACACCATGAACTCTCTGTTCCAGTGTGGATCACATGCCCACTCTTGACCCAATCATAGTGCCCAAGGTCATGACCTTACATCAAGTGCCAGGAGTAGAGTCATCCCCACTTGAACCATTGGCCCAAGGGCTCCAAGGAGTGGGTGTAGATAGGCTAAAACATCAGGCAGCTGCCTTTTATTTTGACCATTCTATGCCCTAGAACCAACTGTAACTATAGAAAGGTCCTCCCTACCCAGGTATCTACCTACCTATAGGAGCCTTTATTTAAAAAACAGAAACATTTATTACAAAGATGCAAAGAAAATTTAGCAAAAATCACTGTGAGACACATTAACCTACCTATATTAGCCTTGATGACTCAAAATTAACAAAAATACAAATTAGTATGTAAGAAATACACAAAACACAAAATAGGGGGTATAGGGATAGGAAAGATAGTGGAATGAGATGGACCTCACTACCCTAAGTACATGTATGAAGATACAAATGGTGTGACTCTACTTTGTGTACAACCAGAGATATGGAAAACTGTGCTCCATATGTATACTATAAATTGTAATGCATCTGCTGTCACATATAACAAATTAGAATTTTAAAAAAAGAAATACATAAAATATAAAAATGAATCAGCTGGGCATGGTGCTACACACCTATAATCCTGCTCAGGAGGCTGAGGTAAGAGGATTGCAACTTCAAAGTCGGCCTCAGCCTCATAATGAGACCCTTTCTCAAAATAAAAAATAAAAAAGGCTGGGAAAGTACCTCAGTGGTAAAGCACCCCTGGGTTCAATTTCCTAGTACACTAAATAAATAAGTATATATATATATAAGTAAAAGTGCAAATTATTCGATCTCAATATAAAAAGTAAAAATCTTAGTAAGAAATGTTGGTCAAAAGAACAACTTAAACTTCAAAAACATTACCTTCCAACTAAGAAATAGCTAAAGAGAAACAAACATCATAAATCAATTTAGAAAAAAAAAAGTAAGACAAAATGTAAGAAAATCACCAAATCTTGGCAGCAGACTTCAAATTGGCTAAAATTTGTTAATCAGCTTCATCTTCATCTTTGGACATATGGGAAGCCAAATAGCTGATTTATATCTCATTTTTAAAATATTTAATTGATCTTATTTTTTAAATACATGACAGTGGAATGCATTACATTTCTTATTACACATATAGAGCACAACTTTTCATATCTCTGTCTGTACACAAAGTATGTTCACACCAATTCGTGTCTTCATACATATACTTTTGATAATGATGTTCATCACATTCCACCATCATTGCTAACCCCCTGCCCCCTTCCTACCCTCCCTCCCCTCTGCACTATCTAGAATTCATCTATTCCTCCCATGCTCCCCCTCCCTACTCCATTATGGGTCAGTCACCTTATATCAGAGAAAACAAAAAAATTCAGCATTTGTTTTTTTGGGATTGGCTAACTTCACTTGGCATTATTTTCTCCAACACCATCCATTTACCCGCAAATGCCATGATTTTATTCTCTTTTATTGCTGAGTAATATCCCATTGTGTATGTATGCTGGCCCGGTTTGAATTCATCTTTTTATAGTGGACATATTTCTCTGATCCTCTCAATGCAGTCCATGATGTTCCTGACCCATGATGTTCATATTCCACATGGGACTGTGTTGGATGTCACTTTCCTTTGTCAGGGTCTCTTTCCCAGCCTCTGTTTGTGCTCTAAGCATAGTCTTTAATGTTTGCTGTACTCAAGGAGACATCTTTTTCCTGTTTCATACTACCATAATTTATAACGTGCTCCACAAAGCCTTCTTTTTGTTTCTGTGGGTCTGTAGTTTTTCCTTCTTCTTATACAATATCTGCATTAAGTTGTCGACCTGCTGTCTCTGGGTTTGGAATTCACCAACAGCTTTCTCCCCATTCCCTTTCACTACATTGAGTCCTACATGGGGTCCAAGTTGAATCATATTCTTCCTTTGGGCAGAGTTATAACTGTGTAGCACTCCTATGGCATCTTCCCTGGGTGTAGAAGCTCAAATATAGCATCTGATGGCCAGCTTCTCAAATGAATACAAAGTTCTCTCATGTTGATTCAATTTATGGACTGAGTTTACTTTCAGAAAATTCTGATAAACTAGTCTTCTACCTAGATCAGCTTCCAGAATTCTAGAGTCCAGTGGAAAAAGAAAGCTGAAAGTTTCAATGCTCAGTATGTAGAAGCATTCATCTACCCACTGTTTGGGTTTAGTATCACTCACCTCTGAGTGACTATAAACAGAAACCTTCTGTTCTAGAAAATCTTCCTCTACAACTGGGGAGGAAAATCTGGTGATAAGGCTGCTTCTTCATTACTTGTACTTATTTATTTATTTTTGGTACTAGGGATGTTCTAAACTCAGGGGCACTTTACCTCTGAGCTAAGCCCAGTCCTTTTTTTTTTTTTTTTTTTAAAGTACTAGAGATTGAATCCAGGGGTGCTTGATCACTGAGACACATCTCCAGTCCTCCCACCTGTTTTTTTTTTTTTCAGTTCGATCTTTTTTTTTTTTTCAATTTTTTCATTTGGGGTTGTTCAAAATCATTTACAAATTTCTTGACATATCATATTCCACACTTTGATTCAAGTGGGTTATGAACTCCCACCTTCACCCCATACACAGATTGCAGAATCACATCAGTTACACATCCATTGATTTACAAATTGCCATCCTAGTGACTGTTGTATTCTGCTACTTTTCCTATCCCCTACTATCCCCCCTCCCCTCCCCTCCCATCTTCCCTCTCTACCCCATCTGCTGTTGTTCAATTCTCTCCCTTGTTCCCCACCTTTCCCCTCACAACCTCTTATATGTTATTTTCGTGTAACATTGAGGGTCTCCTTCCATTTCCATACAATTTCCCTTCTCTCTCCCTTTCCCTCCCACCTTTCGTCNAGTTGCTCAGGACCTCTCTAAGTTACTGAGGCTAATCTTGATACAAACCAGGTTGCCCTACAGCTGTCCTTGCTGCAGTTTAGGATTAATTTTCTTGCTAAATCTGTTACCATTTCCCCATCTGCTTTCTTGTTACCAAAATCTTGTGATTATCTTCGCCCTCCCCCACCTTTGTCTTGAGGTATTGGGGCTTGAACCCAGAGGTGTTTTACCATAGAGCTACAACTCCAGACCTTTTTAGTTTTTATTTTAAGACAGGGTCTCACTGAGTGGTCCAGCCTGGCCGTGAGCTTGCCATCCTCCTGCCTCAGCCTCCCAAGTTGCTGGGATTACAAGCAAGTGCCACCGTGGCTGCTTCTCACCCTTTCTTAACTTCTTTTCTCTTTCTGCTCACAAAGGACTTATACCTTTAAAATATCCCTTACTGTCATTTTATTGGGATTTCAGGAGTAAGAAGAATAAATGTATGTACTCAATCCACCATTTTTACCTAGTCATATTCTGAGTGTATTAGCTATCTAAAATATGAATGAATAAAACTAAGCAGTAAGAAAAATAAATACAAAATAAGTTATTCAATATATTCCCTCTTTCTTGCAACTCACTTGCAATTTTTTAAGGTTTATTTTTACTTCCCTGACCCAGGACATCATAGTTTTACATATCACAATGTAGGAAATTTCTGAGAAAGATCACTTCTCCTTTATGTGAGATTTTTATATCTGTAATCCTGAGACTAATTGATAAGTGAATAAGACCTTGATTTTTTTCTTTTCAGTGGTTTAATATTTCTATTGTTCTTTTCCTTTGTCTTCCCTTTATGACTAAAAGGAAGTTAAGGAGGGTTATTATAGGCATTTACCACCACACCTGGCTCCAGTCCTATTATTATTATTATTATTATTATTACTATTTTATTTGTATTCCCTGGCAACATAAGGCCACATGCAATACAAGAGAGAACCTGTAAATCTTTAGAGAAACTAGAGTCTAATTGTGTGGCTCCATGGAATGAATAGGAGTTTCTCATATTCTTTTGGTGGAGTAATTATCTCAGCAGCTTCAGAAACCATACTTTTCTTCCAGTGGTCCTGCTGTCATTCAAAATAATTTTTATTTTACTTGGAGCTTTCTTCAGACCTATGCATACAATTATTTTATTTGTCTCACAGAAAAACTTAGTTTGACCATATTGTCTGTTAGAGTCAGCTCCAAATTTATTGTGGCTATTTGAAAAAATTAACACAAGATCCCCACAGTTGACCAATTGGCTTTCTTGGATTCTAGAATAATCCTTTGAGATCCAGATACTTTTGCCAGTAGAGGGTCTGGAATCACTTTGGACACCCAGACATTTTTTCAAGCTATTGTTTTTATTATTTATTTATTTATTTTGGTATCAGGGATTGAACTCAGGGGCATCTGATCACTGAGCCACATCCCCAGGCCTATCTTGTATTTTATTTAGAGACAGGATCTCACTGTTGCTGAGGCTGGCTTTGAACTTGCACTCCTCCTGCCTTAGCCTCCCAAGCTGCTGGGATTACAGGCATGTGCCACTGTGCCTGGCTTGAGCTGACTATTATTTTTAAGGCCTTCATATTTGGACTTTTGATTGTAGGCTTTAACCCTCAGACTTATCCCAGAGATGTCCCTAGGGATGAATCCAAGATGCAGATGTAGGTATCTCACTACCAGATCAAGCCACCAACCTCAGGCCTTTTCTTCAATTCTTGATCATTGACACATCCTCCCTGTTAACAAGACAAAGTGTATAATGAGGCTCTGTCAATAAGGCAAGCCCTGTACTGAGGTGCTGAGCACACAAGGACAGAGAAGCACATTCTTGCCTTTAATGTCACTCAGCCAATAGAAAATCATATAGGAAGGACTATAGAGGAACCCGACAAAGAACTTCCTAAACATTTTTTCGCTTTTGTCTATTCCCTGCCATACCTTTGGAACCCTATTATGTCTCTCAGTGGAATTTTTGCCTGGCCTTCAGGTGTACTTGGCATTCCTAACTCACTCACCTTTGCCCTGCCACGTGACTCTTTACACTGACATCAGAGTGATGTTTATAAAACTTGTGGTTCTATCATCAACACAGAGCTGTGCCTATTCCTCATCACCTAGATGATAAGATCAGTGGGCAGGGCTTTCCATAATTGACCCCAATCTACTATTCTCATTTTTTCCCCTACTGCTTTCCCTCACCCACCCCAGACTAGTGCCTGCCTGACCTTGGGCCCTCCAGGCCATGCTCGATGGCTGTACTTTGTCTTCTCCCTGGGAAGCCTTCTGCATATGGAAGTCTCCCTTCCTCTCCATTTCTAGCCCAGCACCTTCCTGTGAAGGCTGCCTGGAGACCAAGCTGGAGGCTGCTCCATCCTCTGCGTCCACACTGAACCAACGTTGATATGCCTGCAATTGGAATGTTCTCTTATTTTTATCCTAACATGTCTGTCTGCCCCACTAGACTATGAACTTTGGAAGAAATAGTAGGCGTTATTTGTTGTTGTATTTCTAACATCTCAGATGCATGGTGTCTGGCCCATAGTGTGTGTTCCTTGTTTTCTAAATGAAGGACTCTATTAGTCAGAAATGCATTTAACTGTGAGTAGCAGAGAAAGAAAGATTTTTAGTGGCTTCAACCAGAGTTTCTCAACCTTGCAACCTGATACTTGGATATTTTGGACCAGATAATTCTTCATTTCTGGGACACTGTCCTACATCTTATAAGATATTTAGCAGCTTCTTGCCTAGCTTCTACCTGCTAGACAACAATACCCACTGCTCCCCACTACCAGCTGTTGTGACAATCAAAAATGTCTCTAGGGGATTGGGGATAAAGCTCAGTGCTTGCCTAGCATGTGTGATGCCCTGGGTTTGATCCCCAACTATGAAAAAAAAAAAACTCTAGATCTTTTCAAATGTCTCCTTGGGGGCAAAATCATCCAAATTGATAACCACTGGCAAATGGGCTCATTGGTTTATTCTTTCATAAAAAGGAATTTAGAGGTAAGCATGAGTTCAAGTACTAGCTAGAGATGGGAACTCAACAGGGAATAAGGAATTAGGAAACCAATCCTTTGGGATAACCTGGGACTTATTTCCCCTGAAACTACATGGGTGAGAGTCTCACATAAACAGACCTCAGTGTGCCATTCAGATAAGCTAGGCTTTCTGTGGCAAGGTGAACAAAACCCTCAGTTCCCTGGAAATTGACTTCGATGGAAGTGAGGGACATGTTAAGAGACAGTACTTCAGGGGAAAAGGGATAGCTGGAACACTGTGAGGAAATTATGTCCATGCTTAAGTGAATAGTCCACAGGGACCTTCTGGGGCAGCAGTCGCATGGTGGCCGGCTCTGGGATGAGACCTCTAACTGCTGTCCTTGCAGGCTGCTCTTCCTGCCCACCTTCCTTTGGTTGCTAACCTCTCCAATTGTGTGTGTGTGTGTGTGTGTGTGTGTGTTTTGATACCTTTTGGGTAGTTTATATATTCGAGTATCAAGGAGGTAGGACTTCAGATGACTTCTTTTAACAGTTATGTCACCATTATTCTAATCTTGCAATAAGCAAGCAAAAAAAAATTTATAAGTGCCTTCTAGAATCATCAAAAGACTCTGAGGGATAGTCTGGTATAACCTCACTGACGGATAGGCTGAGGTAAAAGAAGTGAAGTAGCTTTCCTGAGGTCCCATCTCTAGGAGGTGGTGATTTATCTGCCTCTCCAGGTTGCTAAAGACTGAAGAGAATTTCTGTGACCACCTCCAGCCATTCTTTGGGGGCAGGATGAGTTCAAAGTGTCCTTGCTACTGCTGAAAGCTTCTCAGCTTACCTCAGGGTATAGAAGATTCAAAACCCAAAACAAATCATTTTGCTCTTGTTGCTGACAGCTGCCTTTCACATATTCAATTATCAGAAAAATCATCTTTGTCGTTGATAGCTCTGCAAATTTAGCCAAGAATTTGTAGTGGTGATTTGAAAAGTGGATGCAAGAAGTGATATCAATCACATTGTTCTTCAAAGATACTGAGTGGTGGCGGTCAAAATACATTCAGGCTATCTTTCCTGATTTCCCTTATGTTCTGCATTATGAGCAGCTTCAGAAACTAACTCAGTCACAGAGAACAATCTACTTATCCAAAGAAACACAGCAAGTCACTGCCAAGCTATGGAGTCAGTGTAAGAAGAATTATTAAAAGGGGGGAAAAAAAGAAAAGATGTTGTGAAGGTATTGAACAATATTTATTCAGTTGAGAAGACTCACTCAGGACATTCAAATCAAATTTCCAGGCTACCCTATAAAAATCCATGACTGAACAGGCATGATGACCCACACCTGTAATCCTAGTGACTCCTGAGACTAAGGCAGGAGAATCACAAATTTGAGGCCAGCCTGGGCAACTTAGCAAGACCCTGTCTCAAAAATACAACATCCCTGGGTTCAACACCCAGTACTCACCCCATATCAAAAAAATCAAAAGCAAAAGCTGAGTTCAAACTCTCTTTCCTTTCCTGGGGATTCCTTACTATAAATTTCAGTGAGGCTAATATATGGTAGGTAGTGATAATAATGAAGCAGAAAAATTAATGAAGATAATAATGAACAAAAGGAAGAAAATCGGGGAGAGGAGAAAGAATAAAAGAAAACCTTCCAGGCCAGGGAAGATAAATACCTGGCCTGTGGCAGCACTTTGCTGTCTAGACCCAGCTGTGCACCAGGCTCCTCAATCAAGGCCTTTTTCCTTCAGAACTTGAATGTGACTTTGGAATTCTTCCCAACACCAGGCTCTGGGAAACAGCTGCCCAGACCATCAGCTGACCTGCACTGACCTCTACATTGACCTCTGCCTTACAGCTGAGCACCATGCTTTCAGGTTGACTCAAAGGAAAGATTACTAGCTACTTTTCCTTACACATTTGGAAGAGAAAAATGGATATTTGTCAAAGAAAGGAAGAGAAGAAGGGAGAGATGAATATTATATTGAGTATCTGCTTATGACAGGCTTCATGCTAGGGTTTTACATATATCATTGCAACATTGGTATTAACCCTCCAAATAGATTAATATTATTCTGATTTTACAATTGAAGACGGTGGCTCAAAGTCACAGACAGTATGTGGTGGAGTCAAAAAGTGAAATGAGTTATTGAATTTCAAAGCCCATCTTCAAAGTAAATAGGACAGTTGTTGAAGTCAGTTTTTTCACCACTGTGACCAAAAGACCCAACAAGAATAATTTTAAAAGAGGAAAAGTTTATTTGGGGCTCATGGTTTCAGACGTCTCAGTCCATATATGGCTGACTCCATTGCTTTGGGCCCAAGGTAAGGCAGAACATCATGGCAGAAGGGTGCAGTAGAGGAAAGCTGCTCAGGACATGGCAACGAAGCAGCAGCAAGCAAACTCAGCTCACCAGGGACAAAATGTATATCTCCAGTGGTCCACCTCCTTTGGCTACACCCTACCTCCTCTAACCACCCAGTGAATCCATTCAAGTGGATTAATGCACTGGTTAGGTTAAGGGTATCAAAACCCAATCATTTCACCTCTAAACTTCCTTACATTGTCTTATATATGAGCTTCTGGGGGACACCTTGTATCTAAACAATAACAACAATTGAATTTATCTGAATATTCACGGCAAAAGCAGTCTAAGGAACTCAGTCAGAAAACATGTCCATTGATAATTTTCTAATTGTAAGATAGAGTCAATAGTTTGAAGTTTAGCTTTTTATTACAAATTGATTAGTGAATAAACCCAGCCTCAATTTCCAATTCCCAGTTTAATTGTGGTTTTCTTCCCTTTATGTTATTAAACTTATAATGCAATAGCAACAGAAATATTTATTAAATGCCTATTGTATACAAAATGCTGTAGTGAGTTGTACTGTATCAGAAGGAGTTTATAATCTCAGGACTGTGCAATCTAATAGCACAGATCCGTGTGACTTCTTGTCCTAAGGCCCAAATTTAGGAGTCTTCCTAAGGGTACAATGAATATAATGGCTTTTTTCCTCCCTGGCAGCAGATGGTGGCCAGCTGTTGTCTCTTTACTCAAGGCCAAACATGAAGGGAAAAAATTAAAATAAAAGGGCTTATGGTAAATATAAGAACTTAATAAACTAAATCTGGAATCTTAAATACATGAAGGGAAATGGGCAATTGGGTGTAATTATCAAATTATCCAGACCAAAATAGCTCTGCTACTTCCATTTTCTAAACAAGAGAAAATTACTTATATTTATTGAATTATTCAGATAATTGTCCAGTATTTGGGGTTTCTGAACAGTCTGGGTGGTCATTGATAGAGAGTGCAAATCCCTCAATGAATATTTAAAACAGGAAAACAGTTAAAGCTCTTTGCCACATGACAGGGGATATTCCTACTTAGATGCAAGTGATATTGGTTGAATTTTTTAAATCTATGCTTCTTTTGGCCAGGATTTGGGCCCATTATAATTAAACCATAATGATTTTTACCTAGTGTTTGAAATTAATTTTTAAATATAAAAATAATGTATGAACACATTTCCTCTAAAAATTTTGAGTATTATATAAAGACTATGATTTTTTCCCCACATTCTTAAATTTATTTCCCAGCCTCTGCCCAATCACTGCCCCTCATTAAAGTTGCCACTGTTAACTCTTTCAGGAGTTTTACTTTCAGAATACACACGCACATGGAACTAGAAAGAGAGAGAAAGAGAAAATAAAGCTCTGTATTTTTAGCTCAACTTGAATCACACTTCTTGTACCATTTGGCAACTTGTTTTTCTATTTAACAATGTGTATTAGATACAAATCCATGTTGTTCCATCACTCTCACATGTTCTTCTCAACTCTTTCATTGAAATCCATGATATGTTTTTAGCCATTTCTCTACTGGTGGACGCTGAAATTGTTTCCAATTGTTTGTCAGCGATGCTCAATGACAAATCCTAAGTATTATACACATGTGAGGATTTCTTCAGGGTAGATTCTGAGCAATCAACCTTTTCCAAGGGAAAATGATGTGCTCCAGACACCCCATGTCATTTGAGTCTAACAAAGAGAAAAGATGACAGAGACCAGGGAGCCATTTTCTTTCCTGGCACCTGACTGCCAGGGTTCTGTTTCTCTCAGTGGTTCTCCAGCTTTCTCAGAGAGTCTCCTGAGGAGTTTATTAAAATGATTCCTGGGCCCAACCCCCACAGGTTCTGATTCAGTAGGGGTTGGGGAAAGTGTGTGAGAGAGAGAGAGAGGAGAAAATTTGCATTTTTCCCAAATTTCCAGTTGGTGGTGCTGCTGCTGACTGGGAGACTAGGCTGAGAACCAGGATTCTAGGTGGATGTTGAGACTATCCTGTGAAAGAGAGACCGTAGGTGAGCTTCTAAGAGCCCCTAACAGACTATCTAGGGAAACTAGGAATCTTTCAATTTATTGTTCAAATATAAAGCAGTAACTCAAGATTTGTTACCATAATAATATTGCATCAATGATAAACATCAGTTTTAAAATCACAGAAGCAATTCTTTGAGCCCAGGAAGAAGTCAACACATGTCTTTGTTAGAAGGAATCTCAAAAGGTCATCAGGTCCAATTGCCTTACTAAAATACCTAGAAATCCTTTGGTAATGTTCTTAATCTTATGAACTTCCCATTGAATTTACTCCTTGACCTCCAAGACAGCCCATTCCATGTTTATAGATGTCTGATCACCACATGTCCTCCCTACACCCGAACAAAATCATCCTGCAGAAGCTTCTAAACTTCCATCCCAGTTCTTTCCTCTGGGCTTTACTGAACAGATCATCTCCCTTCTCCACTTGATGGCAGTCAATTATCATGTTCCCCTAAGTCAGAAGTTCTCAAACTAGAGTTGAATCTCCATATGAGCTTATTAAATTATAGATTCTTGAGGTCAACCCCAGAGACTCTGATTCTATGTCAAAAGAATCCTGTTTGGCTTAGGAATCCTCATCTTCCGTGAAGCCTCCAGGTGAATCTGATGCAGGTGGTGTGCACATAACTGTTGAAGAGCTCCTTCAGCAGCTCCACAGATGGCATGACTTGTATTCCCTTACTGTCCTGGTTGCTTATGGCTGCCTGTCAGAATACCACAAAATATACTCATTGAGTTTTTCCACCTCAATTTGTTATTCTTCACAGCACTTACTCCTACCTAAAATGATGTCCTTCATATTTTTGTTTAGTGTTTGTCTCCCCCACTAGTATATAAGCTTCATGAGGACAGGGAAATTGTCTACATTACTCATTCATGTCATGTAGCACTTCTGCTCGTGCTTGGTACATTAGTAGGTCCTACATTGCATTAGTCAGCTTTTTCATTACTATAGCAAAATACTTGAGGCACGAATGAAGAAAAAAGTCCACTTAGTTCACAGCTTTGGAAGTTCAAGGGCAGGGCATGGCACTGGCTCAACTCTGGTGAGTGTTCTCTTTGGATGGGTCATTTCCTGGCAGTTGGACAATGGCAGGAGCTTATATGTGAGAAAGAGCTCATCTCCTGAAATAGGAAGCCAGAGAGAGACTCAGGGGTCAGTTTTGGACTTTCATAACAACTCACTCTTCTAAGAACTCACTTCAGGAGACCAGTACTCCCTTCCAAGGGTAGTGATCCTAGGAAGATCCAAGGCACTCTTGCCAATTTACCCCACTTAAAGTTTCCACACCTCCCAAAACACCAACTTAGGGTTAAAGCCTCCAACACACAAACCTATGGGATAAAAACAACGACTAAGCCAGAGTATAAACTTTTATTTAAAGAACAAATGAATGGAGGTGAAAAGCCAGTTTAATATAGAAAGTAGTCAGTGGGGACAACATGGTTATACTCAAGCTCTAAAACTACCCAGAATGTATAATCTATCCTGAAAGAAGATGTTTGTTTAAAGATTTTAGAAATATGAAAATAAAAATGTTTCAGTCTATATAACAATCCTTGGAAAAAAATTCTTAACTAGGCCTGTGCGAATCTTCATTTAGAGGTACAGATGTTTTATATGCACTCAAATTGGAGGTATGAAATCCAAGCCGAGCTCCTTCATTGTGGGTTAGAATTTCAAAAGCATTTTAAAAAGATACAAATCTTTCCCAAACTATGTAAAATGCAGATGCAGAAGGATGGATCAAGGTGAGAGATGCAATTTAAAAGTGAGAGGGGTTCTAAAAAGTCAGTGCTCACCCATGTTAATTTTTTTATTTAAAATGAGTAATTCTTCTTTCTTTCCCTTCAGAAGTAAAAATAATCATTAGGAAAAAGTAGAGAAATTAATTTTTTGTGTGTGTATTGTTCATTGTCAGAGAATGCAATTGAGAACAAAAAGCCCAGCCTCACCAGTAATTAAGGAAATGCAAATTAAAACCATAATTCAGTAGTCAGCCTCTGAATCCATGGACTCTGCATCCAAGGATTTAACCAAACTTGGATGAAAATTTAAAAAACAAAACTGCAGTGATACTGAATATGCACAGACTTTTTATTTGTCATGATTCCCTACAATACAATATTTATACAATAATTATTTATATGATATTTATTTTGCACTAGGTATTATAAGTAATGTAGAGTTAATTTAAAGTATATGGAAAGATGTATGTAAGTTATATGCAAATACTACACCATTTTAAATAAGGAACTTAAGTATCTGTGGAGTTTGATATCAATGAGGGTCCAGTGGATACCAAGGGACTACTCTATCATTTTACATCTTGCCTTTCTGGCAGTCAGTAAGTCTGATAATTCCTTAGACTCTCATGAACAGAGAGCAATCTCAGACTCTAGTGGTGAAGTTATCTCACTGGAAAATGGTTTGACTTTCTAAGTTCAACATGAATATATTCCATTAATAGTATTTTCTCTTCAAAAGTTGTAAGTAGAAAAGGGGCCCTATTTCTGAGCCCAGCAGGCCCTTTAGAACTGCTCAATAGGATCAGGTCTACCCTGGTATGAAGACTTCTGCCTCCAGTGTGTATGCATGCTCCTCTGGCCTGGATATTTGTACTTCTTTCTTTCTTTTGTTAAAAGATAACGTGCAGAAGCCAGACATGGTGGCACATACCTGTGATCCCAGCAACTTGGGAGTCTGAAGACTACCACGTTTGAGGCCAGCCTGAGCAACTTAGAGAAACCCTGACTCAATAAAAAAGGCTGAGGATGTAGGCTCAGTAGGGTTCTCCCCTAGTACCAAAACCCCAGTAAGGTTCTCCCCTAGTACCAAAAAGAAAAAAAAAAAAAAGCGCAGAAGAAGATAAAAATCATGACTGGGAAACAGAATAAAGATTTATGTGGTATACATTAAAATAATTTATTCATGTGATATGAGAGAACCAGGCAGATGTTATAATCAGTTCAAAGGAAAAATCAAAACAGCACAGCTACAGCTTATATGAAACAAAGGAATGTTGAGATGCATAGTATATGAAGACAAAACTGGTTTTCCACAGTGGGGAAGAAGTCAATTAAAATCATCACCAGGCTGGACAGAATTTATTTTTCTACCACTTAACTTGTGTTTAGAAAGAGTTGCAAAACAGCTCAAAGAGGATGAACAGCACTAGAATGTGATCACCCAGAGTGTGTGCTAAAGACGGAGCATGTGGCTTTCCACTGAAAAACATGCCTACAGATGCCCCAGTCGGAGCAGAATGTTGGTTGGGTCCATCACACATGGTCAAGAAGATCGTGACAGCTGGTGCTCACATATAGGAAATCAACACTCCTAAGCCCAAAGCCTAAGATTCCAGATCCCTATAGACAATTGCAAGTTCCAATGAGGCGAGAAGGGGTGCCACATCAAAGTCCCGCAGGAATACTACATGTGCCGTGCTGGGTGGACAGCAAGAGCCCAGGGGTGAGGAGCCCAGAGGAGCCTGGCCTTAGAGCTGGAAGACTGGGTGAACCTCTTATCTTCCATTTACAAAATTCTAGACTTGAGCCAGTTTTCTCTCTTTCTCCTCTGTTCAAAGAAATAAACAAACATATATATGTGTGTATATATGTATATATGTATGTAGGGGTGTGTGTGTGTGTGTGTGTATACATATATTTTTTTTAAATCAACGATTCTAAGTTCCCTTCCAGATTTAAGTGTTTCTTGGAGGGGCCAGCTCGTTTCTTGGGCAGAAAGCCTCGTGAGAATGCTCAGATATAGTTTTGAAACTGGACAAGGAAGACATATTTACAAGCATGTGGAGGGATTAAGGTTCCTAGACCCCAAGTAGGTAAAACATCTGTGGGGAACCAAGGGAGAAGAAATGTTAGGGGCGGGAGGAAGTTACCCAAAACAACCTTATGCCATCCCCTGGTTTTCACAGGACTTGCCTGTGAACTCTCAGTGGTATTTTAAGAGCTTCATCACCAAGGTTGTCTCTGTCTCCATTTGGTGTCTAAATGACTGCAAAAGGGACCAGAGCTGTATTAATCAGTGTTTTCCAGAGAACAGATAAGGTGTGTGTGTGTGTGTGTGTGTGTGTGTGTGTAAAGAAACTTCTGTTAATTGATAGTGAAATCTACGTTTGCCTTGTGTTGACACAGGCAGTCCGGTTTTCATCTGACTAGTGTTGGCATAGTATATATCTTTTACTTTTAAATTATTTGTATCTTTGTTCCTTTTTTTTTTGGCAGCATCATATCAATGTTTTACTCTTTCATGTAATCTGAAATTTTCTGTCTTTAAATTGGAGGTGTTTTAACCGTTTACATTTAACATTGTTATTCATATGGCTAAGTTTAATCTATTAATTTACTATTTGTTTTTTATTGGTTTCATGTGATCTTTTCCTCCTTTAAGATTTTTTGAGGATTTTCTATTTCATTTTCCCTTTATTGACCTTCATTGACATAGGAATAGTGCTTTGTTTTGTTATTTTAGGAGTTGCATTATGATTTATAGTATACGTCTTTTACTTCTCCTAGCCTACCTTCAAATGATATTACACCCCTTTAGCTATAGTTAAGAATCTTAAAATAGTTCATTTCAATTAATTTTCTCCTGATCTTTCTGCTATTGTGGTACATTTCATTTCTCTATGAATTATAAACCCCATAATCAACTGCTGTTATTTTTGTTCAGTCAAGTGTATCTTGAAGATATTTAAGTAACAACAACAACAACAACAAAAACATTTTGGCTGATGCAGTGGCACATCTATAATCTGAGCTACTTGGGAAGCTGAGGAAGAGGATGGCAAGTTCCAGGCCAGCTTGGGCAACTTGGAAAGACACTGTCTCAAAATAAAATAAAAAATAAAAAGGTCTGGAGATGTAGCTCAGAGGTAGAGTACCCCCAGATTCAATCACTAGAACTGCAAAAAAGAAAAAAAAATTAAATATTTACTAACCAGTTCCCAGAAAGCATCCTTCATTCCTTCTTAGAAATACCTATTACCACCTTGTGTTATTTTCCTTCTGTGTGAAAGACTTCCTTGAACATTTCTTTTGGTATGAGTCTTCTGGTGAAAAATCCAGTTTTTGTGTATCTGGAAGTCTTTATTTTGCCTTTGTCTTTGAAAGGTATTTTCACTGGGTGTAGAATTTACTTCTTTTAGTAGATTAAAGATTTTATTCTATTGTCTTCCCACTTACTTTGTTTCTATTGAGAAATCTGCTATCATATTTATCTTTGCTTCTCTTTAATGTAACTTATTCCCATACCCCCTTAGTTGTCTTCAAGGTTTTCTCTTTATCAATGTTTCTTGTTGTTGTTTGTTGTTTGTTTGTTTGGTACCAGGGGTACTTAACCACCAAGCCACATCCCTAGTCCCTTTTTATATTTTATTTTGAGACAGGGTCTCACTAAGTTGCTTAGGGCCTCACTAAGTTGCTGAGGCTGGCTTTGAACTTATGATCCTCCTGTCTCAGCCTCCTGAGTCGCTGGGATTACATTGCATACCAGCTTTTTATCACAGGTTTTAAGAAATTTGGATTAATTCCCTTTGGTGTGGTTATCTTTAACTTTTTTGTGGTTGGAACTTTTTGAATCTGTTGTTTACAGTTTTCATCAAATTTGGAAACGTTTTAGTCACTAATTCTTTGAATATTTTTTTTCTACTCCCTTTATTCTTCCTCCCCTCTAAGGACTCCAGTTACATGTATTAAGGCCACTTGAAATTGCCCTACTGTTCACCAATGCTGTTTTTATTTTTTAAATTATTTTTCTATTTTATTTTTTGTAATTTTTTCTGTTGTCATGTCTTCAAGTTCACAAATCCTTGTTTCTGAAATCCCTCATCTGTTGCTGATTCTGTTATGTATATTTTTCATCTCAGACACCATGTAATTTTTATTTCTGAAAGTTCTTTTTAGATTTTTTTATACCTTCTGTTTATTTAACTTTTTAAATATTTGGAATATAGTTAAAATAGCTATATTAATGTCCTTATCTATAAATTTTAATACCTGTGTCTCTTCTGGATCCATTTCAATTGGTTGATTTTTCTTCTCACAATGGGTCATGTTTTCTTGCAGGTCAGGAATCTTGATTTGATGCCAAATATTGCCAATTTTATCTTTTTTGTATCCTTACAAATATCTTTGTGCTTTATTCTGGGATGCAATTAAATTACGTGGAAATAATATTATTCGTTTTTTTCTTGCTTTTTAGATTTGTTAGGTGAAAGCAGAGCTATGTTCTAATATTTTCTCATTATTAAAGCAAAACCCTCCTGAGTACTTTCCGCATTGTCCTGTGAATTATGAGGTTAACTAAACTGGCTGGTAGAATAGGCACTATTGCCAGCCCTGTGTGAGCATTAGGCACAATTCCCTGTAATCCTTACTAATGGTTCTTTCCTCAGATTTGGTAGTTCCCTCCTGTGCCAATCAATAGTCTGCTGAATACTTGAGGAGATCCTCCACAGATCTCCAGGGTTTTCTCTCTCTCTCTAGTTCTCTCCTAGTATTCTGTCCTGCAAATTCTAGGTGCTTTGATTTTAGCACCAAATGCATGGTGGTAGAGTCTGAAGTCTGATCAGTTAAGTTTAGCTTCAATTCTGCCCACATTGCATCTAGAAGAGCTCAGGTCCAGCTCTTATAAGAAAAAAATAACCTTGTTGATAACTGATCAGAAAAACCCAAAGATTCCAAAATTACCAAACATTTCTCTTCCTTTGTAATTTAAGTTTCCTTTCAGTAGATATAGAGTCCATCTTGAATAGCTCCTTCTCCATGGCCCCTCAGTCTTTTCAACTTCCACCCAATCTTTAAAGTTCTGTTCCCTCTAGGGGAAAGCTTAGAAGTTCTTGGGAACCTGATATTCTTTGTTCTGTCTCCATTCTGGAAGGTCAGTGTTTGGACATTACAGGTTTTTATGTTCCTCACATTCTTATGAGTGGAACCATGATGAAGACCAAGAAGTCTTCCTCTTGCCTGAGACGGACCAGGACTCAGAGGACAACTTCAGTGCATTTAACACAGTCTCTGTTTCTTTTCTTTATCGACCAAGGACTTTCTCCATTTGTACTAACTAACACAAGTAGGGAAAATGAGAAATAAAAGTTTCTTTCTCCTCAAAGGAAATAGTCAAATTGATTAAATAGGCTTTGAAGTTTGGCCAAGAAATTTACCACCATTGATTTGGTAAGAGATGTCTACATTCCATACAATTGCATTTTGTTGGGGCCTTTTTATGGACTGCATAATAAAGTGTAATAGATAAACAATGAAACTTTAAAAAATACCTATTCTTTCCAAATTTTCAATTTTTTTTTTCATGTGGACAAATTTATCAGTCTTTTCTGGTGAGAAGCAGCATTTAATTTTACCTTTTTGTTTATTTGTTTGTATCTTTCCTTTGCATCAAGAATCAAACTTCAGTATCCAGATTCATGTCAGTTCTTTTAAAAACTTAATAACTTAGAAGTCAGGCAACTTCAATAATAATTTAGCCTTTGTCATTTATTTTCTGTCACTTTGGATAAGTTACTTCATTTAACTGAAGGTGATTTTTATCATCAATAGAAAGAAGACTTGACATTCTAGAGATCCTTTGTGGTAGTTTAAAAATATATCCACAAATTATTTGATTCTCTTCCCTTTAAATGGTAGAATTTAAATTCTCATTGAGTATGAGTTGGACTTAGTGACTCACTTGTGGTGAATAGAAGCATATGGAAGAACCAGGGGTATGTTATTTCTAAGCCTAGGTTATAAAAGGCATTCCAAATTCCTCTTTGGGCTCCCTGTCTCTCCCATGGATCCCCTGATCTGAGAAAAGCCATATTCTATGTGGTGAAGGTACTCAGGCAGCCTTCTGGAGAGGCCCATGTGGCCAGAACTGAGGCTTCCTACCAACAGCCAGTGAGGAACTGAGTTCTCCCAACAACAAGCACAGAAGTGAGTCATCCTGGAAATGAATGCTCAAGTGCCAATCAAGCCTTTAGATGACTGCAGCCCTATGCAACATCTTGACTAAAATCTCATCAGAGACCCTGAGCCAAAATTACCCGATAAGCTACTGCTGAGTTGTTGACTCTCAGAAATTGTGAGATCAGTTTTTAAAACAAATATGTTTTTTTTGAAGCATTAAGTTTGAGGTAATTTGTTATGTAGTAATAGAAAACTAACATATCCTTGAACCTTACCAATCCTTCCAGTTTGTTTCCATAATTTTAACACAGGAGGATACATTACTCATATTTTACATGTTGCTTTGCCTATTATATTTTAAAACATATCCTCGAACAGCTTGCGTTTCATATAACAAAACATTTTCGAAAACTAAACAACATTTTGAATAGCAATATTTTTTCAGCTGAATAATTACTCTTTTGATGGCTTATATGTTTTAATAAAATGAGATGTTATGAAATTTATCACCTTCCATAGGGTTCTGGAGCAGGAAGAACTCTTAGGTCCTTAGAGGGCCATCAAAATGGATGGGAAGCTCTTGACATTATGTACAATGTGTTATGTTAAGAGCATTTTCTAAGATAGATATCTGTATCTTGTCCCAGATATTCATAGTCTTGAACCCCTCATCTACCACCTTAAAAAAAAGAATTAAGAACCACTAATTTGGTTCAGGAACACAAGTGAGTGACTTGCCCATAGAAGTTGTCTGACTCTTAACTCAGTGCTCAGACTCCAGCCTGTGAGATCAATTCTACCTACAAGAGGCATCTTAGGGAAGAACTGGTTTTTATCAATGCTGTCATGTGTCAAGACCCTCAAAATAGACATGTACACTTAGTATTTTCGCTACTGCCTACCTCCTGTTTGTTCACTTGATCAACTGCTTCAGAAAGAAGGTGGGATGGATCTCCCCCAAAAGACCCTCTTCCTGGCAGGCCTCATAGATTGGTTCCTTTTGTGTAGCCTTGACATTGAAGCCCTCAGGAGCTCAAAGTGCTGCTTCACCATGCTGGAATCTGAACTCACTCCATGGAAGATATGCTTCTATAACTTGATTACTGTACGTAAATCAGTTGTATCTACATTGGTTTTTGAAACTTCACCTCATTGTATTGTCATTACTCATTTCTTTCTAAACTAAGTCAGATGTAAATATTATCAGCATAATAAATTAATAGATTTGGCTTCAAAAACTGAAAAATCAAAGTTAAATCCTAATATTTATGTTACTTCAGGACATATTATCCCTGTTTAAAAATTAGCAGTTGCTAAGTAACATTCATAGATGCCTGAAAACTAAGTATAAATCCTTGGTTGGAAAATAGGAACGTAACTTGCATTCCTCTTGCATGTTTCACAGTGCTAGTTATTCGTTAGTTTCTCTTTATTTTATTTTTTATCTTGTACCGAGCATTGAACTCAGGGGCACTCGACCACCGAGCCACATCCCCAGCCCTATTTTGTATTTTATTTAGAGACAGGGTCTCACTGAGTTGCTTAGGGCCCTGCCATTACTGAGGCTGGCTTTGAACTGGTAATCCTCCTGTCAGCCTCCCGAGTCACTGGGATTACAGGCATGTGCCACCATGCCCAGCTCATTAGATTCTCTTTAAATACTTCATCACCAATAGTGCTGAGTACTCACAGTGCCCAAAACTGGGCTGCTAGAAGAAGCTGAGGGAGCCCATGTGACAAGTGGCCAGGGAGGAAAGTGCAGGAAATCCTGGTTTTACCACCGCCTGTTACAGCTTAAGCGCTCTGTACATCAGCTTTACCACGACCTCATACAAACCTTCCATCCATCCCATCAGCCTCATGAACACCAGGACAGTCTTTTTGCTATGACCAAAGACAAGCCAGAGAAACCATGATGAAACTACAGTCCTGGAGAGAGTCAGGCTGAGGAATCTGTGCCAATGTCGTGAGCTGCCCACATAGGCCCAGGCTGGGCTCCTCCCACTGAGCTCTGGAGGACATCAGCTGTTAGAAGATCCTGGACCAAAGGATCCACCACCATCAACCGCCCCAGCCACTATCCTGGGTCTAAGGACACTATCCTCCCTCTCAAAGGGTGGGAACCCAGACTCAGAGCCGTGGAAAGGGTCCCAGGATTTCTGAATGCAGAAGTATCCATCAAATCCAGCCCTGTAGCCTAACTTATAAAACAGTTTGTAGCACGAAAATAAAATTGACTCAAGTACTGGTCAGGTATATTGATTTTTCCATAAACCAAAAGATATGAGTCCTTTTGACAAGAAGAAGGGACATGTTTCCTATGTTGATGATTTTTTACGAAAATAAAAACAGTTATATATTTAAAAGCGATTTCAAATTAGCAGATTAACCTTGTCAGATGAAGAAGGAAAAAAAAATCCTTTGACAAAGGAATAAAGTTTAAGCTTTCAGGAGGTTGAATTTAATAATAGATGGCAGCAAAGAGCAGAAAAAAGATCCTTGAAAGTTTTCTGAAGAAAAACTAAGGTAAGATTTTCTAAAGGGATAGTATATATAGCAAGTTATTTATTTTTAAAAACAGGGAGACTGAAGAAGAAAGGAGGGGCTAGGGATGTAGCTCCGTAGTAGAGTATGTGCTTAGCATTTGCAAAGGCCTGGGTTCAATCGTCAGCACCACCATGCCCCTTAATCACCACCCCCCACCCCCAAAACAAAAAGAAGAAGAGGAGGAGGAGATGAAAGAGGAAGAGGGAGGAGAGAGGAGAAAAAGTCTTTTGGTAGTGATGGCATTCAGGACATGCCACCCCAAAGCTTGGTACCTTGTCATCTGAGAAAACCTCAGAGGCAGGAAGGTCACTCTGACCTTGTGTCCTGAGGCAGGTCACAAAACCTAGGGGGAATTTTCTGACTTTCCCTGAAACAAGTCATAGACTCTTATGTGAGAGAGATCTTCCCTATGCCCAGAGAAAAGGAAGGCCCTCATCTCTAAGAACACTGGAACATACAGAAGAATCTGAAGAAATCCACAGGCCTTGGGAAATGCCACCCCTCCCCCGCACCTCC
>NW_026000037.1:57185157-57199843 GCF_001458135.2 Marmota marmota marmota
GCCTCCCCAGGTCACTACCATTTGTTCATACCCTTTGGTCCAATCATAATATCCACTTCTTCATCAAACCTGCATAAAAATACACCAGAATAACTGTTTCTGAGGGTCTTTGTGTCCTTATGAAGGAAAGCTTCTTTGTCACATAAAACTTACTTTAAATAAAATTTGAATTCTTTTCTCTTGTTAATCTGTCTTCTGTTATAAGGACCTCAGCCATGAACTTAGGATGGGCTAGGAAAAGATCTTTTTCCTCCTCTTCGGTGGTGTTCTTTGATTCTACCCAGAAACCCTTTCATCTGAAAGTTTAGAAGTTCACTAAAATGATGTCATTTAAGAAAACAAGTGTGGTTTGGTGATCACATCAAGAAAACATGCCTACTTTAGTCCTCGATTAAGACATGCAGCTCTGCCCAGAATTGGTTGTGTCAGGCTATGATCATTTGCTCACCACAGATCACTTTAGAGGGGACTTTTCAAAGCAGAATCAAAATATGTACAATGGGATTTAAATTGTTTTTATAATAGGAATGCCAACATTTAAAATTCTGAATTTCACTAGGAGATCTAAATGTCAGCTTTCTTAAATGATTAAGAATCTTGATTTTGCATGCAAAACACACCAAGTATTCATTGAATGTGAATTAACAAAGCAAAATTAAAAGGAAAATCTACAACACAGAAAATGTGAAAGAGCCAAGTTAGCAAATATAAATAGTGCATCTTTCACTATCGACTTTGCTATTCTTGTGCTCAAGAAATAGTTACTTTTAAAAAAACATGGCTGGCCAGTGAGTCCAGAGCAACTCTACTAAATCAAATAATGACTAAAAATGCTTCATTTTCCTCTTTTATTCGGTAGGTATTATTACTTGGCATTCAGAGCACATCAAACGCCTCCTGCTAGTAAAGAGAGCTGTGCTGCTATCTTGGAAAAGTCCAAATTGGATCACTGGGTACTGGGGAAAACAAAGGTAGTTCTTTCTTTATTGTTCACATCATCCCTGTGTGCTGCTTTCCGGTGTGCCTGTATTTCTTGTTGCTGGTATCTCTGGCAAGAATAGCTGTGTAAGGGGTGTAGCTTAGCAGGCAAAAGCCTAACCTAAAAAGGGTCTTTGCTGCTCTTGAGCCCAGGCACCCTAGAGGCCAGAGGAGGGAAGTTGCCTCCTCTGTTCTGCATGTAATTTGAGAGTCACTTAGCATTTCTAGACTGACATCTTTGAGCTCCCTTTCAAATGTCCCCTTTTCAAGACTTTGTATTCTAGCACACGTGCAAATATACAAATCATATTAATGGCAGTGATGAGTTTCCTTTGGAGTTCTGTGCATTTTTTCATTAGACTCATGTTGTGCTATTTATTGCCTACCTTGTTTATTAGTTTCATCGTGTATAGGTTTTCATTTGGGAGAACATCACGCCCTTGCAGGATCCCAGGATTTTATGGCCCATCCTGAATTTCCCCACAAAGCCAGTTTTAGCCCAAGAGCTCATAGCAGCACCGTGCTCCTCAGCAGAAATTAGATCAGTGTGGGTCATGCAGGTTCTTCTCCCTCTGACTTCCTCCATGGGCCAATGGTCTGTCCTGTTGGTGGTACCTCCATTAGAGGCTGTGGGGAACAAGGAGAGAGAGCTCAGGCTGAGAAAGTGGAACTTCTGACTGACACAGGGCAGCCTGGTGAGCACCTGGGACCCATGATACCCCATAACATCATCATCTGTTTACATCAAGAACCAAGGCTTGACTCAGCTTGAGAAGGAGACTTGTATTTGTCCCCAAGAAGTCAGTGACATGAGCATTTGTCAAATCACTGTAAATGTTAATTAAATAATAACTTTAGCATTTACCTTAAGAATATATTAGGGTACAGTGGATTTCTGTTGGAAAGCCCATATATAATGCTAAAATTAATATATCCTTTCAGGTTTTTCTCAAATACTACCATGTCGAGCAATTAAATCTGCTACTGCGAGAAGTCATAGGCAGAGTGGTTATCCTACAGGCGTATACCAAGGGGTGGCTTGGAGCCAGGAGATACAAAAGAGTCAGAGAGAAGAGAGAGAAGGGTGCCATCACCATCCAGTCAGGTAAATGACCTGTTTTCATACAGTCTTCTGAGTACTCACCTTCTATTAGTACTGGGGCTTACCACCTGTACCAGGTGATAGGGATGTAGCCTTGAGAAAAAATGCCACAGTTCCTGAGTTTGCAGATGAGCACACAGTCATTGTGACAAGACAGAGGCAGTATGAGGGGCCCAATGGTGTCACATCCCAACCACACCCACGCGTGCCCCGTCTCTCAGAATTACTACTGCGACATACACTCAGGACCATACATTCACATCACCCCATCAGAGGCTGGCTGGCTTTGCTAGCCCACCTGGAATGTGTAGACTAAGGAAACCGACCATCAGGCTCCTTTCCCTCTGCCCGGCCCTGTGAGTGCCTCCGTACATGTGTAGGAGTCACTGTACTATCAACAGCAGCTGAGCTTCTGTGCTATGGACAAGTGGTTGTAAAAACACCAGATCTTTTTCTTTTTCCTTTAAAAAAATTTGTTCTTTTTAGATATACATAACAGTAGAATGTATTTTGACATATTATATATACATAGAGTATGATTTATTCTAATTAGGATCCCATTCTTATGGTTGTATATGTTGTGGAGTTACACTGGTTATGTAGTCATATATAAAGATAGGAAATTACGTCCAATTCATTCTATTGTCTTTCCTATTCCCATTCCCCCTCCCTCTCCTTCATTCCCCTTTGTATAATCCAATGAACTCTATTCTTCCCCTCCTGACCTTCCCTTGTTACAGATTAGCATCCACAGAGAGAATATTCGGCCTTTGGATTTTGGGGACTGGCTTATTTCACTTAGCATGATATTCTCCAGATTCATCCATTTACCAGCAAATGCCATAATTTCATTCTTCTCTATGGCTGAGTAATATTCCATTATGGATATATACCACATCTTCTTTATCCATTCATCTGTTTTAGGGCACCTAGGTTGGTTCCCTAGCTTGGCTTTTGTGAATTGAGCTGCTATAAACATTGATGTGGCTGTGTCACTGTAGGATGCTGATTTTAAGTCCTTTGGGTATAGACCAAGGAGTGGGATAGCTGGGTCAAATGGTGGTTCCATTCCAAGTTTTCTAAGGAATTTGCTGCCTTCCATAGCGGTTGCACCAATTTGCAGTCCCACCAGCAATGTATGAGTGTGGCTTTTCCCCCCACATCCTTGCTAACATTTATTGTTACTTGTATTCTTGATAATTGCCATTCTGACTAGAGTGAGATGAAATTTCACTGTTGTTTTAATTTGCATTTCTCCAATTGCTAGAGATGTTGAACATTTTTTCATATTTTTTGGACCATTTGTATTTCTTCTGTGAAGTGCCTGTTCAGTTTCTTTGCCTATTTATTGATTGTTGTTTTGTTGTTGTTGTTTTGTTTTGTTTTGGTATTAAGTTTTTTGAGTTCTTTGTATATCCTGGAGGGTAATGCTCTATCTGAGGTAAAGGCAGTAAAGATTTTTTCCTGTTCTGTAGGCTCTCTCTTCACATTGTTGATTGTTTCCTTTCCTGTGAAAAAAACTTTTTAGTGTGATACCATCCCATTTATTGATTCTTGATTTTACTTCTTACGTTTTAGGAGTCTTGTTGAGGAAATTGGTTCCTAAGCCAACATGGTGGAGAGTTGGGCCTACTTTTTCTTCCAGTAGAAGCAGGGTCTCTGGTCTAATGCCTAGGTCCTTGATCCACTTTGAGTTGAGTTTTTGTGCAGGGTGAGAGATAGGGGTTCATCTTCATTCTACTACCTATGGATTTCCAGTTTTCCCAGCACCATTTGTTGAAGAAGCTATCTTTTCTCCATTATATGTTTTTGGCGCCTTTGTCTAGTATGAGATCACTGTATGTAAGTGGGTTTGTCTCTGGGTCTTTTATTCTGTTCCATTGGTCTTCATGTCTGCTTTTGAAAGCACCAGATCTTGACCATGGTGGATGACCTCCTTCACGCTCTCAGAACCCAGGACCACCATGTACGGAAGAGTTGTGATGCTCAGGCCGAGGTGGGGTAGCAAAGAAGAGCTACTGCTGCTGCTGTTGCTGGGTGGCTTCCTGCTTCCGTCTGCATCTGAAGGACTCACCCAGCCCCTTCCTCTGTCCTGTCCTCTTCAGCTGTCTTCCTTGCCTTTCCCCTTCCATGGCCACTTCCCCTCCCTGAGCACCCTTCTTGCAGAGTGTTCCTTATTTCCCTGGACTCCCCTCTTTTATCTCTCTCTCTCTCTCTCTCTCTCTGACTTTCATGTTTATATCTTTCTCCTAAATACAAAATATTAAAAGGACCAGTCTATTTCAGTTCTTCCACCACCCCTCCAGCCCCAGTTTCCCCCCATCCTCCCCATGACCCCAAGTCCTGAAGACAGGTTTTCCCCATGGATTGGAATGCCAGGGAACCACCTCACCTGGCGTAGCTGACCCAAGTGATTCCTAAGTAGAATTCAGCATGCTGTGGAAATTCGCTGCTTAAACAAACCAAAAATAAATGCCTCCTCAGAAGCATCTTGGAAGCCAAGCTGCCAGTACACAGAGGCCCCACTTCCCCACCAGAGCTCACGTAGCTCTACTCATTTTGTTCAGTGAGAAAGCAAGAGGGAGGAGGAGAGGCATAATAGATTGGAGGGGGAAGCAGCTTATATCAATTCTCTGGCACGTTCTTAAATTAATGTCATTCCTAGCACATGGTTTTATATTTTTAGCCTGGAGAGGATATGAAGCTCGGAGCAAATTTAAGAAAATAAGCAACAGAAGGAGTGAGTCTGCTGCTCATATTCAAGCAGGTAATTCAAACATCATTTTAACAGTGTCCACCTGAAAATATTCACATGCAAATATGTGTAGAAAGGCTGGAAAGCTAATAATAGGAGCCCTGGGGTAAACCAACAGTTCCAGTAGGGGGTCCTCACATTTGTTCCGACACCCCCACCCTCATGGGTCACAGTGAGCATTTGTAGGTGCCAGGCTTGACTAAGGAGGCTCTGATAGTCCTGATTTTCTAGGGAAAGAAACTGAGGCACAGAGAGGTGAAGTTACTTGTCCACCATCTCATAGCTTATAGGTGGCATTTGAACCCAGACATACTGCCAGCTGGACAAATCTCTTTCCCTCTTGGAGTCACAAGTCCCTCATCTGTGCAACCACAACACTGGTTTAGAAGGTCTCTGATTATTTGCAAGACCTGTCTGTCTCTCAGCATTGCAGAGAAGGAATTTCACTCAGCCAACTTTCCCAGCCATCAGAGTTTCCCCAATCCAGACCTGTATATAGCTCGTGTGGTCCTCTGGGCCCCAGGGGTGAGCACATGGTGGCTCTTATGGCTCAGCTGGCCCTTGGCAGCCTGAGAACCACGTGCTCTGGTTACTGGCTCATCTGTCCCCTCCCTGGCTCTCAGGTCACTCTGCTCTTCTGCAAATGGCATGTCCACTGTGGCTGCTGGGCCAATCTCCCTTCTTCATTTGAAGCTGTATATTCCTAATTGAGGATCTGGAAGAAACAAGCTCCTATGTGTGCCAGGAGCTTCAGGAGCACAAGAAATTGGAGATGGAGTGAGAGAGTCAAGGCCAGTGAGCTCAGCAATGGGGAGCAAGATAGGGTTTCAGAAAAATGCCAAGCTGGAAGCAAATTCTTGAATAAGACAGCTGCAACCTTTCAAACAGGTCCCTACACGGAACTCAGCTCCCAGGATACTTCTGCGAACTGTCTTAGACCCCAGTGGAGGCCTGAAATCTTCATTCAGAATGAAAATATTTTGGAAGCCATTTAAATGCAAATGTGTAACTTTTTAACATCATCCAGTACAATTCTAAGCTCAAGAACCTCAAAGTCTCAGGAAGAGAACAATTCACCTTGCATCTTTTCTCTGCTTCCCCAATACACAACACACACACACACACACACACACACACAATCTTCCATCAAAAGAGGATACCAGGCTAATTTCAGATCTTATGCTTTGGCCCAAATCTCGACACATTTAAAAATATAAACTTGGAGCTTGTACATTGGTTAACACAGAGTATGTAAAGATCATAAATCCAGTTTTCCTTCTCTGAATATCATCTTGAGAGGCTCCCTGTTTTGCACTGTGTAATGCCAAATGAATGCTGCATCAAAGCAGAGACAGCTCTGCTGCATCATCATGCTCAGTGTAGCACCGGCAGGCTGGGTGCCTTGTGGAACTGGACAGGACGCATTTCTTTAAAGTGCCTCCTCCTTTTTTTTTTATTCCCCAAAGCTTTGCAAACACCCCTCTTCCTTAGCCTCAGAGCCAGTGATCCCAACTATCCAGTGATGTGGGGACACACAGTAACTAACTCTGCAGGGTCTTAGGCAGGCATGAAGGTGGCACCAATGCCACCACTTCCCTGGTGGCAGCCAAAGAGAAAGCAAAGGATGTCTCTGCCCTTCAGCCAATTCCACAACAGGACCGGTGTGCTGGTTTTGCATTCCAGAAATAGGATGGCAGCATTTGCGATTTCATAGGCAGAATATTTGACTTAAGAATGTTTTCCTCGATAAGCTTAGATTTGAAGGCATTGTTATATTTACCTGAAAAGCAAAGCAACACATTTGGACTTTGTTTGGGGTCCAGATTTCCCAAAGCATGATCTTCTCATTACAAGCCCCTCCTGTTGCCACTAGGACATTTCCAAGTGGAACAAGACCCCTGACACAGTAGTCGCCTCAATTTTGAAACCTACAGGGAAAGGCTCAGGAATACCTTAGCATAGCCACCTCTCATTATTTTCTAAGATTAATCTCTAATTGATTATTTTTTCAATAAATCATTTTATTTAGAATTTAAATTCTGTGAAATGCATTTGTTGGTATTTCTAGTTCTGGATCATATAGTCATTTTTTTAAAATGTTGTCACTAAGATACGTTATATTTTTTTAAAAGAGCAGCCCTTGAAATTTAGGAAGCATTTGGCCTACATGTTGCTGCAGAGCAGCGCATATTGAAATTTGTTTTCCTTTCATCTCCTTCCCAATAAAGCAGCCGCGTGGCTGATCCCTTCAGCTTCCTCAGAACTTCCTCTCAGAATTCCCGATCTATTACTGCACATTCACTTACCAGCAACAAGCTGCCTTTTCATGCTGTCAACCTTTTTCATCTGAAATGTAAATTAATTCTTTCTGGTATGCCTTGACAGAGATCAAAGTCGGTATTAACCTTCCCGGGCTTTCTCCCTGGGAGGACTGGGCAGCCACTGGTCGGAGCTGGTGTCCCCACCATGGGGCCCTCCTCCAGGCAGCCCTCAGAGGAGGAACCTCTGTTTCAAAGGCTCAGGGTCCTTTTGTAAGTGGCTTCTTCAGGGCTTTAAATTGGGGGTAAAACGATCCGCCTGGCTGATTCTTGAGAGATGAGCCTGCTCGGTTTAATTGTGGGCCCTTCCCTCGGATTCCCAGGCTTAGGTTAAGTGGCTCCGAGGAGGAGAGTGATCTTGGTGTGATGGAGGGAGGGACCGGGCTTCAGACTGGAAGCCTCTCCCCGAGCTCAGTGGGTCACTTCTTGCCTGTCAGTCTTTGAGGTAGGCCATATTTGCATTTTCAAAATAAACAGATGCCTTTTAAATACATGAGCTGGTGGTCTGGAGATCTCTGTGGGCCCAAACAGTTCACCAGCCAGTGATCAAATGCTGGAAGAGAAAACATGTGGATAAAACACCCCGGGTACACGAGGGCACATTTCCTATGTGTCTAACCGTGCAGGTAATGAAGGGCCTTTGTGAGCTGTGGGGAGACCAGGGGTGAGGGAGCGTGGGCTCCTATGCCAATGGGTTGTTCGCCAGTTTCCTTTGGGGGCTGGGGGAATGACTTTGAATGTCACCTTGGCAAAAGTGGTATTTTTTTTAATTATTGGTGAAGTTTGATAATACTCTCTTGTCATAGGAAAATGCATTCCTTTAAATGCCAAAAAATTAAAAGAATGTCCTTTTTAAAATTGGTAAATAGATGAGTTATTCTAAGTAAAAATTATTTTTAATGTATTTACTTCATTACTAATCTATTATTTTTTTAATTAGCTGTTACATCTCACAGAATGAATTTAACTACATTCATCCAACTAAAAAAAAGTGCATATTCCTCAGTGAATACTATCAAAACAAACTACCTACAGGGAGTTTCTAAAAGATCTATATTGTCTCATTCTTTGATTTTTTTTATACCACTGACTTTAAAATCACCCTCTAATTCAGGATTCATTTTTTTTTAAAGAGCAAAGTAGTGGGCAATGCCCTCTGAGTAGGTGACCGTGGAACCCTAAGAGCTGGGAACGGAATTTCAAAGAGTGTCTCCCAGAAGGGGCTGGCTTGTCTGTCTCCTTGCCTCCCCTCTTACACACACACACACACACACACACACACACACACACACACGGGGGCAGGAGAGCCACTGGTTTACAGCACCTTTTCATCTCCTTGCTTCTGTGGAAACTGTTCTCCTCGCTATTCTCCCATGGGCCTTTGCCTACTTCCCTTCTGGGCCCTGCCAACAATACAGCCCTCACCAGAAGATAACAATAGCACCAACATCAATGGCATTTCTCCTCTGATGCCCTCTGGGGGAATGCTTTTCTGGGTGTCAGCAGTGATACTGCAGAGGCCAAGGGGGCGCCTTGAGTCTGTGGACAGGCATTTTTAAACCGCCTGTGATTGGAACCCTGAGTGCTTTAAATGCTGCTTTGGGGAGGGAAAGCAAGCTCCACATCCAGATGGCCTGACTCTGCAAAGGTTTTTTTGTTTTGTTTTGTTTTGTTTTTGTATTTATAACTGTCTCAATGTTTAAGCTCTCTCAGGGTAGGGCTTTTTGCTAGCCTTTTCTAACTTAAAGTTAGGTTGTTTCCTTTAGCATTTTTTTTTTTTTGGTGGATTGGTAAAAACTAGGTGGGTGCAACAATTTCCTGGAACCAGATTTCTGCAGGTATCTGTAGGCGTCCCGGACAACTTCATTTTAATCTGGGCATTTCTTTCATTCATTCATTTATTCAACTGTGCTTCGTTTAAGCACACGCTCTATGCTGGGGCCATTATGGTAAACAATAGGATTTGTTTGGGGGCTTCAAATTTTCTGACTCCAATGTAGAGAACTCTAAAATATGCTCTTCCTCAAGGGACCCTATTTGAATAAATGAGAGATCTCTATTATGTCAATAGACATTGTAAAGAAGTTCATAAAATCTAAAACAATGCAAAGGGGCAAGACCCATCTTTAACATAGCCCTGGTTATGCATTGATATCACTCATGCAGGTAGAGATGATCACGGTAGATATTTTCCGTTTTGATGAAGTTGTGCATATGTGGGTTGTTGATCACAAACCAAATAGGAGGAGTGCAAGAGGGACGTTGAGAGAAAGGTCCACATGGAATAAACCAGGGGCACAAGCATGGCTCTGTCCCTTCTTTCTGTGTCTCCATTTGTTGTTCTACATCCACTCTGTTTTTTCTTTACTCCATTTCTCTTTCTTAGAAAGATTCTTGTTCAATTTTCACAAAAACTTAATTCCTCAAGCTTGAGTCCTTGTCAGAGGAAGCACAGGTGTGAGAGAAGACAAGTTCCAAATGCTTCTTGGCCACAGGGCAGGAGGCGGCCACCTCCCCTTTCCTGGCATTTCTGGCTAGAATTCTCACATTAGCAAAGAAACATCTGGAGGAAAAAATTACGTAGTACACCTGGGCTTGAGAGGAGTTGCGAATTGCAAACTAGCTCCCCTGTATTAAAACCTTTGCTTCCCCGATGACAAGGTGCCCTTCAGGCTGAGGCCAGGGGTCCTGCTCAGTCCACTGTCATGCTGTCTTTGTCTCTCCAGCTCTTAGTCAGTGAAGAACTGGGGCTGATTTCTGACAGCTGTAGGCTTAACATTTTGGAGGGGGAAATGTCTGGGGGGGGGGGGGCAAGCATCATGATTCGCTTTGGGAAAACGTGCCTGCTGTGAGCATGGTCAGGACCCACAGACAGCCACCAGAAGTGTGGCTCATAGCGAGTGGTTTACAGCAGGGAAAAGACCAGGCCTGTGGCTTCAGGGTATCTGTCAAGAAATGAGCCTTGCCAAATCTCTCTTTGGCACAAACAAAAGAATTCTTTTCATGGCTTGGTTTGGAATGCAGAAGAATGTCCTTTGCTGTGTAACAAAATTATTGCTATGTTAGGATGGCACAAGCCAGAGGACAGACAGCGTGTTTCCCGTCCACCTAGTACATACACAGAAAGCTGCAAAGTCAGTGTGGGCTGGTGGCTTCATATGCTTGTCATTGACGTGGCAGGGAAACGTGCTTACCATGAAACTCTGGTGTAGCAATTGGCATCTCCAGGATTTGAGATTAAAAGTTCAGGATGGGACGACCTGTAATCTCAGCTACCCAGGAAACTGAGGCAGGAGGATTACAAGTTGGAGGCCAACTTCAGCACCTTTTGAGACCCTGTCTCAAAATAAAAATTTTTTAAAAAGGAGGGAGAAACTGCAGGATGTAGCCCAGAGGGAGAGTGCTCTTGGGTTCAATCCTAAGTACCTATACCCAAACACAAAACAAACAAAACTTCAGAGGAAGTCAGTGGTCAAAGCCTCTTTAGTTCAGAATCTGTTCTCTCCATTATGGCCCTCAGATAGAAGGTCTTTGGGGGATAAAAAGGATGTGCCCAGATGCTACCCGCCTATTGCCATATATCCAAGTTGGCGACCTATGCTGGGTTCACAAACTCTGAACTACTTCAATAACTGAAGAAAATGGTGGAAAAAAGCACACAACACACAGAAGTACCTTTACAAAATCCAGGCACGGCTCTCGACCTTAGGGGTCCCTTGGAAAGAGAGTCACTTGAATCATTTATTCTTATATAGGGGACACACAAGGGGAAGTTCCATGGAACATTCTATCCATAAAAGGTCAGGGGTAGTATTACAAAGGAACAAGAAAGCAGCCCACTCCATTGGGTGACGCCTACTCCCAAAGCTTTGCTCCTCTGCTGAGTGGAGATGGGGATTCACCTGCTTCCCGGTCAGGAAAGCCAGTCGCCACATTTCCATCACTCAAAGCTAGGGGGCGCTCAGCTCCTATATGGCAGCTCCGGACACCCACATCCCCCACACCCCACCCCAGGGCATGGAATGGCAGCACTGCAAACTTTAAGCCATGCCTTCCATTTGTTACAGGAGAAGAATAAAACGTGTTATTACATTTTGTAGCTTATTAGTTCTCTAAGCTTCAACCACACAATAGTGAAGAAACACCTAGAGGAAAAATTAACTGTTCTGTGGCAATAAAGATCAGCCTTCTTCTCCTCAAAAAACTGTTGTGAATAGAAGTCATCGCCCCCAATATATTATCTCCCCTTATGTATCCTGTGAGTTTAAGCATGCTTTCAGAGACTTTTTCCAGTAGACCAGACTCTGCCATTGATGGTCATCTTGGACATGGACATAAGATACCAATCAAAGCTTTGGGAGGAGTTAATATTGCTATCCCACGCATGTGGAGTTTGAAGTCAAAATAATGGGCTTTCAATCCTGGCTATGCCACCATTTGCCATATAGTTTTAAGGGAAACTGCTTAACTTCTCAGCCTAAGTCTTGACAGCTGCAAAATGGGACCCACTAAGGCCTAATTCTGTGGACCGTGTGCAGACTATAGCAGATACTATATGCAAACCTTCCTGCACAGTATCTGGCACGTGATAGATATTGAGCAAATGTTCCCTCTCTGTATCTCTTTCTAAATGTGAAATACTCTTCTAAGGTTAGCATAAGAATGCTGGAACTTCAAAAAGATGAAACTATATCTCTTACTTTCATAGAAAAATGTGCCTGTCAAGTCTTAGATACAGTTACAATAAAATTTTTATGAAAAAAGGAACTGTCCAAGTCTTCACTTATGTCTTGCTTAAGTCATATCTCAAATAGTTACAATAAAATCTTTATAAAAAGATAACTCTCCAAGTTTTAACTTGTGTCTTACTTGTCAGAGGAAAATTAGAACACAATAATAACAGGGGAAGCTGGTTTTGGTTTTGCCTTTGTTTTTGCAAAGAGCTTTGTTCCATGGTTCTGAAAGCTTGATTCAATTGTGTGGATAATTTATTTTTTTTTTTTTGGAAATTCAAAACTGCTTAAAACTTAAGTGATAGATGATTGACACCATTTCCCCCCTCACTAGTTGGAGGCCCTTTTGCAACTTGTTCTGGAAGATAGCAAGTCTGTTCCTTTGCCCACAAAGCCAGAAATTCTAAATTCCAGGAACTAAATATCACCCAGAGTTGTTGCTTGCTGGTGTGGAAAGAAAGTGGCCTTTTAGATTTCTGAGATTTCTTGGTGTGCCTATCAAGTTTAACCCACAGTGACGGGTGATTGGCAGCATAACAGCTGAGCTGCAGCCATTTGGCCAAGAGTTCAAACCCCAACACGAAGAGCCATAGCAGGATCTCAGTTTGATTTGCTGTGGCCATGAAGTCTGAATGGCCAAGTACAGAGGAGGAGGCAAGGGTGACAGCTGGTAGCCATTCTCGTCAATAAAGTTGTGACGGTTGAAAGGTACAAGCAACCAGAGCCTGCTAATTTCATAGACTCTGAGCCAAGTGCTTAGTGTCAAAACCAGCTAGGGTCAATGCTGCAAATGGTTGTGAAGGGTCCCCATCCACAGCAAGACCCTCCCTTCACACCCTCTCCTGATGGGTGAGAGGCAGATTGGCCCCGCTTCCCAGGAATAGGCCCAGTTTGAAGAGAAGGAACCCTTTTTGTTATATTTTTTCAAATTCAAGTAACTTTTTAAAGGTCAGGTTTAAAGGTATGATTTACATACAATACAACTCAAATACTTTGATCAGATTGGTCCAACACTTTCCACCAGGTAACCTCCCTTCACAACTTTCCAAAAAGTTCCCTTGTGGTCCTCCTCCCATATCCTCAGCCCCTAGTGACCACTGATGGTTTTTCTGTACCTATAGTTTTGGCTTTTCCAGAGAATTCTATAAATGGAGTCATACAGTAGGTAGACTTTTAAGTCTGGCTCTTTGCATATAGCATAATGCTTTGGAGATTCATCTGGCTATACCATCATTTTTATCATTTGGGTTGTTTTTCTTTCTTGGTGATTATGAATAAAGCCAATATAAGCAATTAGAACTTTATCTTTTTAAGTAAAAGTTATAGGAAAATAAGTGACTTGCTTGGTAGGAAACCAGAACTATCTGAGCAACGACAATTCTAGAGAGTCAAGGATATAGCTCAGTAGCACAATACTTGCCTAGCATGTGTGAGGATCTGGGTTCAATTCCTAGCACCGGAAAAAATTAAAATGATCCAATAGGTAGGAGTTCTTTCTTGGTTAGTTGTTACTTTCCTACATCTTATACTTTTCCTAACATCTTATACTCTGCAATTTACAGTGAAAGCTCTTTTATACAAAGAGCTTTCCCTTGATTTGCTTGCAATAATTATCATTATAGTAACCTTGAGAAGTAGGCTAGGAATTCTACCCATTTTACATATGGTATCAGGAACCTTCCTGTAATCAAGATTTCCTAACTCTCGATCTGCTGTACTCCTCCCCATTTTCTCAACATTCTGTCAGTGCAAAACATTCTGCTAGGTGCTTTTGGGGTGGTCACAAAAACAACATTAAAATTGTTTCCCCATCAACTGGGTACAGTTTCATGTGGAACCAACTGCCATCTGTGCCCCAGGCTTGCGAGGGGTACTGTAATGGCCAATGAACAGAGCCTCAAGGAGCACAGGCTGTACGAAGCTACCTCTAATCCCATTTTGGAAGCAGGCAGGGCATAAATTACAAAAAAATAAATCCAGCTGGAGGCTGACTGAGAATACAGTGAATGGAACGACAGCCCCTAAATGTTCAGAGTGAAGGAACTTCTGCAGACAAGCAGGAAACTGATTCCTAGGGTAAGGGGAAACCTCCCTCCTTCACTTCCAAGTTGGGGAAAGCAATTATCAGGCAAGATTTTCTTTGAACTCTGTGAACGTTTAACTGGGATAATAACTGGAATTAAGTACTAGAGAATCAAAGTGGAAAATGCTCTCCTAGGCCTGAAAATTATTGCACTTGCCCTGTGTATTGGAGATAGAGGCCAGGATTTTAAATATGGTGTAGGAAGAAAAAAAAATTGTTCACGAGACCCTATTCTTCAAGAAAAGAATTTGACTTTCTCGGTGTTGCTTTTGGTGGCATTTGCCTGTCAGACCTCCCATGAGTTGGGCTCTTCATGTTCTGATAGGATGGCTGCTGACCAGCTGTCACTTCCGCCAGAAACCACCCTGGCTCCATATGAAATCTGCCAGCGGTGGTTAGAAGGGGAAGGCTGGGCTTTGGAGCCTCATCTTTATGCACTTTCTCTGCCAGGGCCATTAGGGGGGCAGGAAAGTTTACTCAGCCCAGATCACCAACTGGGAACCCTACCAAGACTCTGTCCCAGCTGAAACAGTGCTTGGGTCTTATCCTCTGGGTGGTCACCAAACACTAGGCCAGGCCAGAAGTTCTGCCTGCAGCTGTTGACCTGTGGGAACTTCAGAGCTCCAGGAACATGAGAGAATTTGGGAAAGCCTGAATTTTTGCTTCCATATATTAAGGGGAAGGAGAGGGTGGGGGAGGGGAGGGAGGGGGAGGGGG
>NW_026000037.1:57199854-57230842 GCF_001458135.2 Marmota marmota marmota
GGGAGAGAGAGAGAAGGGATTAAGTAGGGATGATAATTTCAAATGTTTAAGTAAGTGGGGCTGCACTATATAATATTTAGGGATTCAGACTTTGGGGCAAAAGTATGTGAGTTTGAACCCTGATTCTGCCATTCTCCAGCTATGTGTCACTGGGCAAGTCATTTAATCCACCTTTGCCTCAATTTTCTCAGCTGCAAAATGCGAATAATAGTGTTCTGTACCTTTTAGGGTTACTTTGAGGCTTAAATGAGTTAACTTTTGTTAAGGGTTAAGGCAACACACAGAACATAATCATCCATACATTAATGTTTGTTTAAAAAAAAATGGAGCTTTCCCTATCTCTAATTTTTCTTCCCCAGCAGCCAGATCAAGTTGAATGTAGATTCCTGATCTTTTTTTTCTGTTTCTTTCTTCTAGTAGTTTTAGTCCTTAACACCTGTCATGCCACCCCAGTCCCCACACTAGTTTCCTAGGGCAGCCATAGCAAACCATCACAGACTCTATAGCTTCAAACAACAGAAAGTTATTCTCTCACAGTTCTGGAGACTAGAAGTCCAAAATGAAGGTGTTGGTGAGGCTGGTTTTACTGGAAGCTCTGGGGACCTTCTGTCCCATGTCTCTCTTTTAGCTTCCTGAGGTTCTGCCCAGGTGAGGACCTTTAAGTGGGAAGGGCATTCTCTCATTCACTGCAGGCCTCCCCACTCCCCATCCTCCAACTGGTTTCCTGGGTGGATCCCAAAGCATTTGAATTTGCAAACCCTGATAAGGGAGTTTTCTTTTCTTCCCCTGACCACCAAACAAACACTTGCCCGTCTTATTTCAAAACAGTCTAGTGAAGACTCAGCTCATTTTTTTTTTCTGGAAAATATGAATAGCTTCTATTCTATAAGCTCTAAGATATAATATATATCTCTATAGTCTCAATCAGATATTGGAAGGGCTCCAACTCCTCTGGAGAACTCTACACCCCATTTTGCTTTACTTCTTGAAACCAGAAATCTTAGCAATCAACCTTCCCATCTCTGGAGAAGCCTCTATGGCCCCTGCTGGACATTCCCCAAGTTTGGCATTTTATGAACATTTCTGCCATTTAAGGATATAGTTTTATTTTTTAATCATGTGGCTGGCCAAAGTCCTTGAACCCCACCCATTCACTTAAAAGAAGTGACCTTGTTTCTTTTGTTTCTTTCTCCATATCTCTCTTTCTCTAATCTCCTTGTGCAGTGATTAATTTTCCAGAGAGACACTAGGTGATTCCAACTGTCACCGGGACACACTTAAAAGTACTTGACAATTTTTGGATCCTGCTTTGAACTCAATGGATTGATAATCTCAATTTACTTAAGTTTATCTTTTTAGTCTGACCTAAATCCCTCTCCCTGCTCTTCAGGCAAAGCTGGGGGATGGAGGCGCAGACTTCCTCTAAGCTTTATGAAGAATATTCTGTAAGTTTTCTGTTTGGTTTTTGTACTTCAAATAACTCTTAAAATCAATATTTTGATGACTGAAGTGTAAATGAATAAGAAACATGGAATAAGTTTTCCCTTCAATTACATGAACAGAAATTCTATGTGTTTTTATTGGAAATGAAAACCAAGTAACTGGGGGTATTCTCTGAGCTCCAGGTAAAGATGTTGCTTCTTCCTCTTTTTCTGGTCTTGAACATGGCACCCTCATAAAGAGAGTCCCATACCAAAAAGGGCTTTCTTTGTGCTTTTTACCTGTTTGGATTGCTATTGAACACTATTTTTCTTTTCTTTTTTAACTAAGGGTATTGAAGTAGGTACAGACAAAAGCCTGCAGTCTCAGCTTTCCACAGGGGCAGTACCATTTGGGCTTTGATCAGTGGTAGCTCTTGGTGCTACTGAATTGGGCCAGAAAACTAGGTTACAAATTAGTTGGGGCAATTTTCCATCTTAATAAGGAAACAAAAATATTTGTGTCCCTGAAGTGGGCTCTTCTTTTTTTTCCTCTTCTATCAGCTTTTGCTTTTATGTTGCTTATCACAACAACAAGTGAGCTGAGGCCTAACAATCAAGAGGGAGAGAGAAGACCGGCCTGGTGCTTTAACTGGAGTTTATCAATCATTAGACGGCAGGAGGGGGAGGTAGGGAATCAGCTAATGATATTCTGAAAGGCTGAGGCTGCATTTCTAGCCTTTTCTCTTTTTTTTTTTCCAATTTTGTTTTCATTGCTGGTTATAATGCTTTTAGTATAATAATAAAAACATAATAATGTTCCATTAACATTTTTTCTTTATCCTTTTGGTGTCTAAAGCAATAATAACAACAACAGATGGCTTGATCTACCACTAATAGCTCAAGGGATTACATTTCTTCTACACAGAGATATTTAGATTTAAGGAACCAAAATAACACTTCAAAATCAGAGTATACATTTCCCAAAACAGACAACCCCAAACCATTGATTGCTACATTTTTTTCTTCTGCTATGCTTCATTTCATATGTTCTAGCATGATAATATTCAATTTTTTACATTACAAATTATGTCACAATTGCCAAGTCTACAGATTTTCTTTGCAGTTTATACTTTGGTTTAGTCACTTCTAGATTATCTAAAATTAGGATGGTGAATAGGTGTAGACTCTCTTTCCTACCCCAACTGACTGGAAGTGACTACTTAGAACTATGGTTCTAATCTCAGTGTCTTGGGAGGCAGAGAAGGATTGCAAGTTCAAGGACAGGCTGGGCAAATTAGATCTTGCCTTAAAAATAGCACCATTGGGTTTAATCCCCAGTACTGCCAAAAAAAAAAAAAAAATCATCTGGGGAGCTTTTACTAATATCAATTAGCAAAAGCCAGGTCAATTTAAGAATCTCTAGTGGTTGGGCTCAGGCATGTTAAAAATCATCCTGGGTGATTTTGATGAAATATCAGGATTAAGAATCATTGATCTGAGAACACTGTCTCTTACACTTCAACAGGGATGGGGTCACCTGGAAAGCTTATTAAAAACAGGGATCCAACTAGAGGTATGAAAAGTTGTGCTCTGTATGTGTAATAGGAATTGTAATGCATTCTGCTGTCATATATAATAAATTAGAATAAAAACTAGTAGGTCGAATGCTCTAGAAAAAAAATGAACATGCCTGACAGAACAAATTAATAAACAAATACATCATTTTACTTTATTAAATTAAGAAAAAAAAAACAGGGATAGCCAGGCTCACCCCCAGGGTTTCTTCTCATGCACTAGGTCCATTTCCAACAAGTTTCCAGGTGATGCTGATGTTGCTAGCTGAGAGTCCATGCTTTGACAACCATTGATGTGTTATGTTGAGGAACTTGAAGCTGAATTAAGATTCAGAGGACAAGAGGGCCATGATCGATTAGTCATGGAAGACATAGTCGCCCAAAGAAACAATTGCATTTGTTGCCCTCACTCTTGAAAAGCTCATCAGTAAATTGCCCTCAGTAACAATTTAGAAGCCAGGTACAGTGGCACACGCCTATAATCCCAGCTACTCAGAAGGCTGAGGCAAGTTGGAGACTAGCTTCAGCAACTTAGCAAGACTCTGTCACAAAATAAAATTCATAAAGGACTAAGGATGTAGCTCAGTGGCAGAGTGCATCTCCAATACAAAAAAGAAAAATATGTAGAAATGGGTTACTTCTGAGATGATGATGCCCTACTACAGCTAATCCTACCACATTGTGAGAATTCATTCCTCCACCTCCTGCCCACATCAGTGGGCAGCCCAGACAGGACTAGCAGTGCTCTTCCAACTATTGCATGCTGCTTCTGCTGGGCCTGCCTCACCTAGAGGTCTCTAATCTCTGTCCAGTATTTATATCCATCACCAGAGAGAAGTCGCATGAGTTATTTTATCCAACATGCTAGCTGGGACCTGGCATCGAGCAAGACCTGGAGTCCCAGCATAGGTCAGGATTTTGTTTTGTTTTGTTTTGTTTTTGCAGTCCTGGGGATTGAACACAGGTCAATTTTGATGACATATCCTAGAAAAAGGTTCCAGATGGTCAGGGAGTGGCATGAGAGCAGGGAGAGAGGAGCTTTAAGGTGCAGATGGCAACAAAACCTAAACTCTCTGCTTCTGAACTTAGCTTTAAACCTTTAAGCACTCATTTGTTTTCTCTCAGGTCTGAGGGTTGCTCCTGATCTGAAAAGCCACCCAGAAGTAGAATCTGACTATGACTATTCAGAGACTTCAAGCTACTCTCCTGATGTCACTAAGAAAAATTGGTGAGTACTCTCCATCCACACCAGTTTCCTATTGTGAACTCAGGTGATCCACTCTAACTCTTTACATTTTAGTGTCTCCCATATTATGCACAATTGCCAAGTCTATGGATTATCTTTGTCAGTTATACTTTGGTTGGGTCACTTCTAGATTTTCTAAAAATTAGGATGGTGCGCACTAACTGGCAGTACAGCATTACTACCACTGTCATGTTGGTGAATTGAAGACAGTAGAGTCAAAACGTGTTTCCCATCTGATTCTCACATATAATTATCCTGTGAGCACAAGTCTTGATTCTACAAGGGCAACCTGAGCACTGTCCTGTTTGGGGGGGTTCTTGTCTAGTTCTTGACTGCATTAGATCACAGCAGTGCTTTTCAATTGGGGGCAACCCATCCCTCGGTCCCACCACCAGCCATCTGGTGCTGTCTGAAGCCATTGTTGGGGGTTAGTCACACCTGTGAAAGGAAGGGTCGTGGTACAGGCATCTAGAAGGTAGCGACACTGCTAAGCATCCTGTAGCACATAACATGTCAACAAACCTGGCATGGACTCTAACTGCCTATTTACCCACAAGTATTTGTTAAAGCTAACTCAAAAGGAGTGGAGCCAGCCTGCCCAGGGCTCTAGTGCACTATTTTCAGCACTCATCTGAGCCACTAAGGTTACAGAAGTAACCTAATGGTTACTGTGAGCTCAGGTCATGACACCAAGACTTGGAAACCTAAGGAACTCTTAGGCCTATTCTTCTGGGAAAAGAGCTAACTGACCTTCTCCCAGAAGAGGTTCCCAGGTCACCAGGAGGAGGACACAGCTTCAGGAAAAGAGTGGACTATGGAAAAGGGAAGATCCAAAGGGGGAAGGAAGCTTGTCTTTTGTATTTTGCCCCAAATTGATTGTGGGAAACTTCATGAAGAGTTTAGTAAAGGATTTGTTGAAAGAAGCAGGTCATTACAGAGTTCTTTGCCTCTTTTCACAATGGAAAGAGAAGCTGTCATGGGTCACATTTTTTTTTTTTTAAGAGAGAGAGAGAGAGAAAAGAGAGAATTTTTTTAATATTTATTTTTCAGTTTTTGGTGGACACAACATCTTTATTTTTATATTTATATGGTGCTGAGGATCGAACCCAGCGCCCCACGCATGCCAGGTGAGCGCACTACGGCTTGAGCCATGTCCCCAGCCCAGGTTCACAATTTTTTAAAAAAATCTTAATTTTTGGAGTCTTTTTAATAGTTTAGAGACTTGAAAAGTTAAACTCTCAACCCAGTCCTTCCCTAGTGGCCTCAAATTGCCATTGGACTACTTTTTGAAGTAGACTACTCTAGCTACTTGTCCAAATAGAATGGCTCAATCAAGGGTAGTTGAGGAAAACACTTAACAATACCTATTAGAATAACAAAATTTAGAATTCCCATGTGGCAGAATGATCACTGAATTTGGCAGGTGGAAGACTTGGGTTCTGATCTTAGTGCTAACATTTTTGCATTTGTTTGACCTTGGACGAGTCAGTGAACCAATTTTGAAAACGACTTCAACCCCAGCTTAACTCCCCTCAGGCTGATAACAGATAACTTCACTGAGCATATCTGAGCTCTTCGCACTGCCCTTGCCTGCACTGTATGATCTTTCCTTTCCTTCAGCCATCCTTTGTTCCCATTTCCCAGACCACAGATCTTTCTGGCACTGTGTCCCTGCCCTTGAGATCAGCACTATAGGAAAGTTCAGACCTGCCCTCCGAATGTTCAATAACAGTCTAATGCAGATAAATGGGCAATAGACAGATAACCAGGAGAAAAGTCATACAAATTTATTAACATGCACGTGTGTGGGGGAGCCACACAAAATACGAAATGCAAAGAAAGCACAGATGCTTGAGACTTAAATACCCTCTTTGTGCAGGAGAGGGGACAGGGTCATTGGGCTGTGGGCAATTTTAGAAAAAGAATAAAGGATTCTTAGGGGAGAGAATAAGCCCAGAGTACAGACAGCGGCCTGAGTTGAAGTTCTTCTGGGTTCTAGGTGGGATATTTGAATTATCCATCTCTCCCTCTGATATATATAACTAATGAAATTTCAAGAAGAAGATTGGAGGCAATTGTGTTCCTCTTTGGTGGTCCGGTCTTTAGGCAGAAAGGCAACTGCAGAGAAATCTCTTATTGCATTTGCTGCTTCCCAGGTACTCCCAGTTAGAAGTCTAAGAGACATATTTGGGGTCCTGTTTGCTGAGCTCCAGCTGCACTCACCTTGCTTCTGGATCTTTCTGCTCTGCTAGCTCTTTCCCTTTTGCTTAGGTCTGCTCCCACTCTAATAAAACCTCCTCTCAGCCCCACCCCTCCCTTTTCCTACTTTTACCAGTGGACTTCAGGAGACTGACACCCAGATCTGCTGCATCATCCTTCACCAAACTGAGCCCTTGTTCCTTAACCCTGAAATCTGATTGGTGCCCCCACATCCCTGAAACCGGCCTCGGGAAGCTCTGCTCCCAGTTGCTAGAGCCTCATCTTCACTAACCCTTTGCAGCATTTAGCTCCATGAGCCAGATTTGCTTTGAATTGTCCTCTTCCACATGAGTCTGCAGAACCGTATTCTTCAGGTTCTTCCTCAGAGACATCCCCAGTCTCTGCTTTCTCTGGCTCCATCCTCCTTCTTCTACCTACCATCGGAAGGCAGGCAGTTCCCTAGGTCCTGGGCTCTCCTGTTTCTCTACTTCTCACCTGACGGATGTCATCTCTTGATGGTATATTGTGGCATCAGGTCTCAAGCTATGTGAGTTTGAGTCCCAGATCTCTATTCTCACCTCCACAGTGCCACACCCCACTCCTGCCAGACATGTATTCTTTTTTATTTTTAGTTGTAGATGGACACATACCTTTATTTTATTTTTATGTGGTGCTGGGGATCAAACCCCATGCCTCACATGTGCTAGGCAAGTGCTCTCCCACTGAGCCACAACCGCAGCCCAGACGTGTATTCTTAATTCCTGCACACCAGGCCTCAGTAGAAAACCCCCACAAAAGCACCTACTCCTCCAGACCTTCCTACTTCTATGAGAGGCAAAAACACTATCTTGTGATCTGGCCTTGAAACTTGGCATTGTTCTTTTTGATCCCTACCTCTTACTTTACCCCACCTCCAACATCTTCTAAGCATCCTTCCCTGGTTCAGGTCTGCTATTACCTCTCATTCTTCCCTCTTTATGGACAAGCTTTCATTTCTGACATCTGATCAATTGTCCTACAACATATTCTGATTTGTTCAAAGAACTTTAATGGCTTCCCATTTTAGACCAAAAGAGATTCAGACTTTCCAGTCTGTGGTGCCACACCTCTCACTTCCGACTCCAATTCATTCTCTGGGCTCACCTCCAATTTCTCCTCACATCCAGTAAGGCTAACTGGAATCAGACTTACTGTTCTATCAACGCACCTGCTTCATTTCTCTCTGCCCATTCTTTTCTGTTCAACTCTTACCTTCTCATCCAAGTACATTGTCATGTCCCTTTTTCTTCCATGAAGACCTTACTTCTCTTTAATACTCCTTGAACTATAGCCAGCCTTTGGCTGAACTTGTGCCAAGTTAAATCAATCCACTGCCTTCTCCACCAACAAACCTTTGCTACAAAAAAATATCAGCTCAACTAAACAATAAACTTAGTGATGAATTGATTTATGTTGGGCATGAGCTCCTTACATCATTGTGAGTGGTGGCAGTTCAAAGACAGGGTTCAGACCACACTTTGGTTTGTCTCTCTCTCTGGCGCTGTTCATATTTTGTCTAGCGTTGTGATTAATCATGTGATAAAAATTTAACTTTTCAAGGGCAATGATTGAATTTTATTCTTTCTTATATCCAATATCAGTATACACAGTAGGTACTCAGTAAGTTTATGGAATTGACTTCCAAGGCCATTCCTTATTTATTAGGAAAATGTTCTTCTTGCTCAATACAAGGGTGGTGGCAGCAACAAGAAGGTCCAGAATAGTTAATGGGATAGTGTGTTATGGTATCCCCACCCCAGGGGCGGGGTCCCCTCTGTTTGATCACTAACTCAGTGTTCTGTGGATCAACATGAGATTAATAGGAAGGAATTCTTAGGCCAGGATAGAGGGCTCAGAGGGTAGGTAGGATAAGACAGCTGACTTATCCTAATGATGATGTCCTCGGTGGCAAGTAACACACCTCCAACCAAAGATTTAAGGACATGATCTCTGAAGACAGAAGTTCTGGGGCTGGCTTGCTTGGCCACTCAGGGATGTCGTCTAGGACACACGCCCCTTGCATCTCTGTTTTGCTGCTCTCTGCATGTCAGCAGCGCCCCTACTTATGTCCACACGGTGACTGAACCAACACTAAGCATGACTTCCTCACATGTCAGTGTCTGACATGGGGAGGAAAAGCTGAATGGGAAAGGGTTCTCCTCAGGAGCCTCCTTCTGGACTTTTCTACAAGTCCCCCAGGAGACTCTCCTTGCAGGTCACTAGCCAGAATTTGCAATGGTGGCCTTGCAGGGAGCTGTAGTGGAGGCCAGGAAAGAGAGTATTGGCATTTTCAGTGTCTACAGTAGAGAGTAGGCAAAGAGGAAAGGGATCAGGGAAGCAACAAACAATATGTGTTGTCAGAGTCCTGAGGGGACAGTGATGGGGCTGGACAGGTACCAGGGTAAGATGGAGGGAAGGGAAATCAGAGGAAGACTCAGCAAGGCAGACCCAGACATGACGAGGACTGCTGAGAATAGGAACAGGGGAGTGCTGAGGCCAAAATTTGGATTCACCCAACCTTTATGCTAGGCCAGGTCTTTTTCCACGTTATCTCACATAATTCCTACACCAGTCTTTGGGTTGGCTTTACCTACTCCATGTTATAGATGTGGAAACTGAACTTGGGGAGGCTAAGTAGCTCCCAGGTGCCCAGCAACAGAATGTGCGTGGCCTCAGGATGCAAAAAAAGGAAGTAAGGAAGGAAATAGGGTAGTGCTGGGTTGGATGTGTCAGGTTTACCAAGTGCTGCCTCCCGATCAGCTAGTCTGTACCTCCCGGGATCACACAGTATCACGCAGAGATAAATGGCAGGTCTGGGGTTTGAATCCAGATCTTCCCTCTCTAACAATAATAACAGGAGCTAACACTTGGTGTCCGTTAACAACTTCCTGGGCCCTGTGCTAAGCATCTTATGTGCATTAAAGTATCTCCTCTGTGGGAGATGAGCCCATTCTATAATTACTGACATTCAGAGATTACAAGTAACTTTCTAATGTCATTTAGTAAAGCGACGAGAGTTAGGATGTGGGTACAGGCCTTCTGCTCCAGCACCCACGCTTTTAACTGGGACATTCTGCTGCTTCTGTAGGCTCCACATGGTTAGTGCAGGCCTGTTTCTGCTCCATCCGTGTGGTCCCTATCATAACTTAAATCTTAAGTCATAATCAGCTAAGAAATGTGCCCTCATTGGCATAAAATTGTCTCCCTGTGATTGATGGAGGATAGTCCAGCATCCAGTTCTTGGGAGAAAGCCTACAGCCTCATAGGAAAGCTGCTCCCATCTGTGTGTGATGAAGTGGGGTCACTTGGCTGGGGGGACGCCAGCCTCAGGATGAAAGCAGAAGGTAGTGGTTGGGGTGACTGGTCCCCACTTCAATTCCTACGTGAGCCTGTGACCATGTACAGTGGGTGACGGCATGGAAATAGTCTTTTTGTGTTATGGGGCTTTGCTTCCATGATGGTAATCCTCCATTTTAATGCTGATAAGTACAATGGTGAGGATTAGGCCCCTTAATTTAATTTGGCCTGCATATGGCAGAGCTCTCGCCAGGCTTTTTATGTGACATTCTCTAGCACAGCCAGCCTGTTGTTGTAAAAGGAGCCCATACGAAGGAGGCAAGAGATCGATAATCCTGGTGCAGATGTTTTCACACAGCAGTTTATAACCCATCCCCAGAGAAGCTACTTCCTAGGGGCTTGGTCAGTGAGGATTCAGCCTCAGAGGGATGGGGACATGCATGACTCAGGCGACTTGAGGAGAGCTGGCACCTCACAAGAGGGGAAAGTGAGCACATATTTCTCCTGTGTGTCACCCTTGTGGCTGTGGGGCTTGGAGCCAGTTGGGCTAACCTCAGAATTGATGAGCCAGAGAAACAATCTCCCAGTCAGCAGGGCCGACTGTGGGCCAGATTTTCATGTGGGCTGTGAAGTACAGATTGCCACGTATCTCTACAGACACTCTGTGGAGAGGCACTGCCGAAACATGCCGCAGTGCTGAGATGACACAACAGAACGAATCCTCCAGAAAACTCCCTACTTTGTGGTCCTGGGGATCAAATCCAGGGCTTCATGTTTGCTAGGCAAGTACTCTACCACTGAGCTACATCCCCAGCCCTTTTTATTTTCTTTTGAGGCAGGGTCTCATTAAGTTGCCCAGGCTGTCCTTAAACTTGTGATCCTCCTGTCTCCTGAGGAGCTGGGACTGCAGGCCTGGTGCTTATGAGATGGTAGACACTCCGTGTGTTATCTCCCTGGGGTGGAAAAGGGATAGTCTTTGGAGACAGACCTGGGTTTGAATCTTAGTTCAACTGCTTACAGATTGAGATATTGGGCAAGTTCCTTCCTCTGCTGAACCCTAGTATCGTAGACTGCAAAAAGGGAATAATTGGGATGATTGGAGATAATCTATACCAATGAGCTAGCACAGTTCCCAACATATAATAAGTGCTCAATGAGAGACAATGGGGAGTTGTTGTCATGGTGTGCATCAGTCAGCTTTGCTTTACTGTGATTAAAATACCTGGCAAGAACAACATGGAGGAAGAGAAGGTCATTTTGGCTTACCATTTCAGAGGTCTCATATCCACTGCTCTGAGCCTGAGGTGAGGCAGAACATCATGGCAGAAGGTCAGGCAGAGGACAGCTGCTCACCTATGGTGGCCAGGATATGGGGCGGGGTGTGGGGGGAGGATCCAGAGGACAAGATATAATCTACAAAGGCATGTCCCCAGTGCACATTTCCTCCAGCCATTCCCCACCTGCCTATGTTTAGTCTCTTCAAATTATTAATCTATCATATGAATTAATCTATTGCTTAGGTTACAGCTCTCATAATATAATCATTTCACCTCCTGCATTAACACAGGAGCTTTTGGGGGACACCTAATATCCAAAGTATAAAATGGTGATAAAAGTAGTAGCAATATTAGTCATGGGTAGTGGTATCTAAAAGTTTCCTATAAACCAACCTAGGTGCCCTTCAACAGATGAATGGATAAAGAGAATGTGGTATATATACACAATATTACTCTGCCATAAAGAAGAATGAAATTATGGCATTTGCTGATAAATGGATGGAACTGGAGAATATCATGCTAAGTGAAATAAGCCAATCCCAAGGAACCAAAGGCTGAATGTTTTCTCTGATATGCAGATGCTAATTCACAAGAAAGGAGGGGGACTAGAGAAAAATAGAAGTACTTTGGATTAGACAGAGGGGAGTAAAAGAAGCAGAGGGGGTGTTGGGTTAGGAAGAATAGTAAAATGAATCAGACATTATTACCCTATATGTATATATGATTGCAGGACCAGTATAACTCTCCATCATGTACAACTAGAAGAATGAGAAGTTATACTCCATTTATGTATGATGTGTCAAAATGAATTCTACTGTCATGTATAACTAATTAGAACAAATAAAATAAAATAAAAAGTTCCTATAAAGCTAAATTCATAGTAAAGGTCCAGACCTCTCTAGTTTAGGTCTAGAAATGTACACTAAAATAAATACTTTCGAAAACTTAGAAATGCTGAATAATGTTCAGTCTCTGCTTTAACATGAGAGCTGAATTTTCCCTTGTGTTTCTGGCTCTTATCTTGGGTAAATCTGAGGTGGGCTTTGGGCCCCAGACTCACCCTTACCAACATCTCCAGGGTGCCACTAGCATACCCTCAGAGGACCACCTTCAGAGCTCAGTTGGTTGTTAGAGACTTCTTAGACTTTCTAGATTTTTAGACTATTAATTGGTCACATTTATTTTCAAGACCTTTTTGAAGCCAGAAACCTTATCACCAGTTAAAAGGAGCTTCAAGGAAAAATCTGTTTTGAGTTACAGTTTTCCTGGTGGATTTGCTTATGGCTGTACATAAATATTTATCTGAACTATTTCAACAAACCTTAAATCATCAGTGATCCTTATGCAAAAGACCCTTTTAGAAGATTTGTGTGTGTCAAGAATGTCAGCAATCTCTTTATAGTACCAGATTCTAAGGATCAGAGTTCTCTTTTCAAGTACTTGAAGCTGTTTGGTGGTTTTCAACATGTCTTTTGTTTTCCAATTTCTATATATCTCTTCCTTCTGTTCCTTCTGGATAAAATTCCCTGACCAGTCCTTTCTTTACCTGCTGATGTTCTACTCACCCTTCCAGGTCCCACTCCTGTGGAGTCTCCTGTAGAGCCCTGAGGCAGACAGGGCAGGAGGAGCACATCCCAGACTGAGCTGCACCCTGCAGTGAGATGTACAGGGACCAGTCTGTGGAGTGGGAGCTGCCCAGGAGGAGGAAGGCTAAAGGGGAAAGAAGTGAGGCAGGATAAAGCAGATGGAGCCATGATATAGAAGACCCTAAGAACTGCATGAAATGGTTTAGACATTTTCTATAGACCAAAAGATTAAAAAATTATTTTTTGATATAATATGGTCTGCAGACAAATTCTGTTTGGCCTGTACACTATTTTTTTTAACATTTCTTGATTGGTTTTTCTAATTAATTAAAATAAAAAGATTCCACATGACAATTGAAATTCTGGTAGCTCTTGAAAAATTGCAGTATCTGGTAGCCATATCCTAGACTAAGTAGGAGCTGTCTTCCAAAGATCCCTGCTGGCTCACCTGCTTAAATCATGGGCCTGGGCCTGCCAGCATCTGGGTTTGAATCCTGCTGTCTCTGTGTGCAGGGGCAACATCCAGTCTACATTCTGTAGACTCTGTAGCCAGACTTTCTCTGTTCTATGCTCAAGTCTCTGTCCAATCTGCTCAATGATCTGAGGCAAGTATGTTTCTAATAATGGTAACTACTTGAAATGGCAATATGAGAATAAACCATAAAAAAAAAATGAAGACTACCTAACATGTAGTGAACAAAAATGTTAGCTGTCGGGATAATAAACTTGAGGGCTGAAACTGGTACTCATTTCTATGTCACCCACAGAGCCTAGAATCTAGAATCTTTGGCCATTATAATACAAAATAGTTGATGAGTGAATACTGTCCTTGTGGCCTTTGAATTTTCATTTCTGTCCAAATGAAATGCTTTCTATTTTTCTTGGGTTTGATTTGAGCATGCTAATTTTCCATAAAGTTAGGAAGCTGCTGACTTTCTCAGAAAGCAAGGGATAACTAATGAAGTAAGCAAAGGGAGGGAGATGCGTTGACACTGTCATTTTCCCATCACAGATCTAATCCTTTCTAAAAAATAAATCCCATACTTGGGAAGATGCTTGATTGTCTTCTTTAGGAAATTCAGTTATTGGCCAGTAGTGTCTATCCTTAATATTTCAGTTAAGGGTCAGCTGCTAGGAAGTAGGACCCAGCAAACTTCAGCAGAAATGATGCTGGACTGCATATTTGACTTGGGTTTTCTAATCCCCTATTCCCCCATGAGATCCACACTTCAGGACAGTGTTTTTGCCTGGTTCCTAAGACAAAGATGATCCGTTAGCACAAGAACCAATTTTAGATTTTCCAACACATGTTATAAAGCTGAAGTCACAGCACCATCCCTCCAAGACCTGGTTATGTTAATCTATCACCAAACACCTTTACTATTGGCAGAGTTGCTCAGCAAAGTTGACCTGCAGGATTAGATTCACTTTCTTTCTAAAATATGTACACATTTACATAGCCACATTTAATTCTACCTATATGAACAGCATCTAAAACTGAAAGATGTTTTGAAGATTCAAAAAATTGGCTTTCATTTTGTTTAAGATGTCAGATGGCTCTCTTCTTTCTTATAAAAAAAATCATTTTAAGGTAAAAATACCTCTACATTTTCTAAAGAAATCTCGATCTCTCTTTAGCCCTCTTCTCTTCCTGTCTTCTTCTCTCTCCTCTCCCTCTCTCTCTCTCCTTACACAATTAATTCCCTATGTCTCTAAAATTCTGGTCTATAATTTAAAAGGCAAATTTAAAGTAATGACAAAATCTGTTAAGTTCTTGGACCATTTCTGCATCTCTTATCATGTTCCTCCATTATCCATTTCATAAGTGTAGGAAATTCTAGAAAGGTAGCACATTGCTGATGTCTGATTTATCTGTTTTCGTCAAGACCTTTACAGTATTCAGGCTCAGAATAAATTTCTGCCCCAAATACCATTGCATATTGAGTCAGTCTATTTTGAAGAGTTCAAGAAAAGAAAACATATTCAAGTGGACAGTATTACAGGAAACAGTATTTTTTCCTTGTGTAAAAATGAATTTTATATAAGAGTGTTCAACACTTCAATATATCTATAGGATAACCTTATAGGTTGAAAAAAGATTGACTTCATACATTCCCACAATTTTACTAACTTTATTTCATTTTCTTTTTTGGATTAGAAGAAAAGAATATCAATACTTTATTACCAGATCTGTTTTGTGAATTAAATAGCAGCTGACTCCTACCTGTAGGATACAAATACACCAATATATTTTCTATTAGCATTGCCTTAGTCACTTTAAATTAAGGAGGAACCCGAGCAAGTGTTTGCTATCAAAGCTGTTAACAGCAGCAATGTCACCGTCTCTGTGTGTGCATCACAGTAACTTTTCAGACTTGTCTCCTTGATCAGTAGACAAAACAGGGGGAGGAGTGGATTTGTTCCTTTCATCTGAGTGATAGAGGTTGGGAAGACAGAGCAATAGAGAACTCTGGCCAAACAGAGCTCTCACGACTGCTGGGATTGGGAAATTAGATAATAAACACTCCCTGATACCAAGATTCTAGTGGCCCAAGATCAACACAGTCTGGAGACATAGGCAGGAGTGGCCTTCCGTGCTCCACTCCCGGGCCCTCCCCAGAGAGCCCTTTGTGTCAACAAGAACAGCCAGCGCTCCTGGCAGGCTCCCAGGACTCAGAGTGGGGCTATCATTTTTGTTTGCTTTGCAAATATCTTAATGGGAAGTGGCTCAACACCACCTATGGGTTAATCTGAAGGGCTCTGCCTGGCAGCTGTTGGCTCTGGGAACCACATGGCCACTCTCATGGAGGGAGTCAGTCTGGCATTAACTACCCAGCGCCAGGCGGAGGCATCCTCTTTGCTTATTGGATTTACCAACTGACAGGAAGCACCTTGTTGTCTTTTATTTTTAGTTTGTTCCTCCTGGGAGGGTAAGGATGTTCTTAGCAGATCCAACTGAGCTTTTTCCTCTAAGGCAGGGCACTTGTTTAAATTATTTTCACCAGCATGAAGCATCCTCTTCCACCTAAACTCATTTTTGGAGAAGCTGAAATTTGGTATTAAGGTGCAGTGATGGTGTGGGTGGGGCTCTTGCTGGAGGAAGGTTCTAGTCTGTTAGCCTCAGGGAGGACAGTGGGAGCTATAGCCCTGTCTTCACCTGGGCTCTCAAGAATTGAGTGGATGGAGTTTCTTCAGAGTTCTTGCTCAGCTCTTCTCTTAGTGTCCCCTTCCCTACCACCACCATGGCTACACAAATGTGGCTTTTATGTGTCCTGACCCTGAGTCAAGAATGCTCCCTGGGTGATGTGACCATGTCATGCCTTTCTGGATCTGTCTGCGGACACTGACACAGATGATCTCTTGGTCTGGGCTTTCCTCACTGGATTTTTGGGAAGGGCTGGACAGTTTCCACAAAGCAGGTTAGGGACGTCTCTGGAGTGATGACAAGCTTGCAGGTCCCTTCCAAATGCTGCATTTGTAAGAATGCAAAAAGTTCAGATTGGGAAAAATGGCTAGCTACTCTCAGGAACAGTGCACCCCTGTTTCCAAAGCCTTGGTGTTTTGTTGGTTTTTTGTTTGTTCTGTTTTTATTTTATGGTACTAGGGATTGAACCCAGGGATGCTCTACCACTGAGCTCTATCCCCCAGGTCTTTTTATTTTTTATTTTGACATAAGATCTTGCTAAGTTGTCCAGACTGGCCTTGAATTTGAGATCCTCCTGCTTCAGCCTCCTGAATAACTGGGATTACAGAAGTGTGCTACCATACCCAGCAAGCTTTGTTCTTTCCTGTTCTTCTCATGGTTGAGAGCAGGGGTTCTGGAGGCCACTAGACTAGCTATTAGTAAGGCTAAGAACTTCCAGAACCCAGTCTTTTTCTCAGGGCCTCAGTTTTCTTCATGTTTAAATGAAAGATCAAATGGCATAATATCTTCCTCACCAAGTCCTGAAGGTTAAATGAGATAGCAGAGTATATAGCATCTCATCTGACACATTAAAAACACCCATGAATAGAAGTACTAAGAACAGTTTTTGTCATCTCAGAGCCACCTACTTTTCTTTATGTAATCCTTACCATTGTGTATTTTTCTCAAGTGCTTTTCTGGAGTACATTATTTCCAGCCTTTTAAAATTAACTCAGTGCCAAATTGAGAATAATTTGAGTATCAAAGTAAATAATGATGACAAAATACAATTCATTGACTAACCTAAGAATTCATGAGTCCACATTAATGGTGGAAAGAAGGGATCGAGGAAGAGAGGGAGGAATGAAGGAGGAAAGAAAGGAAGACCTTTCTTGTAAATAAAGTGTTAAATATTAAATGTAGATGAAATGATGGAAACAGATAAATTACCTGATCCCTTTCCATACACACCTGAGCATCTATCCACATATAATCCATTAATAATTGTCTCAGGCAAGAATAGTAGTCAAAAATTTAAGAATTAAGAAGTTCTTTTCTTTCTTTTCTTTATTAATTTTTTGGTACTGAGGATTGAACCCAGGGGCACATAACCACTGCGCCACATCCCCAGTCCTTTTTTTTTTTTTTGTATTTTATTTAGAGACAAGATCTCACTGAATTGCTTAGGGCCTCAGTAAGTTGCTGAGGCTGGGTTTGAATTCTCAATCCTCAGGCCTCATCCTCCTATGCTGCTGCGATTACAAGCATTAGTCACCATGTCCACCTAAGAAGTTATTTTCATGGTCTCAGAGTAAATACCCAAAGGAAACTTATTAATTATGGAAAGCATGGAGGAACCTGGCAGAAGCCACCTTAACCAAGTGATGACAATCAGCATCACCAGTCATTGAGCAGATAGGCAGCACATGCCTCCTGAGGTGATGCACCAGGAAGAAAGCAACCTTGCTTATGTGCTTTTCCTGCCAAATGTGCATATCCTGAAACTAACCTGAGTAAACAGCAGACAAACCCAAAAGGAGGGGTCTTTTGCAAAATGACTGGCCTGTAGGCTTTAAAGTGAAACAGTGGAGGGCCAAAGAACATGATAGCAATGACAGCTGAATGCAATGTGTGATCCAGGGTTTCTTCTGCTACAGAAGGCATCACTGAAACATTAGGCAGAATCAGATATAGTCTTTAGACTGGAAAATATTTACACTAATACTGTTAATTTCTTGATTTTGATCATTATACTTTGGTCATGAACAAAAATGCCCTTCCATTTAAGAAACAGATCCTGAAGTACTTAGACGTTTATCAGGTTTGCAATAACTCTCAAATGGTCCAGAGGGGGGAAAAATGTGTGTTTGTGTGTGTAGATGCATACTTATGTATGTCAGTACCTAGAGAAAGAGAGAGGACAAAGCATATATGTAAAATGTTAAGAGTTAGAGAGTCTGCAGAGAAATAAACAGAATTTCTTAGACTCTTCTTGCATCTTATCTATAAATATGAATTAAATCAAAGTAAAAATTACAACAAAAATATCAAGTCAGTCCCACATGCTGTCCTTGGCACAGGACAATCCAGCTGCCACTTTCTCTTTAGATTCCTGATCCCTTTCCATACACACCTGAGCATCCATCCACATCATCTTTGCCCTACTTGGTGACTGTCCTAAAGTTTCTCTGCTGTGACATTGCTGACTAGTCACCAGCCATTGCACACAACCTTGTTTAGGCTTTTCATGTTTATAAATTCCCTGAAACATTCCTCTGTGCTCCCACACCCCTTCCTCACCTGTTTTTGGGCCCTGTCATTGAAGGCTACATCATTGAAGGCCACACACATGATACACTTCATTTTAGCACAAACTGAGCACAGCTTGCAGAATTAAAGGAGGAAAACTAGGTTCAATGCTATCTTTTGGGGGTGTGGTTTTTAAAAAGATCATCACCCAAGGAAGGTGGATGTTAGATTCATCTTTCTCTGGCTCATTCAGACAAGCCACATGACCCCTCTGGGCCTCAGTTTCTCCAGTTATAGCAAGACAAAGATATAGTAAATGGTCTCTGAAGTCTTCTTAGCTCCACAGTCTATGCCATGGTCTGATTCAGTCTTAAGCTGAGTGTTAAAACTATAACTCAAAAGTGGCTTGACCCACAAGTTACCTTAAGAGCCCTCCCAGGCTGGGCACAGTGGCATGACCATGTGGTCCCAGCTACTTAGGAACCTAAAGCATGAGGATCACTTGAGCCCAGGAGTTTGAAGCCAACCTGGGAAATATAGTGAGATCCTGGGTAAAAAAAAAAAAAAAAAAAAAAAAGAAAAGAAAGAAAAAGCCCAACCAAAGAGAAAAACAGAGATTATAGAAAGGAAGCCACTTGGACACCTTGTCACTGTCTTCTAAAGTTTCCATGTTTAGGGATTTGTCCTTTGGAAGTGCAAAGTCTTAATAAGTCTCACACTTTTGTTAAGTTTTTATTTTATTTCTAACCCTGACCCATTTACATCTCTTGATTTAATCCTTTTAGAATCCAATTTTTATTTTGTTCCATCTGAAAGAACAAATGTAATCCTTTTCTACTAGCTCAGAAGTGGAGGTACTGATTTGCCCAAGTTAGAATTACCCTAGTTGGTAAGTGAAAATGCAGGATACCCACTTAGATTTGAACTTTATATGAATAACAAATAAGATTTTTCATGTGTATCCTGTGAAATATTTGGAAATTCTTTTTTTTCTATTTTATTTTATTTTGATACCAGGGATTGAACCTAGAGGCACTTAACCACTGAGCTACATCCCCAACCCCTTTTTTAAAAATATTTTTTTTAGTCGTAGATGGACACCATACCTTTATTTATTTTTATGTAGTGCTGAAGATCGAACCCAGTGCTTCACACGTGCAAGGTATCTGCTTTACCACTGAGCCACAACCCCAGCCCCCAGACCCAGCCCTTTTTAATATTTTATTTAGAGATAGGATTTTGCTGAGTTACTTGGGGCTTCCCTAAGTTGCTGAGGCTGGCTTTGAACTCATGATCCTCTTGCTTCAGTCTCCATAGTTGCTAGGCATGTGCCATGGTACCTAGCTGAAAATTCTTGTACAGAAGAATTATTTGTTGTTTATCTGAAATTCAAATTTTACTAAGCATCCTGTGTTTTATCTGACAACTCTAGCCCAAGTTCTTTGGAACTAACATAACATAAACATGTATGTTTATAGCATCTTTCAACATTTTACAAAGCGTTTACAGTGCTCCTCTGACCTCTACCTGCCATAACAGCACGTTTTGACCTTTAGGAACTTTTGAAAACACATTCAAAGATATCAATTTCTATTGATTTAGTAAGGTCAGGTATCACTTTCTATAGCCCCTCAATCTAAAACTTTTTAGGTCCTGCTTTGGACACTTTTAAATCAGCTTTCTCTGCTTTAACTTTCTTTTTTGTCACTTCTGTTTAATATGCTAAATTTTAACTTATTTGTTTCAATTATTGTAGATCACTAGATTGTAGTTCCCCAGCAGAAGACTCTCAGTCTCCTTGTTCACTGCTCTATCCCTGATGCCTATAACAGGAGGAGACAAATTTAAAGTTGTGGGAAGAATGAATGATATTTGGGAGGCTATAGGGGAACTTAGATTGCACATTTCATACACATTGTTCTTATAATCATACAGAATCTTAAGAAATCTTGCCACTAAATTAGAACCTGGAGTGTGTTGCAGTGTGTGTATCTTCGTATTGATCCGTAGACACAAGGTAGCCACAGATCAGCAGGGATCTAGAGTACTTTGAGATGTAGTAGGACTTCATTCAATCTTCCTCCTGCAAATTTTCTAGAACTAAATATTTGTTACTCCAGGTACCATTCATTAAGATCCCAGCTATGATTGTGTGATTAACTGGAAGAGTTGGTGGCAAATGGCTCTGGAGGTGAGAGAACAGCCCAGTGTCAGTCAGATTGGGTTGGATCTGGGTGTGACCTGCCAGGGCTACTCAAACAGCCCAAGCTTCTGCTTCCTGGTCTATGAAATGGAGCCACTCGGGGGACCTAGCACACTAGAGTGAGATTAAATGGGATGATCTGGCCATATCCTCAGCTCAGTGCTTGACACTAAGGAAGCTGTTTCCACTGCTGCCCCCAGGGGCACTCCACCCAATTCCACTGAAGCCAAGATGCCACTGTGTCCTTTGTCATTGCTGCTTCTTTCATCCCATCCTGGGCCTGAGGCCAGACTTTCTATCAGCTCTCTAGGTTACTGACAAAGAGCTGAAGGAAGCTTGGTAAGTGGATCTCAGTGGAGTGTCCCTTTTTCTAATAATATGGCAAGCGTTCTCAGCAGAATGAGAAAAAGCCTTCTGCTCCTCAGACTTTCCCTGTGACGGCTGCCTGCAGTAAAGCAGTGAGGGAGGGGGAAAATGAAGTGAAATGAAAATGCAAGATCTGGCAAATTAAGACTGGGCTCTCGGTTGGGGAAAAGCAATGAGGCAAACAAATATGATCAAATTTAAAGGGCTCCGTGGGATTTGGGAAATTAACATAAGTACATAAATCTAGTACTAACTTAGAGCAATGGCCTTATGAAACATTTATCAGCCTTTTTGAGCCCTTCTGATGAATTTGACCTTGAGCCATGTTCTAAAACTTAAAATAATTGTGTGTTTTAGAGGAAACATATATCCACATATTTAAGTATAACTCACATATGCAACTCATTTAGCCACGATACTGATTGGGGTGGGACATGGGATCTGCATTCAAAATTGTTATAAAGGTTACCAAGTATCTAAAACTAACAAGGAAAAACATTAAAGCTGTGATGCTCGCTCTTGCTCATTTCCCCTTTTTCTGCAATAATGGTGAACTTATTTTGCACTCTTGTTGGTTTCTCTTCTCCTGTGTTCTTTGTATTTCCTTCATACCATACATTACAGCCCAGGAATAATGTTGGCCCTCTTTAGAAATCAAGAGATGCCAATTAAAAACAAAATGAAACCCTACAGCTTTTTGGCCAAAGATTAAAAAGATTGGTAATACCCAGTGTATATTTTAGGAAATAGATCATATGTTTGTGGCTATGACTATTCCTTTTTGTTCATTTTAGAGGAGAATTTAATGATATGTCTTACCCCCACGAGATACATTATGGAAATAACTAGATAAGTATCCATAATGATATGCACTGAATATTTAAGGATCCCTTGTTTATAGTGTGAAAAAATTGAAGGCAATTTAAATATTAAAAAATAAGTGATTATTGAAATCACACTAATCACTCAGTGAAATACTATATGGCCATAAATATGATAATATACATATACACTTGCATATGTATGTATTATACACTCACTTGCATATATGAAAAGATCCTCATGTAAGGAAAGGTTAAAATGATAAACATGCCATGGGCCATTATTTTCTGAATGTACATTATATCTGGGCACTGTGGTGCATGCCTGTAATCCCAGTGACTCTAGAGGCTAAGGCAGGAGAATTACAAGTTTGAGGCCAGTCTCAGCAGATGAGCAAGACCCTGCCTCAAAAAAAAAATTAAAAAGGACTGGGGATTATAGTGCAGCATAGAATGCTTGCCTAGCATGTGCAAGATTCTGGGTTCAACCCCCAGTACCACAAAAAGAAAGTTAAAATAATTTGTGCACAGAGAAGTGTCTGAAAAGACATACATCAAGATAACTAATTATATCTGGGTGTGGAAGTTATTCCTGACCTATGTAGTGAATATATATTATTTTTATAAAAAATAATTTGAATTGGGAAAAAAAAGAGAAAGGGGGCAAATTTGATGCCAGGTATTTTAAACACTTATTTTGGAGAGAAAGGGTGGTACTACATTTTCATTGATTAGTAACTGGTGAATATTTAGATGACTTGAGAATTTGAAGCATGTTCATCTTCTGAAAAATAAAGAAAACAAATGAGCACAGCAATAAGGGCTCTGATTCCTCAAAACTCAAGCTTTTCCCTTTGATTGAAATTCCACAAAGCTCACCTGTAGCAGATGATGTGCAGACACTTAATTGATCAGATTGTGGCACCAGAAAAATCCATTGCAGAATCAAATTTTCTGTGTGCTTATGCTCAGTCTATTGTGTGAATGAAGCAGACTTCCTCCAACTCTGCCTAGAATGGAAGAGGTAGAGGATGAACATGGAGGCTGGGGCTTGAAAGGCTTTTCAGAAGAGTTGATGCCTGAGCCAATGGATAAGAATGCAGTGGTCAGGTGGACAAGACAGGAGACAGCATGCAAAAGCATCTGGGAGACTTGGTGGATGCTTGACAAATGTTCATCGGCTATGGCTGTAGTGATAGTGAATTGGAAACAAAGCATTATGGAAATGCTAGATTTCTGGGTTTTGTAATAAATGTTTCATTAACATACATTTTGGGTGCCTTTGAACTTAACACGAAAATTTGTGTTCTTCTGAAACCATTTTAATACCTTCTACTTCTGTGTCTTCAAAGCTACTTACATAAACACATCAGTAAGGAGAATATGCAGTAACAGCTAGCTGATGCAAATCAGGGACATGCTGGGGGATTCAGGTCTAGCCTTCTCCACATTTGTACTCTCAGCCTTAAAATATTCCAATTTCATGTAAGAACTAATAGGAATGCTGGTGTTGCCAACGAGGGCTCAACCTATAGCCAGTTCACTTGGAAATAAGGTTAATGCTAGAATCAGCACAAGTTCTTCAACAAAGGGCAGGCTTTTGTCTGATGTTGTTTCCTGAACATCTTCATTTATCTTTGAGCTTGTATATCTTAAAACTATTTCTCTCATGGCAATAATTTTCATAAGGAAAGTTAAAATGGCTTTTTTTTTGCTCTGAAACTTGCCTTCCTCAAGGTTCTCGGGGTCCTACTATGTTCAAATATTCTGGTCTCAGCACATCTTCTGCAAGAAAGTTTGAATGCTACTTCTAGAGAAGCAAGAAATGGGCCTCTTATTAAGAGCTCTAGGTATAAAAGATTATTTGCTCAAAGTTACTGAAGAAGCAGAAACAAATGTAATTGGTCATGCTGATTAGCCTTTCTTCCAGGGCTACCAAGTGAGGCATAAATTTATGACAAGAAATACTCCCAAATTTAGAGACAGCAGGACACTAAGGAAAAAAATCAAACCATGATGAATTTACTACAACCTATCTGGTTTTGAAATTAGAATATGCTTTCAAGTGTGAAGTGCTAATGGCTTTCTCGGTTTGTCTGGAAGTCATTCTAAGTTGTAATTGATAAAAGATAAGACATAATCTTAAAAACATAATCAAAATTAATAAAAATACACAAAGAAGGTAATTTACATGAAGCTTAGAAAATGGTGAATTGGAGGACAGCGGTGTGTCTCCACTCCTCATCTAAGAAAAAAGTTACCAATTCTACCCCCAGTTACCAGAACAGACCAGTTACCAGACAAGCTTGATCGATCAGATACATCCTCAAAGAGCACCCTCCTTCCTCTGCTCTAACTCTACTATGACATTTGGTCTCCAGAATATATCAGCCACCTAGAGAGAGAACAGGAATGGTACAGATCATAGGGCTCCTTTTAAATCCAACACTAGCATTCTGGTTTTCAGACGTGGCTCTTCTGAGTTTGGTTAGTATAACTCAACTCCCCCCCAAATTATCCTTCCTCAGTGAACTGACAAATTGAATTTTGGAGCCTGTGAAGCTGAGGCCCAGTCTCTGGACCACAGCGACTTCACCCAGTGCTGCCAGCACGGCATGACAGAGCCAGCTGGCCTGGGGACCTATGCTGCAGAAGAAGGGAGGTGCTGGCCAGCACTCAGAGGCAGCCTGAACCCTGCCCCTTGTCCCGTCACATGGGGATAATAGTTTATGAGGGAATTAGGTGCAAGTTTTCCTTGCAGACTTTTTCAGGGCAGATGCCTAGCATAAGGGTTCTCAATGGTGACTGAGAGTTTCCGGCACCCCTAGAAGGCACAATTTAGTGAACTGGCTGCCGTGGAGCAGCTGAGCCCTGGAGGCAATCTGCTTGAGACTTTAGTTATGCTTTGGAGACACCAGTGAGCCCTAGAAATGTGCAATGAATTATACAGAGAGCGACAGCTACCTCCTATTCTCCTCCCTTTGATAACCAGATTCACTGCTTCTGCCATTTAGCATGTGATTCCTCACAGAGGCTCAGGACAATGCTATTTCTTAAAGATTTCCTGCATACTTCAAAAACTATGTCACACTTTATAGAGAGGGAGGACGTCTTTATATCTTCTAATACCAATTCACAGTCAAATTTTCCCAGTTTTTCTAAGAATGTCCTTTGCACCATTGACCAACCTAGGATGTTATATTGTACCAGGTTGTTATAGCCCTAAATCTCTTATTAAGAAGAGTCCTTGTTTTTTAAAAAGATCCAGCCAATTACCCCATAAAATAACTCACCTTCTGTATTAATGTGCCTGCTTCCTTGAGGTCCCATTTATCTTGTGGTTTGTGTTTTGTGCACACCCTAAAGCCTCAATTAGATTCAAGTCCAAAGGGAAAAAATATATATATATAGGGAGCGATGTTGAATACTTTGTGTTGTCTTGCATCCCAAAACAATGTTGTCCTGGCATCAGTGGTACTAAGTCTGAGCACTGGATTAAAATGGTGGTCTTCTGATTTCCCCCATGGACACTGTTCCTCCTGTGACTGCAATAAGGAGTCTGTATGGTGGTGCCCTGGTCCCTATCAACAATTCATCTATTTTATCAGCAGTTGCTAATCCTTGCCCCCATCAGTAATTTCCCTCTAGCATCTCCTTTTCCACAGTCAGCAGGTCTTATGCTACATGCTCTTCAGTTATGATATGAAGCAAGACATTAGCTTCTTGATCCTAATTTCCTCGTCTGTAAAAACGAGGCTGGAAATAGAATCAATCCCCGTGGTCACGGCACCATCACACAGGATAACTCTGTATACAGGTTTTGCCTGGAGCCTTGTGCCACAGATGCTTAAATCAGCATTTCCCAAGGTGTGCTCTAAGAATTGATGGTCCCTCGGTGTTCTCTACAGGAGAAGGGTCCACTGTTAAAATGATGTCTAGGAAATATTTGTGCATATTATCTAATTAAAGTTTCTGGAAGTTTTCTCAGGAAAGAAATCTGCTTCACTTTGTTTGATCAAGTGCTTTCTAATTTATTTGCACTCCTTCTCCCCAACCCTGCTTTTTAAAGCCAAGTAACACATATAAACTTTACATTAAATTGCCTTAAATTCTTCCAAAAGCTTCAACGGGGAGAGCATCAAACTGATGAGCCAGCCACCTGTGGAGTGTTGAAAAGTGTCTATACTGGCCTTTGAGTCCTGAAAAAGCCACACAAGTTAGAAGAGTTCTTAGGAGATTTAAATTTTTTTGTTGTGGCAAGAAAGGCAGAAATTGGGAGCTGGGCAGTAATTCCAGAGACAAGATGTTTTCCCTAGATTTCCGCCAAAGTTCACCAGGACTTGTACAGAAGCTCAAATGCTTATAAGTGTCCCATAGCAACTAGGACTTGCCTAGGCTGACCATGAGTGAGTCCCTTGGACCAATGCCCAGAGACTGGAGGGCATCTTGGGTCAGTGGAAGAGCAGAGGATCTGGAGCCAGAACAAGTGTCAATGGTCTTAGATCTTCCAGGTATTTGCCATGAAACCTGGGAAAATCCCTTAATCTCTCTGAACCTCAGTTTCTTCATCTATGTAATTGGTGCAATTAAACTGTTTAGCTCAATGGTTATGAACCTTTCATTAGATACATTAGCATTTTTAAAACTATGAAGTGCTAGTAAGTCGAATTTCAATGTTGAGAGTATTCTTACTGATCCATTTTCGGGGTTCTCCCACCTCATCTAATATTTTTTGAACACTTACTATGTACCAAGCACTGGGGTAGGTGCCTATACAGAATATAGAAGAAAGCAGCTCTATACCCTGAATTCATGGAGCTCACACTTCATGGTGGGAGACAGAGGATAAATACACACACAAATGATTTGGTGTTTCAATGATTATAGTCCCTTCCTCCCAGGTACTGATGTGATATTTTTTGAATGTGCATCTCACTTACAATCCACTGTAAGTAGATGCATTTCAAAGGTAATATTCACAGACAGTTCTCATATATTAAATGAATTTGTCAGTTTCAGTAAAGAATAAGGAATTTACCCATAATGATATTGTGAGTGTGTGTGTGTGTGTGTGTGTGTGTGTGTGTGTGAGTTGTGTATGACCAGAGGTATTGAGGCAGGGTCAGAAAGCAGACTTCTCTTCTCTGTTCAGAGCCTCCCTCTTGCTGGGTTCCATCTGAAAAGCACCATCAGAGTGCTCCTGTTTTAATCATGTGTTATAATCACATATGTAATGGAGCACAATTGATTCTCCCAAACTTTGTTCCATGAAAAATTAAAATTTCACTAGATGTCAATAAGTCATCACTTTAAGCTTCTTGGTCTGATTACTTTAGAAACACTGCATCAGCCTCCGTCTCCACTTTAGAGATCCATAAAAGTATATTGTGATTGTTAAAACATTATTCCTACAGTGAGGAAACCCTGTGAACTCATACCACCTGGCATTTCCCAAACTTACGTGACTACAGAATTCTTTTAAATTCTTGAACAGTGAATGTGAATGTGCTGAATGGAAAGTGCAGCCTTACCATTAACTTGATTTTCTTCTTGCTAAAGTTTGTGAAAGCCTGGTAGTGCTCATTAACCCAAATTCAACCATGCAACTTTTTAAAAAAGCAGCTTCCTGGGCTTTAGGGCCTCAGGCAGACCCTGGATGTGTTATGTTGTGTTGTGTAGGGGCAACAGCTAGGGGGATGTGTTTCCTTAAGCTGACCATGTCCTTTTAACCAGGGACCAGCATGGAAACAATAGAAGCTTAACGAATATGTTTCCATACCTCTTTGGAGGAAAACAATCGTCTTTATTTTTTTTTTATGATCGTTTTTCAAACCTTCTAAAAATTATTGTTGTTATTATTTCTTTAGGCATTCACGGGCCCAGAGTTCTCCAAATGGGTTTGGTGTCTTCGAAAGACCTGCGAATAAGGTAGCTGGACATTTTGATTCTGAAATAACTGCATGTCCTTCCTTCAGACTCGACCATGTCCATGGGCAGGAGACCTGTCCGTGGCTGCTTGGCTGGGCCATCCAAACATGAAACTCTTAATGATATTTTGAAGTCTTTGAGACAAAAGCCCAGCCTGCTAAAGAACTTTGGTTCAGTAGAGAGACAGGGAGGTACAGGCAAGAGAGAATCAAAAGCCTGGAAATTCGCTGCTGAGAATAAATGCTCACTGCTCCCTGAGGTGATTTGTCTGAGCACTCCACTCTACAGATGGTAGAGCCTCTTTCTGAGTAAGGACCCGAGGTTCTTTGGTAGCACTTTGATATCCTGCTCGAATTCAATATGTGAAATGGAGGCGTCTCTCTGTGACTTGGAGCCCACAGCAGGCTTTGAAGTCTGATCCAATTTTTGCTGCCTACTATTTGATGTTGAAAGGATGAAATGAAGAAAATGTACAGTTTTTGCCAGTAACTCTGCTGAGCATATGTAAGATTAAAAAAACAAAATCCTTTGGATGATGTACTTAGAAATGTTAAGTAGATTAATACCTTCCTATAGGTTTTCTTGTTTCTTTCTTAAGGATAAAAATTAAGTAAAGGTGAAAATCAGCACATAGCTGTTTTTTCTGTTCTGGACTATAATTAATTTAAGAAGGGGGCTAGGTTGACTTGTGCAGAAGACGCACTAAATTAATGAAGAAAAAGCATTGAGACTTTGCTTCTAATTGCCCCTAGGAGGGGACCTTCACTCAATTCTATGCAAGACAGGGGTAGCTTACAAATAGCACCAATATACTTAGCTTCTTCCCACGATGGTCAGGGTTAAGGGTCCCTTAGTTTAATGGAAGCCATGTCCTTAAGGCTGCTTTATCAGAAGATAAAAAATAATGTTTCTCTCACTGGGTCTTTCTGAAGAATTCAGTGGCTGGGACTAATGCACTGACTTCTTGGACACATCGTGCTACCCCAGATCACCAAGAACTGAGTCCCTGTGAAGCTCCTTGGAAACCTGGTAAGAAGGATATTTCAACTGCATGTTTCTCCTACCATTTGCATGTTTGTGTACTTCTTAGTGAGTTGTTTGTGCAGGACCTTCTACAAGACAGGACTCAATTGGATATTCTAATGACCTATTGTTAGAAAGTTCAGGTTTGGGAGGCTGTAAAGCCTGAAGTCAAAAACCCTATTAAAGGTGGAAGTTTAGTGCCTCCTCCTGCCACCCTACAGTTACATTTCCCAGGGAAGAAATGAATATCTAAGGCCATACTTTTCCCTTTATTTGCAAGAATCTCAAATTAGAAAACTTCCCCAACTTCACCTTGTTCAAGGAAACAAATTAACAGCCTTCAGTGGAATAGGTCCTTCAGGGTCACAATCTGGAGCTTGGGAAAGGATGTGGATTTAGACAGCACTTCTGTACTTTGGGGAAACACAACCATTCTTTCAGCAAGAAGACAGACATCTTGTCACATGCCTTTGAGAAATGAAGTATGCGATCCCTTTTCTAAATTCCTTGCTACTCAAGACAGTAGAAGTCAGTTTTAGGCTTGTAGGTGAGTATGATCAGTACTTCTGGAAGATAAAATATAGAAATCAATTATAAAGAACATCTCTGAAACAGAAAATACATACTCAGAATAATATGGGTCCTTCCAAAGGAAAAACCTTTGTCAACTTAAGGTATCCATGTTACTTAATATCAGCCTCATATATGTTTTGGAAAGAACAAGTAATTTCTCAGGACTCCAAATTTTTTCTTACTCTGTTTTTCAGTGACAAAGCAGTACAATGTGAAGTAAGAAATACATAATAAATGTGCTATGAACTTCAGTCCAAATGGAATTTAGACTCTTATAGAGAGACAAGAGAAGATGAGTCCATGATAGCAGAACCTTTTACAGGAAGTGATAAATCTGTCAAAGGCAACATTACCCTAATAGTCAGATGGTGTTCAGGAATAAAGCCACAGTGAGGTGGGAGGAGGACAACATAAAGAAGAGGATTTAGAGGAAAGACAGTATGGTGGAGCAGAATCCCTTATGCAAGAATTTGGTTGATATTTTTTCTCTATCCACATTGACAATCTCTACCTTTTAATTGGGGTGTGTAGCCCATTTACACTTAATGCAATGATTGACACATTTTGGCTTAAATCTATCATCCTCTGTATATTTCTATTTGTCCCATCTGGTCTTTGTTCTATGGTGACATCATAAAACAAAAATTAAAGTATGGTTGGATAGCTAAAGGCACAGGTTCTGGAGTCAGACCTTCCTGGACTCAAATCTCAGCCCTCCTGTGTAGCATCAATCAAATTACATAACAGCTTCCTGCCTGAGTACCGGTACTTAGAAACTACAGGAAACAGTAGTTTTCTCTGGGAGGGTTGAATCAGGATCAAGTGAACTAGCACAGAGAAGGACACAGACTGGTACCTGCTTCATCAAAAGGGCTCAATAAATGTTGGATGCTGCTGTGGTGGTTATTGTTAGTGCATATTATCACAAATTTAATCTATGAGTATGAATAACAGGTCAAGAAATAATGTCTTTATTTGTTGTAAGGCACTGGGTTATGGTGGAAGAGTTCAGAGGGGTAAAAAAATACACTGTGTTTTGAATTAATAGAATTAATCTGAATTAATTGAATTAAAGAGAAAGACTTCTGGATTACAATCATTTTTTTCAGTCTTTGGAAAAATATCCCCCAGATCAAACTTAGTATGAATTATAAATCTGTTTTTGTTTTTTGATACCAGGGATTAAACCCAGGGGTGCTTAACCACTGAGCCACATCCAGCCCTTTGTTGTATTTTATTAGAGACAGGGTCAAATTTTATTAGAGACAGGGTCGCACTGAGTTGCTTAGGGCCTCGATAAGTTGCTGAGGCTGGGTTTGAACTTGTGATCCTCCTGCCTCAGCCTCCTGAGTGGCTTGGATTACAGGAGTGCACCACCTTGCCTGGCTATGAGTTACAAATCTGTTTGGTTGTAAATGGCTCTTATGTGTTTTCCTTTCAAAACTGTCCCTTCCTTTTAATCTGAATAACCTTCTAGTGTGTCTATCACCATCGCCATCACTTCCCTTGCAGTCTTTTTTTTTTTTTTTAATTTTTTATTGTGGGTTGTTCAAAACATTACAAATTTCTTGACATATCATATTCGACACTTTGATTCAAGTGGGTTATGAACTCCCACCTTCACCCCATACACAGATTGCAGAATCACATCAGTTACACATCCATTGATTTACATATTGCCATACTAGTGTCTGTTGTGCTCCGCTGCCTTTCCCATCCTCCACCCTCCCCCCTCCCCACCTCTCCCCTCCCCTAAATCTGTGCTGTTTTAAACCACTGAGT
>NW_026000037.1:57231437-57347670 GCF_001458135.2 Marmota marmota marmota
ATCCTTCTCAAAAATAGATCATATATTATGTCACAGGGCAACTCTTAGACAATATAAAGGAGTAGAGATAATACCATGCATCTTATCTGATCATAATGGAATGAAACTGAAAATCAACGATAAAAGAAGGAAGGAAAAAGCATACATCACTTGGAGAATGAACAATAGGTTACTGAATGATCAATGGGTTATAGAAGACATCAAGGAGGAAACCCTTGCAGTCTTATAAGCCACCCTAAGTGGTTTCCCTGCCTCCATTCGTTTCCTCCTTCATTCTCACTTATGCACAGAAGCCTAAGGAGCTTTTCTAAAGCACACCCTCACTACAAGCTCCCTTCCTCCATACTCTTCAATGGCTCTCCAGGACCCCAGCACCAACTAGAAGCCTTTTGACATGACATTCAGGCTTTCTCTGCTGTATGGTCTCAATCTTCCTTTCTAGCTCTAATTCCACTGATGACTCTCATTCTATGTTCAGCATCTAAACTGAACATGCCTGATGTATTCTTTCCCTCCTTTGTGATTTTTGTCATGCTGTCCCCTCTATGTTCCTTTCCCATCCCTCTCCATCCTCCAAAGTCCCAGACTCCCAATCCTGTGCCCTTTGATTTTTCACATAGTACTTATCTCATCCTGCCTTGGACTGTACTTATTTTTATGCATTTAGATTTAAACTCCCTGGTATTGTATCTATGCCTTTAAAGATTCTCTCTGTATAACTCAGCCTCACATTTGCCTGTGCCCCACCACTGGGCTATACCCCAGCCCCTGCTCTGGTTCTTGAATTAAATTCTCCATCATCCAAAATCATAATGAAATATAGTGGAAGTGGAAATGAAATGAAACTCTACTTGATTAAGTCAGAGATAAGTGCTTAAAGATATTTCTAATAATCCTGGAATGAACTTAATGTCTCCCAGTTATCACCAAACAGATATGACATACTGGGAAAACAAGTTAAAATAATCCAAGTTGTTTCACTTTGCTGCTAATATTTTAGACAGGGCAAGAAAGTTCTGGCTAGAAAAAGCATTATATATAAATCAAATTTCCCTTATCCTTAGCAAGCAATAAGTATGAATCAAAGAACAAAAAATTTACAGTTTTGTTTATAGTAGCAGTTGCAGGAATGAAAGTATATCTTCAAAAGGCAGTTTAACAAATTATACCTACATATTTAAATATACCTTTATATTCTTTGCCTTAAATGACTTACTCTTTCAACTCATGTTTTTGTGGTTGGCTGAATAAAAATACTGTAACCTTTTCAGTTTAAAAAGTAGCATCCAACAGCATCCAACTTGCAGCAAGGTCAGACTTCATTGCTCTGACAGGCAGGGGGTCCATCTAAAGCTCCTGATCCCAAGTTCTGCCACACAGAGAAGTCTGTAAAGGTGGGTCTGGGCCAAGGCTGTCCCTTAGTGAGAGAATCTAAGAAATGTCACCAACTGGCCCATGTGCTCACATGGACAGAAAATCACAACACACCCAGAAAACACATAACACAAATCACTTTGCCACTAATCCAAACAGTTAAATTATTTAATGGGACCTACAGGAATGTATACAGACTTAATCTGATTTTCCTACATAAACATTTATTAAATATTCCTTAGGAATAAATGTTCTCCTCTTTGTTTATTCATTTATTTATTAACAAATAATTATTAATACTCACTAAATGCCAGAGACTGTCCTTAGCCAGTACTTCTCAAATTGTTTTGAAAGACCATTTTTCCCAGTCATTTTCCAATTTGCAGTGTGATACTTTTATGAGACACAACAAAAATAAATCACCAGAAAAACAGTCATGCACTTGGATATTGTGCCAATAGCAAATTGGTCTCAACTTCTCTAAATCTCTGACTCTACACCAACTCATTCTTTACTGAACTTTCTTTACTAATCTTGGTGGGGACCAGTAACAGGAGCCAGCCTGCCGACCACATGACCACAAGTCAGTGAGCAACACAGGCACATTCCTGTTCACAAGATGCCATAGGCTAGCAGAGAGAAACAGGAAACAGCATGCATGATTTAAAAATGAAATAAAATAAAGAAGTCAGTGGAGTATTGGGGTAAGCACAGCAAGGGTGGCGAGGAGAAGCCCAGGTATGCAGGGTGGGGCTGGGGGTGGTTGTTCCTTAAATAGATGGTCTGGGTGGCTTCTCTGCAGATTCCAGGTTTGAAGGCTTGAAGCTAGAAGAGCTCTCCAGGCAGGGAAACAGCCCGGGCAAAGCCCTGAGAGAGCAGGCAGGAGGGTAGAGAGGCGCCTCCATGATTGGAGCTGAGAGAGGAGAGGAGAGGAGAGTTGTAGGAAATGAGGAGCCAGACCACAGAGGGCAGCTCTTCAGAATCCTAGCCCCACCCTGGGAATCTGGTTAAAATGAAGTCTCTGAATCTGCAGCTCTGAGGGGCTCTGACATTCTGCAACTCTCAGGAGCTTCCTGTGGGCTGCCTTTTTGGTCCCTGGTCCACATTTTGAGTCCACATTTGAGGGTGTCATCTCAGGGAAGGGGCTAGGCAGCACTTCTAGCACAGGAGGAGAATCATTCCAATTGTGTTTTGCTTTTGTTTTTTGTTTAACTTAAAAACAAAACAAAACAAAAAAACAAAACCCTTCTTCTTCTTAGTTATATACACCAGGATCACAAAAGCGGGGAACACAACCTGCTCCAATTCCATTCCCCAGCACCCACCCTTCCCACCCCTCCACTGATCCCTCTTGAATCCATTTACAGTTTACTTTTTTTTTTTTAAATTAGTGCTCTGTGCACACACCTGATCCAGGACCCACCGCGACACACCCATGCATGCTCATGAGAAAACTCGGTCAGATTCATTCCACTGTTTTCCCTGTCTCTTCTTTGTCCCCTTCAAATCCGATACTGATCTTTCCTCTCCTTTGATGAAATTCCCTCTCTCTTTTTTGTCCTTTCTCTCTTTCTTTATTTTTGTTGTTGTTTTCTGGTTGTTTTTTTTTTTGTTGTTGTTGTTGTTTTTTAAGCAAGCCCTCCAGATTTGGGCTTAAGGATCAGTGGTAGATGTCATCAAGGAATGAGACAGTCTGCATGAGAGCCTTTTCCAGACAAAGAAACTTTCTAAAACCTGTAACGGCCTTTCACACTGAGTGTACCAAACACCATTCTCAGTGTCTCGGGATCTGATTATTAACAATTACCACACTGGGCCGTGATGCAGAGAAATGGCCAGAGACCATCATGAAATGGGGCCACCTGCCCTTAAATTAAATGACCCTCAGTCCTTAGGATTTTTAGTTAATGTGCTGATTCCATCTTTTCTTTCTTCTCTCTCAACACAAAAACGATGTTCCTTGCCATTGTTAATGTACTTTTCTTCCCTTCTTTCTTCCTTGCCCTTCTTTGCTGTGGTCTAAAAAACAGGGTTGAACCATTTTTTTTTTCCTTCTGCAGTAAGATAAATGGGTGTGAGTGGAGGATCTGAGGAAATCCTGCAGGAGTAGGACCTCCCACACAGGAGAGACCTGCTGCAGGCACCAGGGGCTTTGCTCCCATTTTCAGGCTTTAGTTTAACTCTGGGGACTCTGCCCACCCAGGTTCCCTGTGTACCTCACGTGAGGGAAGTGTTCTCTTGCTATCTTCTCATCTACAAGGAATCTATTTTAACTGTAGTTCTTTTTAAGGTCACAAGATCATTGTCCCTGTTAGGAGTAACTGCAATGACATCACACCTTCAATTTTATTTTATTTTTTAAATTTTTTAGTTGTAGATAGACACTTCCTTTATTTGTTTTTATGTGATTGAACCCAGTGCCTCACACGTGCAGGCAAGCACTCAGCCACTGAGCCATAACTCCAGCCCACACCTTCAATTTTTAGGGTGCTGAGGAGCACATGGCACTGTGCCAGCCTACAGGGGTATAGGTGGCAGTGTGCAGCCTTGGGGTCTAGCAGAGCCACCAGAGAGCATCCAGGGCCTGGCCTCGGTCTTTGGTGATCTGATTTCAGAGCTTCCCTGGCCTGTCCACTGAACAGCTGCCAAGGAAATCATTCACATTCTTTCCCCAGCTTCTCCCTTAGCACCAGCTACTTCATTATTTTTCTTTACCTTTCTGGTTGCTTATCACTAAATACTTCTCACCCTTGGCAGCATTTCAGCTATCGGAAAGCAAACTTGAGCTGCATTTTATCCCTAAAGCCCTTAATCCTTAGGGTAACCAAACATCTCAATTTTCCTAGGACTGAAGGATTCTAAGAAACGGAGTCCCAGGTAAGGGACAGCGCCAGGCAAACTGGGACAAGTTGGTCACGCTATGATGATACTGGAGATTAAGCTTGGTTTGGGCAGGAACTTTTTTCTAAATTAGATCCTCCTATCAGGCAAGACTCTGCCTTAGATCCACACTACAGAGTCACCCACCCTGGCGCCTATGCGTGGAAGGGGCTGCGAGCGGCTTGCTAGACAACACTGTGCTCATCAAGGGCTCAGATGTCTCTGTTTGACAGGGAGAGTATGTTCCTACGGCTTCGTCTCAGAGACCACATAATCTCCCTCGGGAAAGCACAAAGAAACCAGACCCCTAGTGGAGGAAAGCCTTCTGGACCTTTCTGTCCCACACCCACTTCCATTCCTGAATGCCACACACAAGTCAGCAAGCCCACTGTGTCTTCACTTATGGGTCATCTCTGCGGTTCTGAATTCTTGTTCTTTTTGGCATTGTTGGGCTAAGAACATCTTTTCTTTTTACCAGAACAACATTGAATTTACCTTAAACCCTCATCAGTAAGACTTGGTAAGACTGGAGTGAGGCTCAGTGGTAGAGTGTGTGTGTTTGAGTAGATAAGGCCCTGGGTTCCCTCCCCAGCACCAAAAAGAAAACATATACATGTGCGTGTGTGTGCACACACGTATATTAAACAAACACATCAAATTTGGTAAAGTCTCAGTGTCAGAGTTTTCTCAGTGAGATGGCAAAGGAAGTACAGGAATTGGATTCTGACTTTTAGCATGCACAGTGGGAAAAATGTCCCTTCTAAAAGGATCTTTTAAGACCAGTGTTTCTCAACCATCAGCAGAAACCGTAATCACCCAAAGGATGTGTTTGATTGCTGAATTCATCTTATAGTTTCTGACCTGGGGGGTTGGGGAGGGATCTGCATTTTTGTCAAGTTCCACAGAGACTTTCCTTTGAGAACTCTTGCTCTGAGTGTTCCATCTGTATGAGACTACATTGACTCAAAGTAGGCATTACACATGTGGTTTTCTACTCAATCATTCAACAAACATTTATTGAGCACCTACTCTATATGTCAACCACAGAACCAGAAAGTGTAAGAAGACACTTAGGAGACAAATGCTATTCAAATATGTTGGTCTTTGCCACTGTTATTTTCTAGACCAGGTTTGAAGACTCACTGAGTATCTTCACTTATTTTAATAGGTCACATTAAATTCTCAGGAAGTTGTCAAGGACAGGGTTACATTTACTTATAACTTTACATACTGGAGACAGAAGGGAGTATTCTTCACTCCCTTCTAAGAAGTTGATATTCAATTTCTAAAACTATTAGGAATTATCACTCTAAAGGTTATTTTGAGTTTATAAACTATAGCATCAGTGCTAACCTGGCCTTCTCCTGCATGGCAAAATTCCTCTAAAACTCACCTCTCTGAATTTTTTCAGGAACCTCTAACATAGGCATCATTGCCATGATACTTGTGCTCTGGATATTTTGCAAAAGAAAGGAAGGAGGCTAGTGTAGGGAAGTATACTTCAGAGCTCATGGCCATGAGGGGAAAGGTGGAAGGAGAAGGAAGACAGGGGAGTTCTACAAGTCCCAGATTCAATTTAGCCCCGTTTCTATTAATCATGCACCTTTCCTATTTTGCTTAAGACTTTTCTCATTTTTACTAGATCCGGGGTTTTCATTTGTCTGATTCTGTTTTGCTTTATTTTTGACACCAGCAGAGCGCTTGGGACATCAGTTGTCATCCTGGTAGCTAATTCCAATCCTAGGACTCTACCCCAAACTGGGGCTCTTTAGATACCCACCAAGAGGAAAAGATTTATCATGTATTTCCATAGTCTTTGAAATTTGAGGGACGTTGTCCGAGAAGGTTGGGGCTGCACCCACCGGCTCCTGAGTCAGCTGAGCTGATAGTGAGATGCTAACTCTGGAGAAGGAATTGGAGGCTAGAAGGAGAAGTGGCCACAGCTGTGGCAGTTAGAAGGCACAGAGGGAAGTCCTATTCCAGGCCACCATTCCTGAGGCCACATACCTCAGGAAAATCTGTTTGCAGCCTGTTCTCATTCCTGCAACTCATTAAAGCACATGACAGAGTTGGCTTTTTTTGTGACATCATCTCTGCTTAGATTGTTCCCGCAAACATGTCCAAGAGGAGTTCCTGCTGAACTTTTCCAGGGCTTTCCTGCGTACATTAGGTTGAGAAGCACTTTTTGCTGCTGCCAAGTTAGGTTCTGGCAGGGACCCAGGACATCAGGAGCGCAGCTGCCAGACAACACTAGGCGGGGCTGTGTGAGCCAAGTTGTGTATTTGGCTTCCAGAATGGGATGTCGATGGCATGACTGTAAAATGTGCCTAGGGATATTTTATTTTTAAATTCTTTTCTTATTTGAAGTAATTGAAACAGTACCTGCTCTAGAGACTGCCCTGTTAACCTTAGTGGCCCAGTTCACTTCATTTTAAAGGATTCTTTCAACTTTAAAATTAAACATACTGTTATTTCATGAGACAAGTAGAGTGTCTTTTTTTTCTTCTTTTTTTTTTCTTCTTTTGACTTTTATTTGTTTTCCAAGATTGAGCATATTAAAATTTATTTTTAATTTTTTTTCCATTAGACTTTGAATAGATTTGGGTTTCCAGAAATATTGAGAGGAAAGTATAGAATTCTCATATTATTAATATCATGCAGGGGATGAGTTTCAGCTCCATGGTAGGCGTGGGCTCAGCATGCAGGAGGCCCCATGTTCAATCCCCTGAACCAAAAAAGAAAAAAATCTTGCATTCCTGTGGCTCATTTGTTAGAACTGATAAGTCAATATTGATCCATTATTGTTAACCAAAGCTCCTATTTTACTTTAGGATTCACTCTTGATGTTGTGCAGTCTATGAGTTTTGACAAATATGTAATAACATGCATCCTCCGATGTAGTATGAAATAGAACTGTTTAACCGAACTAAAACCCCACCTGTCTCCACCTATTCCCTCCTCCCTTTCCCCCAAATTTCTAGCAACCACTTATTTTTACCTTTTTTTTTTAACTGTCTCTGTCATTTTGCCTTTTCCAGAATGTCATATAGTTGGAATCACACAGAATATGGCCTTTTAAATTGACTTCTTTGGCTTAATAATATATATTTAAGATGCCTCCGTGTCTTTCCATGGCTTAATAGCTCATTTCCTTTTAGTGGAAGAAAACAACCCCAGAGATTGTTTATATTGAATAACATTGCATTGTATGGATGTATCACAGTTTGTTTATCCATTCATCTATTGAAAGACATCTTGGATGTTTCCAAGTTTGGGCAATTATGAACAAAGCTGTCATAAATGTTTGTGGACAGGTTTTGGTATAGATGTAGGTTTTCAGTTCATTTGGATTAATATGCCTGATTGTGTGGTAAGAGTCTATTTTGCAAGAAACTACCAGATTGTCTTCCAAAGGGACTGTACCATTTTTCAGCAATGAATGGGAGTTCCTGTTGCTCCACATTCTCTCCAGAATTTGATGATTGTCAATGTTTAGGATTTTTGTCATTTTAACAGGTGCATAGTAGCATCTCATGATTGCAAGTCCCTGATGACATATGATGTTGGAGATTTTATCATTTACTCATTTGCCATCAACATATCAGCTTTGGTGAGGTGTCTATTCAGAGCTGCTGATTTTTTTAAATTGTGTTATTTTTCTTATTCTTGAATTTTAAGGGTTCTTGATATATTTTGCATACCAATCCCATGTCAGATATGTGTTTTGTGTATATTTTCTTTCAGTCTCTGGCTTTTCATTCTCTCGTCTTTTTTGGGGGGTGGGGAGAGGGTACTGGGGAATGAACTCAGGGGCACTCAGCCATCACCAGCCCTATATTGTATTTTATTTAGAGACAGGGTCTCACTGAACTGCTAAGCACCTCGCTATTGCTGAGTCTGGCTTTGAACTCACGATTCTCCTGTCTCAGCCACCCAAGCCTCTGGGATTACAGGTGTGCACCACCATGCCCGACTCTTTTCATCTTTTAACTGTCTTTTGCAGAGCAATAATGAATTTTTTCATGAATGTAATCAGGGAGAAAAATGTTTTTGAATAAACCAGACTCCCACTTTGGCTTGGCACCCATTACCTACCCAAGAAAATAAGAACAGCTGAGAGGCTCAGGGTAGTTAGTTGGCTGCATGGTAGTTGATAGATGAGAACCATGACATAAGCAGGATTTCTCAATTGGATGTAAGCATTTTAACTGGTGTAGGGAGAACAAGTAGATGTGATCCACAAATTAAATAATTTTTAAAAAAGAAACTTGGTTATAGAGCTATGTGTAGAACCCTAGAAAGATTTTTCTTTAATTTTTAATTTTTTTTCAATCTTCTTGGTGTCCTCTCTATTTATGCCCCTTAAGTAAGAAGAAATCCCTGGGATGACTGGGAATCTCTGGTGTTGTTTTCTACCACTAAAAACAAGATTTAGCAAGAGAGAAATTATTGTTTTAAATTCAAGGAGGGTTGGCCGTGTTTGATGACTGACTTTCTTTGGTATCCATCCCACAGGTGTTTATTGAGCATGACAGGCTCTTTGTTTATTGTGGGTGATACACAGGGAACAAATCCAGGCTTGCTCTTGTGAAGTTTATATTTCAAGGGAGAAATGGACAAATGAGTCTGAAATCAAATCTCTTTGACCAGGGAATCACAGAGAGCTCTAGGAAATACATAATGTATTTGGTGCTCCAGGGAGAAGAGTAGAGTCCCAAAAGCTTATTCCAGAGCTAAGACCTGCAAGAGAAGGGTCAGGAATTGGCCAGGCAAAGAGTAAAGAAAGATGTTTCCAGCCCTCTGCATGTTGCCTTTCCATACTGGGAAAAGTTCACATGTGAGAGATACCAGGTAAAGGTTGTTTCTGACTTTGAAAAAAATTCTTAAAATGTAACATGCCTATAGGAAAAAAAAAAGTTTAAATAGAGATGAACAGCATAACAATTATCATAATGTAAGTACCCAGGCAAGCACAACCAAGATGTCCAGACAGAACTCACCCACAGCAGGAGCCTCATGTGCCCCGTCAGGATTGTGACTCTCATTCTTCTTCCTGCAGTAGCCACATAGGCATACAGCCCTAAATACCATAATTTAATTTTTATTCTTCTTCTGTTTTTCCCCCTTTAGCATTATATTGTTAAGATTTTTCAGGCTGAAGTTGTGGTTCAGTGGTAGAGTGCTCACCTAGCACTTGTGAGGCCCTGGGTTCAATACTCAGCACCACATAAAAATAAAATAAAATAAAGTATTGATAACTATAAGTAAAAAATAAATATTTTTATAAGATTTTTCACTGCTGTATAGTATCCCATTTTAGAAACAGACCACCCTTCACAAATCCATCCTTCTCTTGATGGGCATCTGTTTTGTTCTCTTCTATTGATGGGCCGATGGAGTTCTTGAAAAGAAACAATGATCCTATACCCTTGGCAGTATGTCAGAGCAGTCTTTGGAGTCAAGCTTAATTTATGCCCCAGTTGTGCCACTCTAACAACTTTGTGACTTTGGGTAAGTTGCTTAACTTTCCTGTGCCTCTCTTTCTTAATGTCTGAATAGGAATGATAAAAAGCACCTCCATTATAGGTTGTGCATAGAAAATGCTTAATACAGTACTTCATTTATAGTAAGCATTTGACAAAAAATTTGGTGACTGGGGCTTCTGTTTGTTACTCATGGGAATATTTCGTTGTCCTTTGAGTAAGTTCTCTACCAAGTACATATGGCCTAGCCTTCCAGATTTTAGATCATAGACTTTGAGATCCTTTGGTTCAACTCACTTGGTAAATGAGGAAATTCCATCCTAGCAGATCCCCTAAGAGCTAACTGAATCCAGGCTGGGTTCTCAAGAGACCTAGAGGAAGGGATGCCTCTGGACTGGCCCAGGCTATTCTTGTGGGTCCTTTGGAAGGTCATCTTAGCTTGTTAAGTGTATTTTCCTCTTTGCTTTATAAAGGAACTGGGAGAATAAAGGCCTCAACGTGTTGACCTGTTAACTCTATCTTTATCTGTAGACTGTGAATTCTGCTATATTTACATCCAAGTTATTTGATTGCTTCTTCATTGGTCACAAGATTTCAGGTGCTCTATCCTAATAAGGCTCAAAGGTGAGAGAACAAAATAAGGGACATAAAGCCATTGGGGGTGGGTCAGATTATTGGCTTTAGGTGGAGGCATGATGTTTAGTTTGGATTGTGGTTAGATTTAGAGTAACATTAATTGCAATGTTAAAAACCATATATTTCTGTGCATATTATTGGGGTAAAGGCAGGATGGAGAAATCCAGTGTAAACAATGGGTATTAAATGAGCCTATAATTTTTCTCCCAACCAAGAGCAATTCACAGGCTAGGGATATAGCTCATTGGTAGGGTGCTTGCTTAGTAAGCACCAAGCTCTGGGTTTAATTCTCATTACTATCAAAATATATATATCACGCTGACTTCCTGAAATTCCACTTCAAGTCACACACACAGTGCCAGGCCCAAGCTTTGCTTAAGCCTTTCCCACTACTGCCATCCACAAATCCCTCCAGTGCCACATCTTCCTTCTTTGTATTATGTAAAATTCTCTGTTCCACAATCTATGTTCCTAGGTTCCAAGAGAGAGAGAGACAGAGAAAGAGAGAGAGAGAGAGAGAGTTTATGTGCATGTGTGATGTTGTAGCATCTCCAGGAGGGCGCTGAGTCAGGACTGTCCTTCAAAACTAAGGCTCCAGATGAGGGCTCACTGCAAGTTGATTAGAACCTGGTCCACAGTGAGCATCTAATAATGTTCCCCTGCTGCCTCTGCTATTTCTCACTCCTCTAATGAGAATCACATTTGTTTGGTTTTTGTTTTTCTTTTTGGTACCAGGGATTGAACCCAGGGGCCCTTAACATCCGCAGCCCTTTTTCATATTTGATTTATTGACAGGGTCTCACTGAGTTTCCTTAGGGCCTCGCAAAGTTGCTGAGGCTGGTTTTGAACTTGTGATCCTCCTGCCTCAGCCTCCCAACCCGCTGGGATTGCAGGCGTGCTCTATCACGCCCCTTGAGAATCACTTTGGAGAGTAGTTAATTTCGAAATTAGCAGCCCCTTCTTCATTCCATCCAAATGGCCAAGCTTTCTGGCGTGTGCTAGGATTTCTTTCTACTTGGTTTTGCCTTGATGTCCCCATAGGTGTCACGAGTTTATCACCTTAAACCTTTTCTACACTGAAGAGTGGGATTGATTTGTGTAAGGGAAGGAGTTGTGTCATATTAATCCACCTAAATGGCACAGGGTACATTTAGAGCCTCCACCGACTCCATCCCCATTCGAACTCACAGCAGCAGTTGGAACAGCCAGCCTACTCAGCCATCAGGCCAGTGCGTCTGACCTAATACACATGAAGACACAGCGTTCCCAAGGGGACTCTCCCTTTTTAAAAGGCAGAAACCAGTGATATCCCTTTTCATTCCATTGGTGCCAGGTATTTTCCCTAAGCAGCCTCTTTAAAAGAACAAATTCAAACAGGCCCGAGAAATAAATGCAAGAGATCTACAAAGCTCTTGGTGGATGAGTTTACACAGTATCCTAATTTCAGAGGAGACGTTTTTATGCCAGGGCACAATGGCTGGGTTCTCCCAGTGGGCACGCATCCACTTTAAATGTTCAGTTCTGCATTTGTGCAGAAATCAGATAAATGTAAAGAGCTCTAGGTTGGTTTCTGCTCTTAACTGATTGGTCCTCCAAAGGACAGTTTCCATGCTAACTCGCTACACAAGGTCGGAATGTTTGGGGTACCAGTGGGGGACAGAGCACGCAAGGATCTATTCCAAATCTCCAAGGGTCGAATTACAAAGTGTCCCTTCTCTTTGTTCTTCACAGCTGCATTTACCAATGCACAGAGCAGTTCAGCTCAGAGCACCACACTATACTCTGCCTTCTGATTTTCATCTTGGCTTGCCATTTGGGGACCAGGGGACTTCCCATCTCTTGTAGTCTGCTCATTCTTTGCTCCAGACTTGCATCCTTTCATTTACTCTATTAGTGGAGGCCTCACTTCAAGGAGCAGTTTCTGTTTAACGCTGTGGGAAAGCACTGGGGAAAAAGGACATCACATTTCCTCTTCCCTTGAGAGGGGAGTTAGCATAGATATCCCCTCTAACCCATGGCCCTGAGCAAATTGCCCATCGGAACATAGTTGACAACTGGAAATAACTCCTAAGTTAGAGGATTAGAGGATCGAACACATACGACATAAAGGTTTTGCTCATGAGGGATCTTGACCCAGAGAATTCTAAACATTGACCTTAGGTGATTATCTTCCCTTGGGCGCTCTGACGGAAAGGTCAGCCAGGCTGATTTCACACCTCCTTTTGCAGACCATCTCACCTCGAGCCCCTCTAGGAAGCCAGTGACATCCATGCATGCACGAATATTCACCAGCAACCTGTTGATCGTGATGCCAAGGACTTCCTTAACACTTCGCATTCCCATCCGGGTCTGCATCCCGGGTTAGGACTCCTAAGACCAATGAGAGGAACTGATGTATTTTGAAGATGTTCAGTTTCATGGTTAGAAAGCTTGATGGATAGAAATTTCTTCCTGCTTCCCACAGCTGAACAATTTTAAAATGGCTGTTTCTTTTTTCATGTGGAAAATCTTCAAATATTTGTACATTGCCATGGCTTTTTCAGGTAGACTCCTCTTTGGGGGCTTTGTCTCTAAAAGTCATCAAATGATATGCAAGATGTGCACAATCACCAAAGCATTAGATACACAGCTTCTCAAAAGTGCCAAAGCAGGCAGGTGGCTGTGGTCTTTTTCTTCTTCTTTAAAAAAAACTGTAATGAAATGTTTAAGAAGTTAATAGGTATAGTTCCAACCAGAGCAGCAAAGAACAAAACTCTGTNCTAAAAAAAACAGGAGTCTTCCAAAAGACTAAAACATTGAGCCCTATGTTTATTTTTTCATCACTTTTTTTTTTTTTTGGTACTGGGGATTGAACCTGGGGGGCACTTAATCACTGAGCCACATCCCCAACCCTTTTTAAATGATTTTTAATTTTGAGACTGGGTCTTACTGAGTTGCTTAGGACCTCACTAAGTTGGTGAGGCTAGCCTCAAACTTGATCCTCCTGCTTCAGCTTCCCGAGTCATTGGGATTAAGGGTATGCACCACCCCATCTAGCATAGCTCCTTTTTTAATTCAAATTATTGCTTAACTCTTGCTCAGTTTTCCATATTTAATAAAGAAGGAGAATTCTTAGTGGAATTCTAGACTGAAAGTTAGAACATAAAGCTTGAGATAATATCACTTCACATTTTACTTTGAACTCCCTACAAAGTGGGGTTAATGTTTTCTGAGCCACTTTTATATGCTAAGATAATTTATGCACAACATAAATTAGTGTTGTTGCTGTCCTTGAAAGCAGTTTTTCCCTGGTTCTCATTACTATCAGTTAGATGTTAACTCTATTTTGACTTCATAGGCCACTAATTTTATCAGAGTAATAATGGTCCCGGAGATCTCATATTTGGTGTTTTGGAGTTTTGACACTGTCTGTAGGTTTTCTTTCATTAAATTACCATGAGGTAAAATGTAGAGAAGAATCAAGCTATAGGAAAAAAAACTCACAAAAAATAAAATTTAAAAAGCTAGATTAAAAGTCTAGAGGTGAAGTGTTTACACTTGGTTTGAGGCAGTCAGTTAACTCTCCATGAAAACTAGGTAGATGGACCCCGGTCACTGAGTTCCCTAGAGTTCCATGACTTTTTCTGGGGAAGATGCTGGGGTCAGGACCGAAGTCCTGTGTTTCAACATACACTTAGTCATCCTTCTGTCTTCTGAAAAATAACCACAGTTTCTGTACTTACAAAAGTCACATCTGGAACCCAGAAGGAAAGAGTATGTGGGAACAGGAGTCAGCCATCTCATCTTGAGAAGAGAGATGACCTTCAGGCAAGGACACAGTCAACTCAAGACGACTCCACAGGAAGGGAGCTGGGGAACAGGAGAATGTCATTCCTCCTTCTGTTCTCACTCTCTTCCTTTCCTCTGATCTGCTCAGGCTCTCTCTTGGCCCAAATCGTGGGAAGTCAGAGTAACCCACACAAGTCATCCTCTGGGCCCAGAGGGAGGTAAAAATGGATGAAGAGAGGATCTAGAGGGAAGGAACACTACTTCTTTTAAAAGGACTCCATTTAACCTCGGTTACTAGTACAAGGCTCTCATCCTCTCTCCCAAAGTTGAAAAACACATCTTTGGAAGATATTTTTTAAACTAGTGCTTTAGATAGGAATTGTTCTCTGCTTCAGGAAGCATGTTTTGACTGGGCTTGGTGACATACACCAAGTAATGTGTAATCCCAGTGGCTTGGGAGGCTGAGGGAGGAGGATCTCAAATTCCAAGCTAGCCTCAGCAACTTAGCAAGGCCCTAAGCAACTTAGGGAGACCCTGTCTCAAAATAAAAAATTAAAAGCGCCTGGGGATATGGCTCAGTGGTTTAACGCCCCTGAATTCAATCCCTGGTGCAAAGAAAAGAAAAGAAACTTGTACTAGAATACCACTTTAACGGATAAATATTTATTTTTCTCATGTCACCAGAAGTCCAGGGATGGGCAATTTTCTGGCACTGGTTTAAAAGATCAAAAAATAACAAGCAAGGCCAATTTCTGCAATTTTCTTTATTTTCCTTGCATGTTCCCAAGACCAATAAAAATAGCGACTGCTAGATCTCCAGCTATCAAAGCGCTCTCTCTCTCTCTCTCTCTTTCTCTCTCTCTTTCTCTCTCTCTCTCTCTCTCTCTCTCTCTCTCTCTCCATATATATATATATATATATATATATATTTGGTTTTTTTTCCAAAATAGCTAGAAAGATTTTCCTGGAAGCCCCACCTAGTGAATTCTGTTCACATTTCAAGGGTTTCTTTTATCTGCCGGAGAAGCTGGGAGACATATCTGAGTTGATTACATTTGCTGCCTCCCGTGTTGCATGGACAGGCAGTGATGTCTACTCAAGGTGGTATTCAACCAGTGGAGGCACATGGGCTCAGGGCACTGTTTCATGTCCATTTCCAAACCTGAGAATTTCCAAGTCATATGAATCAGACCTTCCCTCTTGAATCATCAGATTTCCCATCGACCTCCTACATGGAATATTGAGAAGTGCAGGCAAGAAAAAGTCCACTTATATGCAAAAATTATAAAATCCCAAGGCAAATATTTAAGGCCTTGTGGAAACAGTATGTGCCAAAAAATGCAGCTACTTCTGGTATAGTCTAGAAATAGAGCAAAGGAAAAAAATAGACAAGAGGTTATTTTGGGAGTATGCTGGCAGAAGTGTAAAGGATATAATTTGTTGTTCAAGAATATTTCACAGTATGTATTGAGAATCTTAAAAAAGTTTAGATCCTTTATCCTGATAATTTACTCAGAATCTCTTTCTTTTAAAAGTCTAGAAAAAAATTGAGAAATCAATAAAAGGAATTTGGTATTGCCACATGTTAGAATAAGATGTAACTATTAAAATTGACATTTATGAAGCATTTCAGGTAGTAAGGGAGAACTGTTTTATTTTCACAATAACCTTAGGTTCTGCTACAGCATTACATGAATAGTCCAATTCTCTAAGGTCTCCCTCTCCTTAAATATCCAACTAAAATGGCTTGAGCTTCCATCCCACTCAACAGTAGGATTTCTACTCTATTCTTTGAGGCACTGCCACCATCTTTCAGGTAAAACCCCAAACACTTTTTTAGAAAGGCATGGACAAAGAACTTTAAGGAATAATTCATAAAAGGAAATACAAATTGGCCTATAACTGCATGCAAAAATGTTCAATCTCAAAATTTAATGAGAAATGAAAAGCATGGTTTTGTATGTTTTAGACAAGAACAGAACTAAAAGATAAATATGTAGGCTGTCAAAAATATAAGGAAATCATATATGGTGGGCACACCTGTAATCCCAGCCTCTTAGGAGGCTGAGGCAGGAGGATAGCAAATTTGAGACTATCTTGGGCAATTTAGCAAGACCTTTTAAAAATTAAGGAAATAAAAAGGGCTAGGGATGTGACTCAGTGGTAGAGCACTTGCATAACATGCAGAAGGCCCTGGGTTCAATCCCCAATACTGTTTTTTGGTTTTTGTTTTTAAGGAAATGAGCATTTGAAATGCTGTTTGTGGTGGAGCAGCAAAGATTTTTGAAAGCAGTCTGTCAATCTATCATTTGACCCAGCAATCTCTGTTGTATAAATTTATCTTCCACACATAATTAGATTAAGTTACGCATGATATTTTTATTACTGGTTGTTTTGAAGTATGGAAAGAACTCAATGGTGTTAATTATAGGTCACTGAGAATGATGGTTGATAAACAGAGAAACAAGGAAGTGCTTGACATGGTACCTAGTACACAGTAGGCACTATATAAGTATTTACTGAGTGATGAACTAATGAACTAATTCAGGTAGGTAGTGCAATGGTTTGAACTAATGTCAATAAAAGACCCATTTGTTAAAAGCTTGGTCTACAGAGTGATGCTAATGGGAAGTGATGGAACCAATGAGCATCTAGTTGGAGGTCTTAAGTCCTTGGGGTGTGTCCCCAAAGAGAACTGTGGGATCCTGGTGTGTTCTCATTCTCTCTCTCTCTCTCTCTCTCTCTCTCTCTCTCTCTCTCTCTCTCCTCCCTGGCTTATAAGGTGGGCAATTTTCTCTGCCATGCACTCCCTGCTATTGCCATCTTCTATCCTCACCAGAGACCCAAAGCAATGGGGCTACCCAATCCCAATCTTGGACTGGAATCTCCAATACATGAGTTAAAATTTTTTTTTCTCTTTATAAGTTAATTGCCTCAGGTACTTCATTATAGTAATGAGAAGCTGACTACTACAGGTAGTCCAAATGGTAAAATCAATTTCATTTCAAACATCATTTGCCAGATGTGAGATACTGTTTGAAATGAAACATTTGTGGTCACTGGTTGTAGTCATGGGAGTGGAGCTTAGGAAATGGGTCACATTCATCTACTTGAATAGTAGGAGACTCTAAGGAATGGCATTTCTATTTGTCAGTTTGTTTGTTTTGTACACATCCTTTATGAAAATGAATGAGGTCTCTAAGAAAGAATGGAAAAGGAGATTAACAGTGGGCCTTGGAAAAGTCTGTGAGGGTCAAGTTTGCTCTGTGATTTATTTTGCTATATACAATTATTTGGTTGAGAGAAAGTAAGTGGGTTATCTGATTAAGCATACCATTTTAGATACATTTGCATAGTCTAGAGGGAAGGTCTCAAGACCTTCTGAAAGGGGAGTGTAGTTTGCTTTCAAGTCTTTTCTCCTCCTCTCCTTACACTTCTCATAACACACCTCAAAAAATCCCCAAACCTGTATTGCAAAAGAGTCTGGCACACAGTGATGACAATTTGAAATATTGGCCTTAATATCAGCAGGGAATAACATATTAAAATGCACTTGGATTTAAAAGATGAAAATATGTTGAATTTAAAATGATTATTATTTTCTTAGTAATTCCCAATAGATTGTATTCAAATCACTTAATGTAAGAAAATATCTAAAATAGGAGCTGAAGAGACTTATTCCTAACTCTGTACGTTATAAAGGGAAGGATGAAGTCATATTGAAGGTCTCTTTGAGTTGAAAGTGAAGATTAGGTACATGGTGACATAGAGGAACAATGAGTTCTAAAATATGACTAACACATTATGATTCATTGATAGTAACTCCTCAGACTTTTTTCCATGTGAACTGTGTAGGCAATAATGTTAAAATGGAGTTTATACTTAAGTCTCACTTTGAACATGCACTGCCCCTAGAATTCTGTCACCAGAGTTTCTCTGTGTTCCACTCACCCTAGCAACTAACAAGTATTTTTGATCTTGTACAGGGAGTTATGAGTGGCCAGTGGGAAAAATTCTAATTTTTTCAACAGCATTTTCACTGATCAACTTATTAAAATTATCCACGCTAAACTTATTAAAATATTGAAATCTCTGGTTATGAGATCATGCTGGTAGAAGATAGTTCAAATTATTTAAACTTATGCAGCAAGTGTGAAAGCCTTCTGCAGTTTGAAGAGGGCGTCACTCTCAGTAAGTAAATCTTCTCTACATAAATCTGAAGTTCAAATGTTTCTGATTAGTGCCCTGCTGTCTTCTGGTACCTCCTGCAAGGCAACAAGATTAGTGGAGTGTGTGAGTTCCTCATATCTTGTCATGATTGGGTCCAGGTTTAAGAACAGAGCAAGAGCACTAAGAAAGAACCACCATATTTTATGCTCAAGTCATAGACTTGAGCCTTAGGACTTGAACATCGGTGTTTGTCAATCATCTAACCTGGAAATATTTTCACATTTGAAAATAAGACAACTAACAAAAGTGGCATGTGAGAAACAGATTGTATAATTTTTATTAGCAACCTCTGGTTGAAATAATAACTCGAGCTATATCAATTGCAAACACTGTCACAAAGATCATTTCCTCTTGTCTTGCCAGCCTATGCCCTAAGAGCAAAAATCAAATAATACAGTAGAAGAAAAGGAGGAAGTGGTTGAGTTATAAACTTGTTGCCTATAGTAATAATGTGTTTGACTAAAATTATCTTTCTCATCCAAAATTATAACTAGATGAATGTTAATGAAATGAACAAGGACATCAATGAGGTCTTTGTGAGTGTAAAATTCCCAACTGACTATGTGAATTTTACCCTAAAATTTTAAGGGATGCTAATGAAAGTTGTGAGAGATCCAAAACAAAGGACTTACAGAATATTCAAAGCTCCCTTTGGACCTGAGAGTATGACATTACTTTTTATTATTATTAAAAAAAACTGTAATGAAATGTTTAAGAAGTTAATAGGTATAGTTCCAACCAGAGCAGCAAAGAACAAAACTCTGTTTTGCATCCAGTCTACAGGAGATGGTTTGTTTGGCCTTTGGCTGAGGTTTGAAAAAGAGATGACCAATGAGCAGCCCTTCCCAGAATGTTGAGGCTCCAGGCAGGAAGCCCAATGGGGAAAAAATAAAACACAGTGAGAATGACAAACTGAACATCACCTTGAGGAAAGCCACACCTCCCATCGCTTCTCATAAGGACAAGAAATAACTACAAGTGTTTGGAAAGTTGCATCTCTAGTGATTTTAACACAGTCCCCCTCCCACCTGCCAAAAAACAGCCTGATGAGAATTAGGGTGGGGGTGACCAAGAGTCATGCATATTTTTTGATGTCCTTTTAAGTAAAATTTCCATCTAGCAACTTTTTAAGGAAGTAATAGTTTTAACATCACCAAGGAAACACATGCATTTTACCATGAGCTTCACATGGTTACCATTGAGCTTATGATGAATTGTGGCTAGGTTATGGGTTGTGCCAAAGTATTGATGCTCTGGGCTCTCAGAGCAGCCAAGCAAGACAGACATCAAGACAGGCTTCAGGAACAGCCTGTTTACCTGGTGTCTGTCTACCAGCTCATATACACAGCATCACTTCTCTGTGTGCCATGACATGGCAAAGCCTGAAAAACCCTACTTTGTGGTCATACTTTGCAAAATATCTGAATTCCATAGGAAGGGATGTGTAAAATTATGAATAAATAAATGAAGGCAGAAGAACGTGGAAGGAGGCCAGGACTTCAGGTCTGGGTACTGCTGCCTCCTTTGTTCGACCACACTGACTCTCTAACAATAAATAACTCAGAAATGTTCTAGCAAATGTTCAAGAGTGAGGGCATATGGAGCGTTTGATTTTGTTTGTGTTTAAAATATGATTTCCACACAGATGGCATTGGTTTAGCTATTGCATGACTTTGTTTGGATCTTCTTTTGCTCAAGTAAGAGACGAGAAGCATAGCTCTTTGAAACCCAAGCTCCCGGGGTTGAATCCTGCAGTTTGCCTTACCATGTTCTACAGAGGTGCTGGCTCTTGTGCCTAAGATACTTTGCTTATCAGTGACAGCCCAGTGACTTTCTATAGTGGTTTCAATTGGCTCTTGGAATATTGAAGTTAAGGTGTAAAAAAAAAAAAAAGCCATGGAAATTGCACAGACATTCATTGCAGGTGTTCAGATATTTATAATTCCTGAGTGGGGTTACTGTAGCAGGAATTGGGCCACAATTCTAGGATTGACAAGCATTTTTTTTTAAAGGCTGAATAATCTTCTTTAAAAATGTTCAAGGACAAAGTCTGCAAAAATGAAGCTGGGGGCTTATGTCCTATTAGATAAATTGGTATTTCTTATCCAAAGATATCTAGACATCCAGTCTGCCATTTTTCCCTTCTAACCTTGTTGGCTAGGGTGAGTGGGAAGAGAGAAAAACAAAGCGAAGTAACATCTGAAAATTCATAAGACTGGGGCTGGGGCTGGGTTTGTAGCTCAGTGGTAGAACACTTGCCTAATATGATGGGGCAGTGGGTTTGATTCTCACATATAAATAAATAAATAAATGTCCATCAACAACTAAAAAAATTTTTTTTAATCATAAGACTGTGAAGGTCTTATTTTTTAATTTTAATTTTTTTGGTTCATCATCCTGCCTTACCTTTACCTGCAGCCCCAGTACTTCTCCGAGGACCACCAGAGTGCCAGCTCTGTTTCCTCTTCACTGTATTGGTCTTTTCTTAGGTGCATGCTTCATTCCTTGTCCCAAAAGTTAGCAGAAGTCAGTGTCTCACTCTTGCATTTCCCTAGAGGAAGGGGATACAGGCAACTTCCAAAGCTACTCAAGCGTCATGGTCTTCTCTTCACACTAGTGTGGTATCCTTGGTTATAACTAGAGTAAGATGTCCGCTCAGTCATCAACAGCCTCAGGAATCCATGAACCTGCCCTTGAATTGTGTCCTCATCCAAAGACAGATGAGGAACCTTCCTGGAACCTTATGTGAGAGAGAGACTGTGAAATCAGACAGTTATCTTCTCAAGCTTTATGTTTTGAGCTGTGATCCCTAGAAAACTAGGAATCCTGTTTAATATGAGTTGCTCTCTTATTCCCTAAATCCTAGAATTCAGATATTCTTTGCTGGCGCCGTCTGCAGGACCCGGTTCTGTCCACAAGGTCCTCATTATAAGGCAATATGGATTATTTGAACATGAAGGCATTTTCTCTACCTAAACCTAATTTAACTAGTTTGGAAGATGATTAAGGAGACTCAGACACTGGTATGGTTCTGGGGGAAGATCCAAGATTAAACTACCAACTTGCCAAAATTGTCATTTCAAATGTTGTGAAATCAGATTTAGATCTTGTACAAAAGTTCCTGACTAAAGAAAAAGAATTTCCAATTTGGAGAGAAAACCAACCTCTCCCAGCAGCTGTAACAGGGTCAGGCAAGTGGTGTTTAAAGGAAAAAAAGAACTGAATGTAAATCATCATCAGGGTTGGATGGGGTTGGGCTGTTTGGTCTGCTTTTTATTTAGGTCCTTCTCTTAAGTTAGTCTTATGTTACAAGACATATAATTAATGTTTTTTTTTATATTGGATCTTTGTGAACAAAATATCTCTATTTCGCATTGTCCACACTTATCTAGCCAGAAAGTGTCAAGGTGAGATTCAACCCAGGCTTCCCTTGCTCCATAGCCTGGGCTCTGGACCACTGTGTTGTTATTTTCCATGCAAACACATGCTACTCTTCTCAGTGGTATTAGACACCTAACCCTGCTTTTGGATGGTTTTCCTTAATCATTGTAAGACCCAGAGGGCTGATTTTATTTAGCAAATAACCATTCTGATTATTTGTTCTTGGAAAATGGCCATTTGTAGATTATTCCACTCTTGTTTTTGGATTTGGCTGAACTTTTTCTCAGTGGGTTTCTGATCTCCAGGTTATTTTCAATTGCACAAATATCAAAATACTTATTCTACCAATTAATGTGACCCCAGCAACCCCATCTGCAAATGTTAGGCAGAGCCTTTGCAATTCCTCTGGCCTTTTCCTTGGCCCTCTTGCTATCATTGTTGCTTTTGTGGTGTAGAAATAAAGGTAGGTGCCCTGGTTTAGATAAGTATACCCCAGAGGTCCTCTGTGTTAAAGACTTGGTACCCTGGGTGGTGCTAGTGGAGAAATGGTAGAACTCTTAGGAGATGGGACTTAGTGAAAAGTCCTTAGGTCATTAGAGGTATGCTGAAGGTGATTATAGGACACCAGTCCTTTCCTCTTTCTCTTTTGTCCCCTGACAATGAAGTGAGCAGTTTGCTCTGCCACACACTCCCTGCCATTTCCATATGGCTTACCTACCACAGAGGCTCAAAGCAATGGGCCTGCCCAGCCACAGACCTTCAAAACTGTGATCCAAAATAAACCTTTTATCTTTGTAAGTTATTCTCAGGTATTTTGTTACAGTGACAGAAAGCTAACCAGCACAATGGGATTCATTCTTTATGAGATAAATGAATCTATTCCATCATTCTAAAAGACTCAATAATAGTGTCTCTTGGTAATTTAAGAATTACTTCCTAAAAGCACACTGTTAACAAAACTTATGTTTCCTGAGTTATACAGCATTTATGTAGATTTAATTCATCAGACTTGCTGGCTTTTACCTAGCAATGAGTGATTTCTGAAGGAGTAGGAGATATTAGTGGATGTTTTTGAGCAATAGCAACTAAAGTGGTTCTTTTTTTATTCCTTGAATAGACATTCATTTGTTATTTGCTATGATATATGACACTGAAATAGAAATGTGAATATGGTTCTGTACCTGTCCTCAGGTAGGATGATTGTTATTATGTTGTTATACACAAGATCAAATGGGAGCCCAACATAAGGACATTTAATGTGGACTCAGGACTTAGGGAAAACTTTCAGGAGAAGATGGGTCTATGATGGTTCTTACAGGATTAGAGGACTGGAGGGTAGGGGAGGGGGGATAGTAGAGGATAGGAAAGGCAACAGAATACAACAGACACTAGTATGGCAATTTGTAAAAACGTGGATTTGTAACCGATGTGATTCTGCAATCTGTATACGGGGTAAAAATGGGAGTTCATAACCCACTTGAATCAAAGTGTGAAATATGTTATGTCAAAAACTATGTAATGTTTTGAACAACTAATAATAATTTTTTTAAAAAAAGGATTAGAGGACTGGGAGTTTGTGGTGTTGGAGCTCTGAGTAGAAGATAAGCTGAAATGGTAAGGGATGTCAGATCAGGAAGGGCCTTGTGTGTCGAGCTGGACTGCCATCTGTCCTGAACATTATGGAAAGCCCTTGAAGATATTAAGCAGAGGAATGACATGCTCATCTAGACAGTGACCTCTGAATTCCTTGTGGAGAGTAGGAATGATAGAGGCAAAACTAGAGATGAGATTGGCAGAGAGGTCATCACTCCAGTCCAGGCCAGAGGATAAAAGTGGGGCATGCCGGACGTGGGGACTGATGTCTGGTGGGAAGGGCAGAGGCAGGAATCTAGAATGAGATGCTAGTGTTTCTGACTTGAGCTCTCCCTAAACAGAATTCAGAAAAACAATGCCTTCTCAACAACTTTTTAAGGCCCTGAGTCTCCATGATAGCTGTGAGAATTATGATGAAATGATCCTAGAGCAATAAGTGTGAAAACGAGGGTTAGCCTTTCAATGTGCTGATTGAAATATCAGTGGTTGGGCGGAGGAGGTGGCCTAAGGTCAGCAGCTCCTCCTTCTGCCAACCGCACAGCCCCATCCTCAAGGCTAAGGCTGGCCCCTTTGGATGAGATGCACGTCTTGTTCAATGTGGCAGGTGTTTTGCTGGGCTCTCCTCTTTTTGAAATGATTTCAACAACAAAAAAATATATATACAAATATATTTCACTTAATTTGAGAAACAAATTCACAATGCAAACTTGTGTTACAAATCTATACCTGGTTTCTCATTTATTCTAGTCCAATCTATTATGAGAAATAACCTATGTCATGACTGTTTTTGCTCTGGGTATTCCTGAACCTCTTATCACTTCAGTAATCTGTCATATAAACTCCAATTTCCTGTGCTTGATATTTTAGCTGGGCCTTATAGTTTGTCTCTGTTTTAGTAATTGGGGTAGGGCTCCAATAATAAATATATTTGTGTATACACACACACACACACACAAACACACACATATACACACACATACACACACACACACACACATATATATCTTTTTAAAATACATATACATATATTTTAAGTACATGTAATCTCTCTATGGGAGAATTCTGTTATTCTAGAAATTGGACTGCTTCCAAGGGACACTCTCTATTCTATGTTGTGTCAGCAAGTTTAACTGAATTTAAAATCAGACTGCATAGAATCTAGTAACGAATAGGATGTAGGGTGCTTGTGAGTCAAAGCACAAGAAGACAGTAGAGTGGCTACCTTTATGATGAATTAAAAATGAATTCTCCCCAAAAGAACCATAGGTAGGTGTAAGAGCATAAGCCTTCCTATGGTCCAAAGATGGCTGTTAACCCCGTTGGAAAGTCTGGGTAGCTGTTTATTTTCCAAAGTAGAATGAATAACTGACAAAAGACAAGTACTCTTATAAATAAGAAGGGTAATTGTGGCATTTAGTGGCATGCAAATACTACTTTAATTGACTAAAAATTTTCCTAAATATTTTGTACCATTATTGGAAAAGCTCTAAGGGGAGGGAATGACTAGTCCAGCACAAACTTGAAGAATTTCAAATTAAGAGGTAAAAAGATAATGCTAATAACAAATTTCACAATACATTTTTTTAAGAAAAAGAGAATAGAGTTTTTATAATGGATGTGCAAATTGGTGCAGTATTTTTAGTGTATCTATAGCTGTTCATATACTTTCTGATATTATCTCACTTCTAAGAATTGGGTTGTAATTAGAACATATAAGTTTAAGATTAATTTTTATCAATCAATCATAGCTGCTCTTTTCCTTCCCTATTCACTCCTGAGTTGATTATTAACTAAAATCCCAGTTAATACTTAAAGTTCCTTAAAAAGGTGTTCTCGTTATTCTTTCTTATTGGTGCTTGGAACTACAATATCACCTGCTTAATCTACCCATTTTATAGGCAAGAAAGCTAAGGAACAAGGATGCACAATGACTTGCACCAGCTCAAAGTAAATAAAAAAGACACCCCTCCTCCAGCCCACCATACACACACACCCTGCTCCCACCACTGAAGCATTTCATCTGAATTGTTGGCATTCACCAATCAGAAAAGCTTAATGTATCCTGTTTACACAAGTTGAGTGGATCACAAAGTCTTAGCTAGTTTTGCCCAGAAATGTGCCTATGACACTACATGGGCACATTATTTTGCAGGCATAGTGGGCCCCACTGAACCTCTGTCAGGTTTAAGAAATACTGCATTCTAATTGGCTTTATTTGCAGCTGGCCATTATTTTATTTGTTGAGATTGACCAGTGTAATATATGGTTTTCAGGATTTCCACACATTTGGGGGATTTTTTGCAATGCAGATATTTTCCTTTTGCCCAAGGCAGTAATAGACAGGGATGCAAACACTGCTTTAAAGAGGGTGTCTGCTGATTTACATATTTTAAAAGTATTAAGATCAAAGGTAATGAGAATCTAATCCATATGGCATGTAGAAGATAAATAAGAATATTAATACTGTATCAAATACTAATTAAAAGAAACACATGGATCTAATTTTAAGAATGTAACTCAAGGGTGAAATACTCTTTGTGAAGTTAAGACCTGATTCTCTTGTAAAAAGGACAGTTACAGTACAACTGGATTTTTCCCCTACAGGGGTGAGAACTGGCTGATATATACACACACACACACACACACATATTCACACAGAGAGGGAGAACGTGTACTTTTACAGAATCAGGATAATTATGAGCACAGTTACTATACTGTAATAGTCAAGAGGTGCTTTTATATCTTTTTTTTTTTGATACTCAAAGCAAACCTGCTGTTTTATTATTTATTTATTTTGCAGTACTGAGGATCAAACCCAGCACCTTGAGCATGCACCTTGAGCAAGTCCTCCACCACTGAGTTACATCCCCCAGCCCAAAATCACTTAGTTCCTAGAACTCTTACCCCCATTTCATTGAAAAGGAAATACACTCATAGAAGCAAATGAACATGCACTTAATCAGTCTCAATCTTAGTCTCCTTCTCCTTCTCCCTCTCTTCCTTCTCTCCTTCCCCTCCCCATCCCTTAATTATAATTGTTCAGATGGGTACAGGGAGATGAATACTGTCATTCACTACGAATAATGGGTGTGCAAATTGGTGCAGTATGTTTAGTGTATCTATAGCTGTTCATATACTTTCTGATATTATCTCACTTCTAGGAATCTTAAGAAATAACCAAATATATAAATATTTATCCCTAAGCATTTTTGCAGCATTTCTAAGAAACTTTTAATAAGCCAAGTAACCAACAAAAGAAGAATGTTTAAGTTATAACACATCTTAAAGGACATAACATTAGGGCACTATTGAAGCATAATTTTTTTAAAAAATTTACAGTTACCATCAAGTGTTTGTACTTAAATGTTAAGAGAAAAAAGTAGAATAAAAAATATATAATGTAATTTTTCATACATACACATTTTTATTTATTTTATCAGTGTTAGCAAAAATTTTCAGTAAGGAACCCAGTATAAGTAGTTTGGGCTTTGTGGCCCTGAGGTTTCTGGTGCCATTATTCCACTCTGCCCCTGGAGGGTAAAGAGGCACAGGTAGCATGTAAATAAATAAGCATGACTGTGTTCCAATAAAACTTTATTGATGCACACTGAACTTTTAATTTAGGTAATTTTTTATGGGCCACAAATATTATTATTTTTTTCAACCATTTAAAAATGTAAAAACCATTTCCAGATCATAGGCTCTATGAAAAAAAAAGTTATATAGTTGTCTGTCAACCCCTGATCAGAAATAAACTGAAATAATCAGTAAACTCTGGATGATAGGAATGACCAGTCCTTATTTTCTTCCTTAATATGCTTACCTATATTTTCTACATTTTTTTCTCATACACATTATATTCTTTAAAAACAGAAAGAAAATACTAAGCTTGTCTAAAAAACAGTAAATGGGAGGACCAGGGCAGGTTTTGAGTAGAAAGTCCCTTTTGACCACGCCCATTGCCACCTGGGGTCTCACAGCTGGAATGGTCTTTCCAGATCTCTAAAAAGTCTAATGCTTTGTTTTACAAAACGAAATGAAAACTTCAAAACAAGGGACTTACCCCCAAATCACCCCCAATTAGGGACAGAGTCCCAGCCAGCCCCAGTGCCCCCAATTCTCTGTCCAGTGCCCTTGTCACGTTCTCCCTGGGCTTCATTACATACACATAGGATCCTCAGAGCTCACCTTTTCTTTCTTTCTTTTTTTTTTTAGCTCCAAATTAATTCTATTTTATATGTTCCCTTCCATTCATGGTTCCCTTCTTTGGGTCCCCACAGCAAATTTCCTTAGGCTCATGTATGAAAACACCAGAAGCCTAGAGAGGGTCCCCTGTGTGGCTGGAAGGGGAGAAAAATGGCGGGATAGTCAGCTTTGAAAGGAAGAGTCCACGTGTGAAGGCGTGGTTAGGTGGCAAACTGTCCCTCAGCAGCCCCCTCCCGGCAAATGTCCCTGCTCCCTGGTGCCTTCCAGGACCTTCGAGTCTCCTCTCACAGCCTCCCCCTGCAGCTTTATATCAGGGAAAGAGCACAGGAACGGGAGTTACAAATCCTTAGCTCCTGTCCTAACTGCTGTCCCTCGGCTCTACAGCCCCAGCAATGTTGGAAAGTCACTCTGCTGGCAAGCTCTCATCTTTCACTTTTCTTCATTAGCCAACATCTACTGAGTATTAATAATTATGTTAACATCACATTGCTAGACTGGTCTGGGGACAGTGACAGCCCTAACCCTCTGGGAGTGTCACTAAATGGCCATACCTCCCTTGCCTATGTCCCAGGGGGCTGGGTATCCAATTTAAACCATCTGTGTAAATTATTTTGAAAAAATCTACAAACGTGAGAAGGGATTTTTGTTATTGGTTTCTTTGTTCCTTGCTACAAAATCAAAGGAGAAAAGCATGGACATTCACGCCATTCAATTGGAGAAGGGGCAGAGGCAGCCTCTGTGAGGGTCTTTGGATATAAAACAGTCCACCCACCAGTCCATTGCTCCTGCCTGGCCTACCCCCTGCCAGCATAAGGAGGGCAAGGTAAAGTTGAGGGAAGTCAAGTCGCGTACAAGCCCTGATTAATCTGAACTTAATGTGTGCTAGATGGACCTGAATTCATATTTTCAGGATATTAAAACTACCAATTGAAAAATGTAAAAACAGACAGATGCCTGTATCCTTATGATTGCAAAGAACAAATTTAGGAAAACTGTTCCTATTCAGATAAAGGATTCTGGCATTTTCAAGGTGCAGAGGAGAAACTGTGTAAAAGGTGAATCTAGCTGAAGGGTCCAAAGTGAAGGAACTAGTCCTTTCCCCATCCTCATGGTGCACACCTCACATGGGAGATGCATTGTAGGGGAGGAAAGGTAGGACCTGGTCCTCACCTGTTGCCATGCTCATGGCCTGAGGCCCCTATAACAAAAGACACATTACCCAGAGAAAGTCATAAATTTATTTAATATAGATTTTTAGGTGACACAGAGCCTTCTTAACGAAGAACCAAAGAAACAGGAAAACCTGTGTGTTTTATGCTAGGTCTAATGAAGAAGTGGACAGTTATAGAAAAGCATGATTGGACAAAAATGTGTGTGATCTAATGGCAATAAGCTGGAGGAACTTTGCAAGGCCTGTTTAAGATGCTTCTCTGTGTCTCCGAGTCTTTAGCTCCTTTTCTCCTGGTCTAGGCATCTATTTCAAGGGAAGGTCAATGAATTCTTTCATGTTCTGCTTCAGGGGAAAATGGCAGAGAAGGTCAGAGAGACCTTCCTGCTTCTGCTGTTTCCAAACACCACGTGCCATATTTTGAGAGAGTGTGTCCTGAACCCCATCAATGTTCCATGACTGTTTAATTTAGGTGTACAATAATGCTGTCTCTTAATATAAAACAGCATGGCCTTTATAATAAGTTTGGTGACTTTATTGTAAGTCTTTTGCTGGCAAGTAATTGCACACCTAACTCAAACCAGCTAAAACAATAAAGAAGATTTATTGACTCACTTAATTGCAATGTCCTGAGTACATGAGGCATGACTTCATCAGGACTTCACACTCTGTCCTTTACAATTCCCACAACTCTGTCATCCTGGAGGATTAGCTTCACCCTCATTTTGGTTCCCCATTTAGTGGCTAAATGGCTGGAGCAGTTCTAGGCTTCATATCTAAGCAAAACACTGTTCATAAGGAGCTGGAGCTTCCATGTCTCAGAACTGAATTAGACCTCCCTTAATCAAGCCTTCCAGCCAGGGGGATGCTGTGGGCCATTTCAATGATGCCTGGGTTATCTGAACCAATCCCTTGTAAGAAAAGGAATGGAGTTACCCTGACTTAGGCCTACCAAGATCCATCTCTGGATCTGCGGGTGGACTCAATCTCTTCAAATGCATGAATGCTATACACTGTGGAAGGAGTAAGATGGGTAGTGGGAAGACAAGTGTTCATTTTATCAGTCAAGACCCAAATCAAGAAACAGAAACCATGCCGATTATTTTCACAGAGAGAATTTAACAATTCTTTTTTTGTTTTGGTTTTTGGTACCAGGGATTGAACTCAGGAGTGCTTAACCACTGAGCCACATCCCCAGCCCTTTTTATTGCTGAAGCTGGCTTTGAACAATCCTTCTACTTCAGCCTCCCAAGATGCTGGGATTTCAGGCATGCACCCCATACCTGGCAAGATTTTAATAATTCTTTAACTGTTAATCAATATTAAACAATTGAGCTGGGTATGGTGGCACAGACCTATAATCCCAGCAGCTCTGGAGGCTGAGGCAGGAGGACTGCAAGTTCAAAGCCAGCCTCAGTAAAAGCAAGGCACTAAGCAACTCAGTGAGACCCTGTCTCTAAATAAAATACAGTGTTGGGCTGGGGATGTGGCTCAGTGTTTGAGTGCCCCCGAGTTCAATCCCCAGTTACCGCCCCCCCCCCAAAAAAAAAAAACAATTGAAAGGGCAAAAGGGAGACAGAGCAGTGTCCCAGAGACACACTTTAAGAAGTGTCTACCACTCCTAAAACTTGAAGAACAAAAAGATGTGATTGTTAGCTTGTAGCCTTGAAAGGGGCCTTATAAAATTGAAACCCAGACTTCTCAGTAATGTCACTGTCCAACAAGTGATCTGAGGGGACCAATGTGGCTGGTTCTCATAGTGTGGGAACACTGCTACTGCTATAATCACCTGTTGCTGTAAGGATGAAGACCTGCTTCATGTGACATATAAAAGATGCAGCAGCCCCTCCTTCCCTATGCTGCCTTGCAGTCTCTCCCTAGCTCCCCCTGTTGACAGAGTCTAACAGGGTGTCATGCGGCAAAGGAGATAAAGGATTTGCAAGATCCTATTCCATCATCACAGAGTGTGAAGCTGAGAGTAATAGTAATAATAACATTAGGACAAGAATGGAAGAATAAAGAAGTTAGTGTGCTTGTGTATACATGCTTGTGCATTTTTTAAAAAGCAAGAAGAAAACATGCATAGCTGCTGTAATCCTTGTGAGTGGAAATGAAATGGTCACAAAGCCATAAAGTTGATGGTTATGGTTTCCTTATTCCATACTCTATGATCTCTCAGCAAGAACCTCAGCTGGCTGAGATGCTTTTCCTGACAAGGCAACCCAAACCTCATAAGGATCTGATTCTTCAGTGGTTCTGCATATTTCTGCTCTTGTAGTTTTCATTAACTTTTACCATTAAACTTACAAGTGTTGAGAGATACCCAGAGAATCTTCTGGGTTGCAGACACTCCTCTTTTCTACCATTGTGTAAGTCCAGTTCCTAGCTGATAGGGATCAATACGTCCTGTAGAGCAATCTCTTTTCTTTGCCTCTTGGTTCAGTAGCATGAAGAGCCCCAAAATGCCAACTGGCAATCTGTTTTCTAATTCATGCAACCATTGTTGTGTCCCCTGTTGGAAGCATTCTTCTCTTGAATACCAAGACCTTCACTTCAGTAGAACTCAAAACTATGGGAACAAAGAGCAAAAATTCTATATAAAACTATTTTAATTATTCAAACCAATAAAATTTCAGAGTAAACCCATTATCTTTGATTTATCACTTTCCTGAAAATATATTTTTACCTTCGACTTGAATCTCCTTGGGGGCAAAGTCTGAAGCTACCCATCTGCCTGCCCAGTGGGCCTTATTATAGTACCTGTTACCTACCTGGCAGATGAATGCTGGTAGAATGTACCCAGTAACCCCTAGGTTGATGGGTAGCTAGATATGGGCTAACTGGTTAGAATTGGAAGGCATCTATATTAGAAAAATACCTGTTTTAATTTTCATTTTCCTTGGTATCTCATACATGAAAGCTGGGTTTCTTTGGTCTCTTGCTTTAGGAATAAACTCTAGTAATCTGTGACTCAGCAATTCCATTGATGAGCCTTTGGTTGATGATTTCAAGTATATAAATTCCTTGGAGGAGCTGGTGGGTCCCTACTTCCCTTTAGAATATTCTAGCTTTGGGGTAGTGTTTAATCTTACTGTGCACTTTAAAATAGAATACCTCCCACTTTAGAAGATTCATTTTCCCATGACTTTAACCAGGGAAACATTTCATTAGCTGCTCTTCCCACATCCCGAGGAGCTCCTAAAATGGAAGCCAACTTGTCTTGCACTGCCTGGAGCTCCTTCCCAACATCAAACGCCTAATGAAAGTGTTTTCCTCTGACCTCAAGCACTTCCAAATATTAAATGTGAAGAGGAAAGATTTTGCTTAAACTGCAAAGTGTTCTAGAAATTCAGGGGATGTGAGACTATGTGTGTATGTGTGCGTGTGTGTGTCTGCCCATGCATGTATGTTTTACCTGTTTAATATTTTGGAAATAAATATAATAGTATGCCCAAACCCTTTCTAAACAAGGTTGTATAAATAAACACCATTTTGACTTTATTGGTCCCCAGTTGTTAACCTTCAGGGTTAAATTAGGAAGAAGTAGGAGGGGCATAGGCTCATTCCACAACTCAGAAGAGCTGTCGGCCTGAGGGAAATAGGGCTCCCACAGACGCCCAGTGGCAGACCAAGGCTCTGGGCATTGTGATGTCTGAGGACATGAAACTTAAGGAGGGTTGTTTGGAGGGAAGAGGCAGGGGTAGACAAAAGGGGGACAAGGCACATTAATTATATGATTTTATCCCTGGTGCTGAAGTAGTTTTAGGGATGACCTGGACTTAAAACCAAGCAGCTGTTCCATATTAGAAGTATCCCCCTCTCCTGAGCAGCTGTGAAGAATCTTTGTTTTAAAATAATATCAAAAGTAGTTCCCAGGGAAGAGGTATTAGAAACTTAGTGTTTGCTTTCTGGTGAAATATTTTAAAATCATCCTAAGATAAACACATGGGCACTCTTAACTACTGCTCAAATTTGCATTTTGCATAATTTACGCTTTGTTAAAAGTGTGTTAAGTATCCTAGGCTGTTAATATATTCATTATATTATTCACAATTTGCAATGATTTCTCTGAGCTAACACCTAGTTTATGTGTGAACCTTGCTGAGATGAGTAGATACTGTGTTCTGTGTGAGCAGAGCCCCCAGGAATCCTGCCATTTCCAGCCGGTGGCAGCCTTACGTGGCGGGCCCAAGCCCCTCACCCAAGCTTAGCTTTTTAGCAGTTGCTCAAAAATGCTCAGCATTTTCTTAGAGAAATGAGTTGGTTACCAAAATTCTATACACTGTAGGGATCAACAAGTTATTGTTTTTAAGAAATCCATGTTTTAATTAGTCTCTAGATCCCAGGCAAAGTAAAAGTCATGAATTGGATTTAATTTCAAAGTATGGTTGTGGAACACGTCACTATAGAAGCAACTATTCATATAAAGGTAATAAAAATATACTTCTTGGTTCTATAACTAGTAAAATGGAAAAACTATGGCCAGCAAAGAACTGGGGAATCAGATTCACCACATGTAAAGATTCATGTTCTGTAAACAATATACTTCTTTGGATGAGACCTTTTTACATGGACCAAGTGCTCTCAGTTAGACTTTGTTTTTATTTTACAAAATAATGATAAAATATTTCAATAACCCAGAAGAAAAGAAAACATACAAAAATTACCCACAAATTTTAAAATTAAAATTTTACATTTTAAATTGGACATTTCAGATTTCTGACCTCAAGAATTATGACATAGGGGTGTTAGTTTTAAGGTTCTGGGTTCAATCCCCAGCACAAGGGGTGGGGGGAGGATTGTCATAAATCTGTGTTGCTTTTAGCTACTAAGTTAGTGGTCATTTGTTGCAGCAGCACTCAGAAACTAGAACAATCTACAATAGAGATGGTTTACAGATCAGGAGGGAAAGGATACAATAAGCAGAGTGGGACCAATCAATTATCCATAGAGGAAAAAAAAGAAAATTAGATCCCTCACATATATATATCATATACACAAAAAAAATTTGAAAATTCTAAATCCCATCTTAACCTGTTAAAATCCCATCTTAACTTGTCCCAACCCTGTTCTTCTCTGATCCCTGTAGTAATCACTGTCCTGAATTCTCTTTTCATTCCCTTGTATTTACTTTTACTAAAAGTGTTGGTGGAGCCAGTTTTTCCTGAAGATAAGGAATCTTGGGCTGCATGGCTCAGAAGCTGCAGAGCCAGTGGCCGGGTAGGAGCCCTCACCATGGTTTGGAGCCTCAAGTGCCACTCCAGCTGGGGGACAGCTCCAGGTCTGGAGTGGGTGGCCCAGGCACTGCCAGCACTACCTCCACAACCTTCCAGTACCTAAGGAGAACTACCCCTGGTAGATGCTCTGTGCCTCGATTCCCATGCTCAACCATTTGAGAAGGATGTGCTCCTTGCTCAGAGCCTACAGCCCAGGCTGCCCTGAGAGGTCAGACAAACAACCTTTTAGTGCAAGAAGGGCAGAAGTTACAGAGTTTTGATGCTTAAAGGTTCTTTTCTAAAGACCCATTTTCCCATTTTCTTGATTAATCATGCTAGATAAAAGAGAGAAGTCTCCTTTAACTCTCTATAGAAAAGTTTATTACAACACTGGAATCAAAAGGAATGCAGCCAACAAATGTAAGAACATGGTGTTATAAAGGTATGTCTAATCATTAATCAGAGTATTACATTGTTTTTCTGGATTTTATTTTTTGTGGCATTTGTCAGCTTTAATTTATAATGTGTTGTGATTTTTTTCTTATTCAAAATTAATATTCACATTTGCACCCAATTTATAGCTATATATTCTCTTTCTTAAAGAGTCCCTCAAATTGTATAAGCTTCGGTCCTGCAAAACCCTACATACATGAAAGCACAAACATTATGTTTTAAAACTTTGTACAGATGCAGAATGTATTTGTCATTCTGTAGATTTGGGGTTTTTTCCTTAAAATGTTTTCAATATTTATCCATTTTGATGCAAGTAGAACTTGCTCATCAACTGTAAGAGCACAACACAATTCTGCTTTTCCATTGACATATAGGTTGTTTAAGATTTTCAGTATTATAAATGATGCTGAGGGGCTGGGTTGTAGCTCAGCAGTAGAGCAATTGCCTCATATGTGTGAGGCATTGCGTTCAATTCCCAGCACCACATATAAATAAACAAAATAAAATAAAGGTCCATCAACAACTAAAAAAGTTATTTAAAATAAATAAATGAGGTTCTTGTACTTGCTTCCTCATATATAAAGGCAAGAGATTTCTAGGGTATGTACCTCCTAGAAAGGAATTGCTCAGCCACTAGAATGTACACCTTCCACTGTTCAGAATATTGCTCTCTACAAAGACAATAAGAATTTGTACCCTCACCTGCAGACTAAGAGCCTTTTTTTTCTCTGTGTCCTCACCAACTCCTGGAATATTCAGATTTAAAAAAAAAAAAAAAAGAGTCAGAAACATAATGACATAGCAAAAAAAAGTGATAAGAGAGATAAATACTTTATAATATGCTAACTATTTGAATTTCTTCATATATAATATATTATATATAATATAATTTCTTCATATATTATATATCTATATCTATAGATATAGATATATATATATCTTTATATATATATAAAATCTGATTTTCTTTTTTTTTTCTACGGATAACCGATTGGTCCTACTCTGCTTATTGCATCCTTTCCCTCCTGATTTGTAAACCATCTCTATTGTAGATTGTTCTAGTTTCCGATTGCTGCTGTAACAAATGACCACTAACCTAGTAGCTAAAAGCAACACAGATTTACGACAATTCTCCTCACATACCCCTTCCTCTGGTGCTGCGAATTGAACCCAGAACCTTAACACTAACACCCCTATGTTATAATTCTTGAGGTCAGAAATCTGAAATGTCCAAAAAGGTGATTTTAGGGCTGTGTTCCTTCCAGAAGCCCCAGCAGAGAATCATTTCTTTGCTTTCTCCAGGTTCTAGATGCCTCCTGCATTCCTTGGCTCCATCTTCAGAACCAGCAATGGTATTCCAAGTCCTTCTCCCGAGGCTGTATTTTCAACACCAACTTCTACCTCCACTTCCTATTTTAAGGGCCCATTGATTCCATTGGTCCCAGCTGGGTTACATTGGGCTCACCACCCTCCAGGAAAGGCTCCATATTCTAAGGTTAAGTCAGGTGACTGGCAACAGACATTCCATCTGGAACATCAATTCCCCTTCACTGTGTAACCTAACATACTCATAGATCCAAAGGGTGAGGATGTGAATGTCTTTCCAGGGAAGAGGGAAGTGGCCTTATTCTGCCCACCACATGAATGAAGATTCCTAATCTATTACTGGACTTCCTTTTCATTATATTCCATTGATTTGTCTGTCTATCTCTGTGCCAATGCCACACTGTCTTAATTATAGTAGCTGCATAATAAATTTTATATCTGGAAGACAAATCTCATCCCTTTCCACATATGTGGCATTCTTCATTTTTTTTTTCCCTCAATATCCCTGCTCTTGTGACCTTCCATATGAATTTTAGGATTCGCTCATCAAGTTGCATAGGAAGTAGGTTTGAATTTTGCCCTAGATGTGTAGTTTAAATTGTTAATGTTTTTTTAAATGTTTTTCTTATGTCTTTCATAAATCTTCTTTATTAATTTCTGTTAAAGTTATTTATTTTATTGCTGCAATACCACCCCCAAAACTTCATGGTTAAGCAAAACAGACATTTATTATTTCTCAGTTTCTAAGGGCCAGAAGTTCAGAAGCAGCTGAGCTGTGTGATCCTAGCTTGGGATCCTTCCTGATACAACCAGGTCTGCAGTCATCTGAAGGCCCAACTATAGCCAGGGGACCCAATTCCAATACAGCTATTGGAAGGAAGTCTCAGTTTCTAACTAGCCGTTGGCAAGAGGCCTCAGTTCTTCACCCTGTGGGCCTCTGCTTCAGGTTGCTGCAGTGTCCTCCTGACATGGTGGCTGCTTCTACCCACAAGATCAAGAGAGAGACCTAAGCCACAATATTTTATATGACCCAACCTTGTAAATCACACACAGTTATTTCTGTGATCCCATTGATTACACATATCAGTCATATCAAATATAGGAGAGGAGTACAGAAGTACTCCAAGTACAGAAGTACTCCAATGCCAAGAAGGTGGTGGGGGTAGGAGCATCATTGGGGATCACCTTGGAGACTAGTTACTCTGCTTACATTTTCTAGTGTTATTATAAATGGTTTTTTATTATATATTTAAATTGGTCATTGCTGGGATATAGAAACATTATTGGGTTTTGTATGCTTTTTTTTTTTTATACTGGGGATTGAACCCAGGGGTGCTTTACTGTTTATACCCATGAGTTACAACCCCACCCCTTTTTATTTTTGTATTTTGAGACAGGGTCTTGCTAAGTTACTTAGGCCTCACTAAGCTGCTGAGACTGGCTTCAAGTTTGCCATTCTTGTGCTTCAGCCTCCCAGGTCACTGGGATTGTAGGCATGCACCACCATGCCCATTATTGTATGTTGATTTTTTTTAACATCAACTTTCTAGACTCTTAGTTTCATTGTAGATTGTCTCAGATTTCCTATATAGCCTATCATACTGTTACATAGAAATATGTATTTCTTTATTTCCAATTATGCTCTCTTCTTATTTCTTGCTTTATCACATTGTCTAGAAGTATCAATACATCATTGAATATAAGCAAAATTAATGAGAATGGCTATTCAGCTCCTGATCTTATTTTTTTTTAAAAAGAGACTTTAAAGTTTCACCATTAAGTATGATTTTTTTCTTGTAAAGCTTCAACAAATTAATTTTATAAGATAAAGTATGTTATCTTCTATTTCTTGTTTGATAATTCTTAAGAGATTATATATTGTCAGAAGTATTTCTGCATCTATTTAGATGAATGAACCATAGGACTAAAGTTTTACTTTAGACCTTATGGTTTTTTCTTTAACTTTCCAGTAGTGTGGCATATTGGTATTTATACATTAGTAGACTTTTTTAAAACATATATTTCTACGTTTCCATCTATCTCTCACTGTTTGTACTTTTGTATTTCCCTATGAGATTGCTGCCCTTTTTTATCTATTGAGCAGAGTGAGTCATCTGACTTTCCTACAAGGAGTTCTGGAACTTTCCAGGAATGGCCAGACCTCCCTTTCTCTGCATATTAGAGCTGTGGCACCAGTTTTGGGGACCCTGGGCACAGTTATAAGGCCTTGATTATTGATGAGGACTTGAGCGAGCTTTAGTATGTGGAACCTACTTTACAGGAAGTAGGATTTACTCATAGAAGACCTTAGCAGGTGGAGGTCTGAACCCAGAGAGGGAAGCAGACTGTCAAGGGAGGTTAGATGCCAGTCTGTTCCTCTACCCTTTCTTTTTTAGGTATTTTGTGATACTGGAGATGGAATCCAGGGACACTGTACTACTGAGCTACATTCCCAGCCCTTTTTATTTTACTTTGACACAGGTTCTCAGTAAGTTGCTGAGGCTGGCCTTGAACTTGCAATCCTCCTCCTTCTTGAGTCGCTGGAACTACAGGCATGGCTACCATACCCAGAATCAGTAGACTTTTTAAAAAAAGTTGAACCATCCTTTACATTCTGAAATAAATTCTACTGAATCAAAATGTATTTTTTAGACCCTTCTGAATTTTACTTATGAATGATTTCCATAGTTTCTCCTCAGAGCTCAGCACAGTTCTTTAGCATCAGAGACTTCAGTAAATATTTTACAGAAGTTTGTCTGCAGAACCTTGGCGGGCAGAGCTCTTGGGTTCTCTTTCACTCTGGTGCTTTCTTTCTGCCAAAGCTAGTGTTACTACTTCACTTAGTTATAACACCTTGAATAATTTATCTATGCAGGAAAAACTGAAAAATAAAAAGTAAGCTTGATCTATGTATTAGTCAGCTCTGTATCACTGTGAACAAAATACCCCCCCCCCAAAAAAAAAACAACTTAGAGGGGGAAAAGCTTATTTTGGCTCACAGTTTCAGAAGTTCAGTCCATCACGGTCCATTGGTGGAAGGGTGTGGTGGAGGAACACGGAGGCCAGAAAGCAGAGAGACAGGAAGGGGCAATCCACCTCCTCCACCTGCCTACAGTTACCACCCAGTTAGTCCATTCAAATTAGGATGGACTAATTAGCTTGCATTTCTCATCATTTTACCTCAGAATATTCCTGCATTGACACAGGAGCTTGTGAGGAATACCTCATATTCAAAGGATAACAAGCTATATAGTGTAACCAGTAGCAAGTACTCAGAGACTGTGATTTTTTTTACTCCTTCTCAGGGATAGGAGCTAAATATCTGCAACAGTAGCAATTAACATGACTAGAGATTTAAACCCACATGATATTCAGTATTAGGAAAATCAAAAACTGGCCAATCTTGGTTTGAGGGGTGTGTGTGTTGTTTGGTTTAAATTTTGGGTACTTTCATATGCACACAGAGCTATTCAGTGGTGTCTATTATAAGACAATAGAGTGCCCTCCTACTATAGGATACATTATAGACTGAGATCATTCTAAAAACTAAAAAGGAAACAAATATTATATGTTAGACATGAAGTATTAGGCTATTTGAGACATAATTTGTAAATGAAATAGAAATAGTCTCTGCTCTCATGAAATGAGGAAAGGCTTTTAAGCCATGGTAATCATGAAAGGAGTGGCTTAAAAGGGGAAGTTTAGATTGCTACAGGAACATATAGCAAGAGAACATAGCCTGATCCCAGGACTCAGGATGAGTGTCCTAGGAAAATCATAATGAAGCTCTATTATAATGAAGACTTGAAGGATGATTGGAAATTATTCTTATTCTTTATAGTGGGAAGTGTGTTCCAGGCTGAGGGATAGGTCCAGAAGCTATAAGAAAAAAGCCAGTAGGGAATACACAAGGAAGTAGAAGTCCATCTGCCTGATATATAGTGTACCATATGCTTAGGAAGATAGGCAAGGGACAGAACTACCAACAGGCTAAGGATTTTGGATCTCATACTAAGGGCATTTTCCATGACACCTTAATAGAACTTGTTAAAGTAAATATATTCAATGATACTTGTTAGAGCATGGTAAATAAGACTTTATTCGGGATTATCACAATAGATATAGATACCACTGCAACAGGGTCTTGCAATGAGGGAGAGAGAGAAAGGGCTCCACCCTGAATACAGCATAGGTGAGTGAGAATTTATAGCCAAGGAGCTGCATAGGGTCAACGGATGGAAATTACTAAGGGGAAATATCAGGGGTGAGGGGGATTCTGGCCAAACCAACCTAAGAGGATTCTGGCACAAGACAGGTCAGATGATCAGAAATCATCTGAAGATGAGAAACCAGGGCAGATGTCAGGATGAGAGGATCTGGCTAAACTGACTTATCAGGGTTCTTTTCCTTTAACTGGATTTTTTTAAAGGAAGTACACAAATGGGCCTCATAGAAGGATCGGAAGCCTAAATTTGGACAAGCAAAGAATCCTTGTCAGGCTCCTTGCTCACGGGTGGAAACCAATGTTTATTGAATGATTCCAAACAAAAGTCAAATGGATGTCTTTCTCTCTTATGTGTCTCCTCAGTCAGTGGAAAACTCCAAACACTGCTTCTCTACTAGCTGTGGGTGGTACCGACTCCAGAATCCCCACACAAACAGATGTTGGGGAATGTTAGAGTCTGTAAACAAGTCAAAATAACACCTGGCATTTTGCCAGGGGAATGTTAAAGTTCCTAAACAAGTCTGGATGGTGCCTGGCAAAATGCCAGAGGGAGTGGTTTGAGAAGTAACAAAACCGAGCCATTAGGTGTAGAGATTCCTGATTGGTTGACTGATGTATCTAGTTTATGCTAATTAGATAAGCTGTGTGGAATGTATAAATACTGCTCCTGTCCTGCAATAAACGGCTCCCACTCCTGCTGTATCAACGTACACAAGTTATTCGTCACCCCCCGGTTATTTTGCTGCAGCCGGACTGCGGCAGGGGACTATGTACAATGTGTTAAAATACATTCAATCTACTGGTACCCAGAAAGTACTTGCTCTCCCTCAAGCCCAGGAAGAAACCCAATTTCCTTAAGTGGCCCCTAATTTCCCCTCCCTCACTTTGCCCGCTGCCTTCCTCGGCTCCCACCCCCCTGCTTTTTCTTTCAAAGTGAAAAAAAAAAAAATCCCAGCAGGACTATGGTTACTTGGTTCCCCTGAATAGTGAAATAAGTACTCAGCAACAGGCATTAAGTATTTAAACCTTTGTTAATTGGTTAAGAAAAACAATTGTCACCGTGGCCTTGCTCCCCTAGAGGCTGGGGAGAGAAACAATGGGGTGTTCTTTCACTCTCCCACAGAAGCCCCTCAGGAGACCTCTCTGGAGAGCATAAGATTCTTTCCAACAAGGTTACTTCAAAGGGTGTAAAATCAGCAGCTGGGCTCAGAGACACCACAGAACCTAGCCGAGTGCCCCTTGCCTCTGCTTTGGTCACTTCTGTCCCTAGATTACTGCCACATTAAGTCCCTGCCTGTGTCCTCAGAGAACTCCATTGGACTTTAATGTTTTTAAGGGTATGGGTGTATGTACGTGTGCCTCACACCTGCATCCCTTAACACACTGAGTCATCTTGAGAGCCGGGACCTACACTAGTTCCACCTCTGACCTGAGTGCTGATGCAGAGCAGGTGCTCAGGGAAGAGATCCAACCTCCCTCACCTGCTCTCTAGGCAGAGGTTGGGCCTCTTCTGGCTGAGCCTTCTCCTCCAGGCCTTTGGGAACACTTTTTCATTTCTGAGTTTGTCTCCGTCATTCCATTGGCCACAAAGTCTCCATGAGAGATGGGGATGTCAGGTCAAGGCCAGAGAATAGTTTTTCTAAATTTCCATTTTGCCTGAGGCTACTTGTCTCAATGCAGCCGTGAGCCCAAGCCTTTGCACTAAGGGACTCATTTACACTAACATCGTGTTTCTCAGTAGAAAAATCCATACTGGGGCTAGAATTGTCCATGCATAGTAAATAACAGCAATAATAACACATATTTCTTGAGCGTTTTACTCTGTTCCTGCACCTGGGTTAAGTTGGTTTTTGTTGTTATTATTATTTTGTTGTTGTTGTTTTGTTTTATACAATATCGTATTTAATCCTAACAACATCCTAGTAAGTAGGTACCATTCGTATTCCTTGATGAGGACACAGGTTTAGCACCTTGCCCACACATAGCTGGCCTGCAGATCAGCTGATTTCATGATGATGTTGGAGGCAGAAATAAGTTTTCTATCCTGAAGATGTTGTTTTTCATATATAGCAGTAATCTTTGGAGAAAATTAATTCTCAGCAATCAAAATAATTTACAAAAGACCTTTTCTATTTTCGAGGTATCCTGGCAAAGAGCTGGGATTTGACCTCTCCTGTCCCCATCTTGTTTTCTTCTCCTCTTCCTAAAGTTATGCCAAACTAATGGATCAAAACAAAAACCTGGTAACACACAGATTTAGAAAATCTTATATACATGCTACTAGGCATCTAGCTAATTAAATAAATCTGAATTTTTTATTTGATTTTTAAACTTTTCATCCAGGATTGTGGTCTGTCTGTAGGGCTCTATGTTTATAGCTTATCTCCCTCAAAAAAAAAAAAAGAAAAATATTTTAAAATCGAATTGGATGAGTTATAAGCATCTGTACTAAAGCTATTTATCTAGCTTCCCCTCACTCCTTGCCTCCCATCCCCCCACCCCGCTTTAAAAAGGGAAAAACAGAATCTGTACACCCGTCACCATTTTCATGAAGTATTTATTTATCAATTAGTCAGCACTGTGAACTGGTTGATTTAATGGTCTCTCATATGATTTATGCATAACTTTTATTAATTGAGCCTGTGGAGATGAAGGGCAGATATAAATTAAAGTGGAAAATGTATCACTTGTGGTTCCTTTAAGGAAATTCAGTTCTCTTCAACCATCTGTGCCCTTTTGGTGGCGGTGGTAGATTTTTTCCCCCATTAAAGGGTTTCTTGGATTTCAGGTAATAGGGTTATGTAAGTACCAGAGAATACCCACACAGGGTGGGCATTGGTTTGGACCTTTCCCGCTTGTTAATATAATTAAAAAGAACTTTTATTGACCTGTAACTTGATTCTTGATAGTTACAGTATTTTAAAGAGAGAAGGCAATAAGCTTAAAAGGCAGCTTAGAATCTCCAGCCTTGCCATCAGCCAGGCAAACTGCTGCTATTTTTAGGCCATCTCTGCCTTTGATTCAGACCCTTAGGAGGAAAACTGAAATAAGTTCTCAGCAGACATTAGGTCGTTACCCTACATATCTAGAACTCTTTTCAACAAATTATCGTACCTGAAACTGCTTCCACCCTTCTGCACTCAGCTCCTGAGACCAAGGTCTGTAGTACTGACAAATTAGTCCTCCATGCAGTGGTTCTTTACCTTGGCTGGCTGCACATTGAAATTGCCAAGGGAGCTGTAAAAAAATAAAATTAAAATAAAAAGTTGATCTGCTTGGGTCTCACCTCCAGAGACCCTGAGTAATTGTTCTGGGGTGTGGCCTGGCCATTGGGATTATTTTAAGGTTTCCCAGATGACTCTAATGTATAGCCAAGGTTGAAAATGACTGCTCTAGGGACATGCACAAAGAAGAAAACTGGTAATAAGTCACACAAATAAATTCTAACCTGTCCTCCATTTTCAAATATTTCTACTAGCCTGAATAATGTATCCCAGGTGAATAATGTATTCCTAGTGCTTCTTTGTTTCAGGAATCCCTTGAGCTTGTGTTTCTCTTATGGGGGGGCGGGGGAGCCAAAAGAATATCTGTTTCTACCCTGGCTCACGTCTGAAAAACCAGAACATTGTGGGAGGCTGAGTCCTATCACCTCTGAGCCCTGCCTACAGGATGGAGCCTGAGATCTCACAGAGCAATGTTCACGTTTTAGTCAGCTTTTTCCCTGCTCTGATTAAAAGACCCAACCAGAACAGCTGGAGAAGAGGAAAAGTTTATTTGAGGGCTCACAATTTCAGAGGTCTTAGTCCACAGAAAGCCGGCTCCATTCCTTGGGGCTCAAAGTGAGGCAGAACATCATGGTGGAAGAGTGTGGCAGAGGGAAGCAGCTCACATGGTGATCAGCAAAGAGAGAGAGAGTCTCCACTCTCCAGATACAAAAAATATATCCCATAGCCAAGCCCTCAGTGAACCACTTTCTCCAACCACATCCCACCTGCTTCCAGTTACCTTTCAATTAATCCCATCAGGGAATTAACCACTGATTAGGTTAAAGCTATTACCCAATCATTTCTCCTCCAAATCTTCTGGCATTCTCTCACACCTGAGCTTTTGGGGGCCACCACAACCAAACCACAACACCTCAGTAGTGTACACCCCTTTGTGATTTTCTAGGAATGAATATGGAGTCACACTGGTACTTCTCAGGCTAACCCCCTTGTAACATCTGAGATAACCAGCCAGCAACAGGGGCACCATTTGTGGGCAATGGAACAGTCCAGGTGCCACAGTTTGAGTGTGTCCCCCTAGTATTCATGTGCTGGAAACTTAATCCCCTAATTCCTATGTATTTGGAGATAGAATTTATGGGAAGTTATTACAAATAGATAAAGTCATAAGGGAGGGACCCAGTGGTGACTTTATAAGAAAAGGAAGCTTTATAAGTAAAGAAAGCAACTCCTAAGCTTAGCATTCTTTCTCTGTCTCACTATGTGATACCTTATCAGGTGCCAAGCAGAAGCTGGCACCACACTTAGACTTCCCAGCCTCTAGGACTATGAGCCAAATAAACTATCTTTATATATTACCCTGCCTCGAGTACTTTGTTATAGCAACAGAAAATAGACTAAGACACCAGGGGATCAGAAAAATTTATAGCTGAAAGAAATAAGTAGTCACACCTCTTGGAGTTGGGAATCAGTCAACAAATTACACAGTGTTTGTTCAAGAAGAAAAGGTTTTATTTTCTTCAGTTAGATAAGTGGCTCCTTTGGGTAAGTGAGTTTTCTAACCAGTGAACTGAGAACTAGGAACTAGAATACAAGTCATCCTCTAGTAAAGGCTCTATTTGAAGCACATCTCTACCCCTGTGTTTGGACTTACGTTGTGGCCTGTAGCCACTTGTGCTGGTTGCCTTACCTTGTGACCTAAAGTTCACAGACCTAGTCCTTTGCAGTTCCTCTGCACCAGACTCAACAGAAACACGAGGCTGAGAGCAATAATTTTCACAGCAGCCTGGGCCTCGCCAACGTGATTTATGTGTTTTGACTTGGAGACTATATTTTAATGCTGAGATTTTTCTGATTATCTTTTTGTGTGCACCCGCTCACCACATGGGCTCTTAATTTAGAAAATATTCAGCAATTACATGTGGAATTGATACTTTACATAAAAGCAAAAATGGTGCCTCTTATGTATGTTACTAAAAAATTTTGATGTCTTTTATTTTTCTGGCAACAGAGATACGTGACCCAAAGAAATGGCTCGTTATTTTTCCTTTTCTGTGAGATGAAATGTTCTTAATTCAAAAGTGGATCTGCCCCCTGAATGAAGGGCACATGGTGAAAGTTTGGGGTTCAGCTGTCCTGAAACCTTAATTGATGAACTTCCATTACTGATGGCTCTGAATCAAATCTGAATCAGACTTAAACTAAATCTAAAATTTTGTGAAATTAATTTTGATGTCAAAATCAGATATCTTGGCAGCTTCATAGAGCATGATTCTTCCAGGAACCGCTACCTTGACAATTGATTACCTAAATATTTAGCAGTTTGTATAAACAACACTCTAGTAAAAGCATTTGGATGGATTTAAAGAAAATGAATGGGTATGTTGATTTCTTCTCTTGCCAAGTTTGTCTGATGCCAACAAAGCAAGAATTTTGGCATTTTTGCTAAATGGCCACTTTGTGATACAGAAAAGTAATGTCAACCAACTATAACAGAAAGGGTCGATATAACTTTTTACATCTGCCTTTGCAACTGTATACACCCTGGGTTTTTAGGAGTGTTTTGTTGAATTCACACTAACACAGGTACAGGAAGGAAAACAATATTCTCAAACATGAAACCTTGGGGAATTTACATTTTTATGAGCTTGGTCAAAATATATCTCAAACTTGTCACTTTCAATAGTTAATTTTTTTATTACAACCATTGTCCAAATTATGTACATACACATGTTCATAAATAATAGGTATATATTCAAAGTCATTTAATTCCAATGTCCTTTGTGTGTGTATATTTTATGTGTGCTTAACAAAAATTAGAAATACATGTGTATGTGTGAACGTATATACAGATATATACGCACTGTTTTATGGGCTGCTAGAAGAAAAAAGGTCATGACACCCCATTTGTTCTCCACATTTAAAAGTGAACTCTATCAAACTGGGCCTTTGGATACTTTATTACTTCTCCCTCCCTATTTGGAATCTTTTTTTTTTCCTAGTAGCCTCAGGCATAGATAATTTTTTCTTTCCTTAGGAAAATCTATTGACATAATTATTAATTTAGGTTTTTGATTGCTCTCCTTTGAGCACCGACAGACTCCTGTGGACTTAAGAGCTTGTACAGTATCAATATGTGCCTGCAATTTTAGACCTTCACAGAGGCTCATCTCATTCCCAGGAAGCCTAGAACTCTTGAGTCCTGTGTTAAAGGTACAGAGGGCTAGTATTTCTCATGATTGTGCTAAATGAGTTCAAACCACTTTCTCTGAGATCAAAAATTTTAAAAATCAAAGCAATGCCAGGGTTGTAAACCACACCCTTTCATATTTCAGTGGACGAAAGAGATTTTCTATGAAAACATGAGGTTAGTTATAACAAAGGGTGGATAACGTATTTGTCATTTGGCAGGCCTGATGTGGCACTGGAAGGAGAGGCAGAGCATAACAAAGATATTCTCTCTCTCTCTCTCTCTCTCTCTCTCTCTCTCTCTCTGTGTGTGTGTGTGTGTGTGTGTGTGTGTATCATGGGGAATTGAACCCAGTGACTTGCACATGCTAGGCAAGCTTTCCACCACTAAGCCAAAAATCCAACTCTATTTTTTTTCTTTTGGCAAATTCTCCCACAGATATTCTGACCCAGAATCATAGAACTTGAGGATTTAAAAAGATGTCTTAGAGACTATTTAGTTCAACCCTCTTGTTCTGCAGGTGAGCAACTAAAGCCCAGAGCATGCATTTGCCCCCAGGCCATCATACTTGCTGGTTAACTTTCTTCAGGTCTCTTCCCCAGCGTTCTGCTAAAAGAGTAACATAACTACAAAATGCACCAATAGTTATGTGTTGGAGTCTTTAAAAATACTTGAGCCTGATGGTAGAAATCTGGAACCAGCTGCAGGTGATTTCCTTCCTCACGTCTACTATTTGCAATGAGCATGCAGTTATCTTTCAACTCAAGGCATATGATCTCTAATGTATGTGGTAAAACTGCCCTTATATGTGTCCATCTGTTGATAGAAGTGCTTTCTGAAGATGTTTCAGATGAGACAAGGGAACTATCCCTAATATGCTTCATAATGGATTGATGGTGCAGGGCCAGCTTGGCAGAAATATTGAGATTCCCTTTAACAAGCCCATTCCCCATGCCCTAGGTGAAGAGGGATGGAAACCAAAAATCTGCAGAATTTTAGACAAAGGGGGAACATTAAAACGTCTCTCCAAACCCATAAATCAATCCATGAGAACAATGAAGTTCAGAGGAAAGAAAAGGCAGATCATTGTTTCTGCAATTTTAGAATTGCAGAAAATTTATAATTTTAGGTCAAGGTGGGTGTTTTAGTTCATTTAATCTGTTATCACAAAATATCTTGAACTTAGTATAAAGTACTTGGTAATATTTACTAGACAGTAATTTATTGTTCACAGTTCTGGAGGCCAGGAAGTCCAAGATAAGGCATCAGCAGATCTGGTATCCCATGATAACTTGTTCCTCATAGATGGCAGTTTCTGTGTGTCCTCACATGGCAGAAGGGTTAAAAGGGGTGGGGTGGGGACAGTCCTCAGTATCTTTCATGAGGGCACTAATCCTGTTTTCATGATATCATCACCTCCTGACCTAATCACCTCCCAAGAGTTCCTCTCTTGACATCATCACCTTGGGCATTAGGTGTCAAAGGGACACAAACATTCAGATTATAGAAATGAGTGAATGAATTGGCAGAGAAAGAAAAGGGAAGGCAAGGGCTGGGGTTGTGGCTCAGTGGTAGAGCACTTGCCTCACATGTGTGAGGCAAAGGTTCAATTCTCAGCACCACATGTAAATAAATGAATAAGATTAAGATCCATCAACAACTAAAACATTTTTAAAGAAAGAAATAAAGAAAAGGGAAGGCAATTTACATTCATTGAGCACTTCCTGAGTACTTGGCTCTGGGCCAGGTGCTTTCTGACTATCTTATCCTCTCACCGGTCTCCCTCACAGACCATAAGGGTCACAAGGGTAGGATCATGTCCACACCGTTTCATGTTGCATCCTTGGTGGCTGTCCCACAGCTGTGGCAGATGCTCAGTAAATATGTCTGACTGTTTGAATACAATGAATGAGTGAATCCCTCACCAGCTTTCAGGAGAGTTAGCATCTTAGCATCTCCCCTTTGGAAATGATAAAACTGAGGTGCAGTGACCCAAGGAGCTTAATCAGGATCACAGAGTTTACCAAAGTCATCTGACTCCAAACCCCACAACCCTTTGTACCCATTAGTACAGAAAAGGTACTTCACTAATCAGATCCTGAATTCTGACTTTTACTGACTCGTTCTCATCTCTTTGCAAGAACTGGAAAACAGTGACTTGAGTGAGATCTGTTATTCCTAACACATTATTATTCTCACAGAACATACTGAGATCCACTTACAGTATGCTGTGAAGTATCATAAGTAATTAAAAGAGAACTGCACATCTTGAAATAAATGAGCTCCATACACTTGAACGTGATGCACCCTTGGCTTTCCCTTGCTTTGTCTCCAGCTGTCTCTGATGTGCACCCTGGTAGTCATTAGTCGAGAGCATCTGTAAGATTTTCCTCTATCGTAAAACATCTGACCCTTTTTCGATGACAATCCTTATTGTTTCATGGAGCTCAGTGATGCTGTACATCCTGATGTGCACAGTGATACTGTCATGAGATTCTGATAGAGCTTGCAAGCAAATTACACTGAACCCTGGCCTGCTCCATCAGAATCATTTATTCCTCTGGTCTCTGTGGTCGGGGGTGGAGTAAATACCTCATGTGGCCTATCTGAGGTTTATATATGACTCCCTCTCATCCCATCCCCACCCAAACCATATCCTCCTGCCCTACCACAGCCATGGCCACCTCCACAGCCAGAGAAAGAGAAAGGCTGTAGAGAGCACACTGTAGACATTAGACAGCATGGCTAATGTGCAGGGAGGGAAGAGCTGAGAGACAGGGAGAGGAGAGATGGTGGGGTACAGGGATGCAGGAGAGGAGAAACCCAGGCTACATGGTTTTAGTCCCTAGAGTACCTGAGGCCAGATTCGCAGATTGCTGAACCAGATTTGCATACCTTCATCTGTCACTTGGTTGTCTACTTTCCTGAAGGCCACGTAGTACTGGGCAGTGATGGTGATTATTAATCCTTATTGGCTGCACACAGCCTAGCTAAGAGGGTGCTGTGGAGCCAGCCTAAAGACAGGGTCATATCGCAGGTTCCACAGAACCTGTACAGGAGAACAACCCAGAAAGGACAGAGGCTCTGTCGTAGACTAGCCATGAGATGTTAGGCAAGTCCCTCATCCTCCCAGAATCTAAGTTTCAGTCTCTGCAAAGTAGGAAAAATAACCATCATTTTGTGGTTGTGGTGCAGCATAAAGATAGTGTATGCCATTCATAAGGACAGTCCTTTACATGCAGAACACGTCCAAAAAACAGTAGTAGTTCTTTCCTGACAGCCTTAACTAAAGATGGCCAGATGGTTAGAGGGGAAAATCTTATGGCCACTAGGGAGATGAATTGCCTGGTATAACTTTGGGACAGGCAAGACTAAATTATGATGAGGTAGAAGCCATTACATCTCTGCCACCTCTTAATTTTGTCCCTCTGCTCCTTATGTATTATTCCTAAGTGTTAAGGGTATTCTCAGATATCCAGGGCCCCCATTGCCAAAGAGCATGCCATCTGAGCCTTTGTAGGGTTCCCTTCTTACTCTTATCTTAACCCATCCTGTAAATCACTCCACTAATCCAGATAATGAATGAGGCTTCTATAGTCATTTTTGCTTTGAATCCATTTCTAATACAACTACATATTATTAGGGGACTTTTGCGGTCAAAATGCCTGAATCTAGATGTTTCCCACATTTTTGCCACCTATAAGACCTTTATTCTTCTTGCAGATGCTGCATTTTGACACTTAAATCTTTTCCCAAGATTATAATTATTTTGTTCTAATTAGCCTGATTGTGATTCTGACTGGATTTGTTGGGGTATTACAAATAATCCCAGAAGCCTTATCACAATCTTTTGGAAGGGCAACCCTCCACTAAGCACTCCAAATGCTGTCATTTCTGGTACCAGGCCTGAGAGAGGGATGGCCCATGAGCCCCTCACATCTCATTCGGTAGGGCCTTCTCTTCACATTTACCATCCCCAGTCCCTCTGCCTTCTCTTACTCCAGCAGGCATTTACCTAAGTTCAGCTGGCCTCTGAGTACAACATAAATCGTGCAGAACGGCATTTTTAAGTGTTCCACATACATAAGCATTACCACACATTTCTAATTGGGCTTGATTTGGCCATGAAATTCCTTAATTCTGACTGTATGTTTTCTCCTGCCCATAGGGTTCATGGGGGAAGAACACTTTTGAATAAGCATCTGTTCCTCTATTTTTTTTTCCATCCTCTGCCCCCACTACCACTACCCCACACACCTCATTACCCTCCAGGGTCCAGAGCAGGCCCTGGGAAGGCGTAAGGCAAACTGCGTGCTGATTAGGCTTGAGAAGCCATCGTTCTCACTGCATACAGGCCTACAAGCTTTGAGTCCTTCAGAACCAAGTCCCTTATGTTGGTGGTTCCTGCTAACTAGGTGCTGGGCATTACTTCACCTCCCTTTGACCTGCCTGGGGTTGGTACACTGTCTGCATATTTTTCTGCATAGTCAGGAAAACATGGCTGAGCCAGGGGCTCCATTATAAGAGTGTGGCAGAGGATCTTTGGCATTCCCTTGCCTCATTTTCAGCCATCCCAGCTCTCAGAGGGATCTCCTCACTGTCCAGGCGGGATGTAGAGGCCATCTATCCCTCTTCTACTGCAGAGTCACCTCTGCCATGCTGCTTCTCCTCCCAGATTCATGAGCCAAACCAGGAAGGACCTGAGGAGGTTAGAGCACAGCAGGGGGCAGGCCTGTCTTGGTTACCTGACCTTCCAGAGTGCCCCTGGATCCGGCCTATTGTCCAAACTGGGTTCTCTACCATTAATCCTGTGAGTCCCTCATTCCCTCCCTTGAGTTCCCTTATTATTTAAGATGATCCCAGTTGGTTTCTGGTGACTGCAACCAAGAACCTTCACTGATTCTAGTATCAACCTCCAGGTGAATGAATCTTCTGGCCAAGTAGATATAATAGCATCTATTATCCATTCATCTATTGAAGGGCATCTGGGTTGGTTCCACAGTCTAGCAATTGTGAATTGTGCTGCTATGAAGATCGATGTAGCAGTATCCCTGTAGTACACTCTTTTAAGGTCTTCAGGGAATAGTCCAAGAAGGGCAATAGCTGGGTCAAATGGTGGTTCCATTCCCAGCTTTCCCAGGAATCTCCATACTGCTTTCCAGATTGGCCGCACCAGTTTGCAGTCCCACCAGCAATGTACAAGAGTACCCTTTTCCCCACATCCTCTCCAGCACTTGTTGTTGTTTGACTTAAAATGTGGCATTTATACACCATGGAGTATTACGCAGCACTAAAAAATGACAAAATCATAGAATTTGCAGGGAAATGGATGGCACTAGAGCAGATTATGCTTAGTGAAGCTAGCCAATCCCTAAAAAACAAATACCAAATGTCTTCTTTGATATAATGAGAGCAACTAAGAACAGAACAGGGAGGAAGAGCAGGAAGAAAAGATTAACATTAAACAGATACATGAGGTGGGATGGAAAGGGAGAGAAAAGGGAAATTGCATGGTAATGGAGGGAGACCCTCATTGTTATACAAAATTACATATAAGAGGTTGTGAGGGGAATGGGAAAATAAACAAGGAGAGAAATGAATTACAGTGGATGGGGTAGAGAGAGAAGATGGGAGGGGAGGGAGGGGGGATAGTAGAGGATAGGAAAGGTAGCAGAATACAACAGTTACTAATAGGGCATTATGTAAAAATGTGGATGTGTAACCGATGTGATTCTGCAATCTGTATTTGGGGTAAAATTGGGAGTTCACAACCAACTTGAATCTAATGTATGAAATATGATATGTCAAGAGCTTTATAATGTTTTGAACAACCAATAAAAAAAAATTTAAAAAAAAATAGCATCTATTACTGGTGGTTCTCCGGCCAACACTTCCAGTTCTGTTGTTCAGCTGTTTATAGCTCGTGTAACTAAAAGGTTGCATTCTAACACAGTGAATTAGAATAAGATGGCCAGAGAAATATCAGGACAACATTGGATCAGGGAACAAACAATTCTAAACGGGTCCAGTTGTGCAACCTATTTCTTAACATAGCATCTAAAAATCGTAATCGTAACATTTGGGGACATCTAAAATGACTGATTTTTGCAGAAAATATTTGTTGTTTAATTACAGGATCATATGGGTCTTTTGGCAACCAACAGATGCCAAAACAGACTTTAAGCACCATCTTGAGAAACTTGTGATTTGCTTAGTGTGCTTTTAATTTAAAGCATATGGTTCCACATTCAACTGCAGTGTCCAAAATGAAGACATTAGCAATGAATCACTCTATTGGAGAAAACGCAGCGCTCCTGGACCAGGTCTTCTGGTCTGTGTACTCAAATGGTTCTGTTTAGAGGGATAAACACAAAGCTGCTCTCTCTGCCTCAACCCCGTGTTCCTGGGATGCATGTGACATCAAAGGGCCTCACGAATAAATTCCCCTGCAATGTACAGTGCTTGGCACCACGGCCCCCTCCATCTGAATAAACAGAGCGCAGTCTGGTCACTGGAAAGTAGGATTAGAGTGATCAGAAGGCTGAAAACATCATTTATTTTGTGACAGCTCTTCCTTTTTCAGTCTCTTGGTCCCCTAGTTTAGCCTGATGCTTCATGGCCCCAGGAGAACCAGCCATCCTATGTGGAAACTCTGAACTGCAGTCTTTTGGCTAAACCACACTTGTGACTGCAGGCCGTGGGCCTGAGTCCCTTGAGGCCACATGCAGTGTGCCTGCTGACAAGGGATGCCCAGTGAGTACAGTGGTGTGGTTAAGGATATGAGCCCTGGAGTTAAATGGCCCAAATTTTAATCACCCAGCCATTTCCTAGCTATGTAAACATGGGTAAAGTGGTCTTGAGCCTCAGTTTCTGGATGTGTAAAATGGGAATTATACAAATCTTCCAGCATTACTATGGGAATTCAATGAAATTACCAATGTCCAGAGCTGAACTGAGACTCTGGTACCTGATAAGCTACCTATGCTGCTCCATTTTACTATTGTGTTATTAAATATAGGACCCATTCCACCTCCACCTCTTGGCCTCAAGGGTTTTCATGCCTCTTTTTAAACTCAGTGACATTTACTCAAGTGCCAACTGTAGTTCAGGTTCTAGGTGATAAATGCTTTTAAGCCCCAGTGTGTTGAGGGACTACAAAAATACTTTCTTATTTCTCTCTTCCTTTTCTTCTACATCCTGCCTGTACAAGATCACTGTAAAGACATTTCCCCTCACACCCTGGTCATGTCTTAGCCACCCTCTGTCTCCTCACTACCCAGGAGACTGGCCTAGATCAAGCGAAGGCACAGAATTCTATAAGGACTGGTACCACCTGTTTGGCCATTCTCTGGGCAGCTACATCAAAGGAGACAAGAATTCCAGAAAAGAGCTCTGGTAGAAAATCTCCTCTCCTCTCAATGATTTGTGAGCTCTTTACATATTAGACATGGTGTTCTGTTGTTTCATGTGACTCTTACAAATATTTTTTTCACTTCATCGCTTGCCTTTTAACTTTGCTTTTAGGTTCTTTTTGTTGTTGTTTGCGTGCTTGTTTGCACTGTTAAAGGGGTGTTTGGGTTTGGGATGTGGGTTTTTTTTTTAATTTTAATGTAGTCAGCTCCACATTTTAAAGTGCCTACCTTTGGTCTCTGCCCCTACGATTTTATATACAACTGTATTTCTTTTCTATTTATTTATTTTTGCAATGCTGGGGATCAAATCTTTTTATCATTTTAAAACTGTTTTTCATGTTGAAATTGAAGAATCCTTGAAATGTTTATCATGAAGTGATTTAGAATGTCCTTGCTCATGTTATAAACTTCGTAAGTCAAGAATCATTGTTGATTATTGTCCCCACTTGGAGGTCTTGCAGTGCCGCTTTGCCACAGGCATGGCTCATGGAAGTCACCAGTGACCATGCGTGAAGACTGTCCCTTGAACGCAAGCCACCAGAGAGTCCTGAAGACAATCTCTTGGTTATATATAGTTGAATGACTTGTTGCAACTCACTTTAATGGTTTAGCCTTTTAATTTGGCTTTTCTGTTGCATTTCTAACAAAATTTGGATAGAGTGAATCACTGCTGGTTAATGGGATTTGTCTTACTTCTCAAGGGCGTTAGGGCAGAAGAAAGGTCAAATTCACTCTCGGGTCCTTTTCACTGTTTCTGCTGTTCCCACTCCAGCCAGCAATTTCATCATCTCATCCTGGACCACGGCAATGTCCTTTCTGGTCCTCTCCCTTTTACAGCTTCTCTAATTTATTCTACATGCCACTGTCAATTTCTATATGTCATTCTTCTGATCAGAGGCCTCAATGACTCCCCAGGGCCCCTGGGATAAAAGACAATATCTTTAAAAATTCACATTCACATTTTATTTCATCTTCAGCATAACATCACCACCTCCCCAGGTACACACGTACCTGTGGCTAGCCAGTGCTCAAGCCTCTGATTTTTATGGGTAGCTTCTAGGGAAACTTAGTCACCTCCAGAATTTTTCATCGTCTCTCCTTAATAATTAATTCAGGCTTCTCCTTTTTTCCTCCTCTTCTCTTAGCCTCTTCTTAGCCATATTTTAAAGCACTTTGAGACTGTACCTACTGTCTGTATTTCCTCTCTTGCAGAATCTTCTTAGCACCCCTCACTCCTGAAACACATTGTCAGGGTCACTATAGATCTCCAGGTTGCCAGATCCACCAGCCATCTCTATCCTTTTCTTATTCCACCTGTCAGCAGCATGTGAGGAGGCTGACCTCTGTGGTCTTTTAAAACTGCATTCTTTTCTCATCTATGGAGACTCACCCTGCTGGCTCCCCACAAAATATCATAGCTTCTCCCTATTTTCTATCAAATCCTCTAAACCCTGGAATTCTCCAGGCATCAGAGAACCTTGTTTCCTACCCCCACCCTCACCCCATCCACTCCCCAAACCTGAAGTTCCCTTGATGTGCTGATGACTCCCCAGTGCAGCCAGCTGGGTTCCCTGAATTCCAGAACTGCCTAGGGAATGTCCCACCCCACATCTCTTCTCAGATGTATCCCAGGCATCCACACTTTGCTTGTCCAGAACTGAACACAATCTCCTCACCATCTCAGGAAACTCAATCCTCCCTTGGTCTTCCCTGCTTCAGTAAATAGCATCATCAACCAAGAATCCAAGCCAGAATTCTGGAAGTCTTTCTTCTTATTTTTTAATCTTTTTTATATGTTCTTTTTAGATATATATGACAGTAGAGTGTATTTTGACAAACACCTAGGTATACTTTGACACATGTATTTTATACATACATGGAGTATAACTTCTACCTTCTAATTAGGATCCCATTCTTGTGGTTGTGCATGATGTGGAGTTACACTATTCGTGTGTTCATATATGAACATAGGATAGTTATGTCCAATTCATTCTACTATCTTTCCTATTCCCATCCCCCTCTCTCTCTCCTCCATTCCCCTTTGTCTAATCAATGAACTTCTATTCTCCCCACCCCCAACTTGTTGTGTGTTGACATCCATAAATCATGTGGCCTTTGGCTTTTTGGGATTGGCTTATTTCACTTAGCCTGATAGTTTCCCTATCCACCCATTTACTAGCAAAAGTTATAAAGTCGTTCTTTTTTTGGCTGAGTAATACTCCATTGGGTATATGTACCACATTTTCTTTGTCCATTCATCTGTTGAAGAGCACCTAGGTTGGTTCTATAGCTTAGCTATTACGAGTTGAGCTTCTATAAACACTGATGTGGCTGTGTCACTGTAGTATGCTGATTTTAAATCCTTTAGGAATACGCCAAGGAGTGGGATAACTGGGTCAAATGGTGGTTCCATTCCAAGTTTTCTGAGGAATCTCCATACTGCTTTCCAGAGTGGTAGTACCAATTTGCAGCCCCACCAGCAATGTATGAGTGTACTTTTCTCCCATATCCTCAACAACATTTATTGTTACTTGTATTCTTGTTAATTGCCATTCTGACTGGAGTGAGATGGAATCTCAATTTAACCCCTATCTCTCACACTGCACAAAACTCATCTCAGAGAGGATCAAGGTCCTAGACATTAGACCAGAGACCCTGAGCTCACTAGAAGAAAATGTAGGCCCAAGTTTCCATCATGTTAGCTTAGGAACCTACTTCCTCAACACAACTCCTAAAGTACAAGAAGTAAAATCAAGAATCAATAAATGGGATAGAATCAAACTAAAAAGCTTCTTCACAGCAAAGGAAACAATCAAGTACACAAAGAGAGAGCCTACAGAATGGGAGAAAATCTTTGCCACCTGCACCTCAGAGCATTAATCTCCAGGATAGATAAAGAACTCAAAAAACTTAACACCAAAAAATAAAATAAAATAATCAATAAATGGACAAAGGAACTGAACAGGCACTTCACAGAAGAAGAAATACAATCAGTCAACAAATATATGAAGAAATGTTCAATATCTCTAGCTGTTAGAGAAATGGAAATCATTCTTGATTGTTCCCTTCCCCTCACCTTGCACATCCAATCCATCAAGTTTTGTTTTGACCTTCTGCACACATCTTGATTTTGTTCACCTCTCTGCACTGCCACCACCCTGGTCCAGACGAACATTGCCTCTAACCTGCAGTCACCTCCTTACTCAACTCACTTGTGTTCTTGTTCACTGCATCTGTGGGATTCCCATCAGACAGAGTGATCTGCGTTTAAAAAACAAATTAACTCCTTTATGGCCTAAGTGACATGTCCACAACCTTTCTCATGACTTCCTTATTCACTACAGCCCAGCAACACTGCTCAGGCCTGATCTTCCTCAATGTCATAGAAGTGCTATGTGCATACTCTGTTCCTTCAGCCTGGAATGCACCTATATGCCCATGTCTGCCTCTCTTTATGTGACCAGATTTATCTCCTACCACCGTTTCCTTTAGTTCCCTTTGCTCTATAATTCTGACTTAAAACAACCTATTTGTTTCCTTTTCTGTGTAAATGTCATAATTTGTAATGATTGACCTGCTTATTATTGAACTCCATTCAACACTAGGATGATTGAAATCTCTCTGAAGGTCTGAGTCATGTGTGTCTTTCTCCCAGAGCAGCTCTAGACTATGACTCATGGAAGACAAGCTATGATGAGTATGGCTCTGGGCTTAGTAGTGTGGGGCTGGGGTTGGGGGGGTGTTTTCCAACCTAACTCTTCTGTAATCTTCCTTAAAATATATATATATATATATTTGTATATTTATATATATATAAAATATTATATATAATATTTTATATATATATATAAAAGTCATAGTAAATATTCTTTTCTCTTAATAAGCAATTATAAGCTGGGAAGGAAAAGTGTTCGTGAGTAGAAATTTATATTCCTACTTTTCTCAATTATAATAAGTTGAATTATATGATATTGTTGCTTTTAGTTTGTTACTATCCAATAATAATTTCTAGGTGCAAACTAAAAACTAGTAATTAGTTGAAGCTACTGTCTCAGAATAAATACGATGATAATGCAGAAACAGTGCCCACAACTCACTGGCTTAAAACCATAGAGGTCTCTTTCTCCCTAGTGCTACAGTTTGTGGGCTGGCTATGGCTCTGCTCTGTCACCTTCCCTCCCGGTCCCAGCTCTGTTGGAGCAGTTTCTAGCCATATCCTCACTATGGCCAAGACTTGGCTAATAATATTCTAGTTTTTGCCTAGAAATGCCTACACCCTTTCACTGACTAAAGGAAGTCACATGAGCTCAGAGCTCAACAGGGTGGGGATGTGAATTTTTCTTCTGGGAGAAGCACTTGGGGAGTAGAACAGATATATTTAGCGTAGCCAAGCATGGTAGTGGTGCATACCTGTAATCCCAGTAACTCAGGAACCTGAGGCAGGAGGATCTAAGTTCTAAGTTCAAGGTCACCTGGGCAACTTAGCAATACCCTCAACTATCTCAAAATAAAAAATAAAAAGGGCTGGGGATGTAGCTCAGTGCTAAAGCACCCCTGGGTTCAATCTCCCAAAAAAGGAAGGAAGAAATATTTAGTGTAAAAGGAAGAATAAAGTCTATCCTAGTTATCTTGAACAGCTACTGCTTTCACCGGATAGTAGTAGCTATGTACATTTCAAATCTGTGTCCCAGCATACATAGGACTAGGCTTATGCCATTTAGCCTATTTATATGTCAATATTATAAAAATATCAACATATGTTCTGACCTGTATTTAACATTTTACAAGTAATTGTAGGCTTTTAAAAAATTTACTAGAAGCTCTAGTAAAGAAAAAATATAGAAATCAGGAATTCTATAAAGTGACATATTTCTCTGCTGATTCAAAATATTTGTTTTGTAAAGAGTAAATAATATCTTTAAAGGTCACTGACTTTTGGTGTTCTGTTTCAAACTTGTTTACTTTTAAAGTTACCTAGAGTTAAAATTCAAGGATGATTTAGGTTGCCTAAAATTTAGGGATCAGGGCATTTCTAGAGGATTACTATTCTACAAAGCTAATCTTATGAGGTAAAGAATAATCACAGACATTAGGGGGGGTTGGGTACATATGGGTTCTGGGCTAATTTCATCATTTACTTGTTTAATGTACTTTTTCTTTCTATGAGATACTGATACTTATAATGTGCAAGCGTCATAGACTTCTCAGTACAGTTAGAGACCACAAAAGAATTGGCAATCAGTTAATAGACAGGAAAAAGATGGCATTTTGTAAGTTTTACTTTGACTTTCTAATGGGATCCAAAACCCACTAAGAGAATCGTCCATCACTGCTAAACAGCATTTCTCATACCATCTACTTTGCTTCTCCAGAATCAGTACTTCAGATTCTTATTGTCAAAATGTCGTTTATGTGGAAGCTTTCAGGACATAACTCAGTAGTGAACAGCACAAAACTTTCCTTTTGGTCCCAGTGTGTTCCAACTGGCTCATTCAAGCCTGAAGAGTGTGTGTGTGTGTGTGTGTGTGAGAGAGAGAGAGAGAGAGAGAGAGATTTTTTCAAGCATTGCTAGGCTCTCATGAAATTAACCATTGATCTAAAAGTCAGAGATGCAAATCCTGAGAAAACTGGAAGCATTCCAGGGCCCACAATGAAAAGTTAATTACCTAAGGAAAACTACAAGAAAGACTTTTGTTTTCCACCAAAATCTCCTCCCCAGGCTGTTAGCTATGTCGTACATGGGCCCAATCGATATATAAGCGCTTGAGAACCAAAGTCCCTTGGAATAAATTAATCTGTCAGGGAAAGAAATAAACAAAGAACAAATTAACATGTTTTAAGACATTGCTTAAATTTTCATAAATATAGACCTTGAGATGGGATGATGAGTTCCCAGGAGTCAGAGCTAATATTTGGTTGTAATTAAGAGTTGCTCTTTCATGTTTCCTCTGATGTAGGTGGGAAATCACCCTCGTGTTTGCTGAGTTCCTGGCTCATGCTTCCTCACAAATGCCACTGTTTACTTCCTTAATATTAAAACAATGAAACGCTGCACACATACACATACCATACAAACAGATCCTCCTTCAGGAACCTCATACCTTACCTTATTAGTGGCTCAAAAGGACCAAATGACCTAATATGTTATAGACTAGCCCACTCTAAGGGGAATTGCTGACAAAGGTCTCTGGCATGCCCCATACCACACTTCACAGTGTGCATGTATGGAGTGTCATCGCTGATGATTAGCAAGAAGGGCAATAATGATGGAAGTTACTCATTTTGTAAGGATGCATTTAGAAACAAGAACCAGAAACCCTTCTCAAACTAGCTTAAGCCAAAATGCAATTGGGGAGGGCTCCAGCAACATTGCTAGGCTGCCATCTTGCTCTCCTCATCACTCAGCACTGATTCTCAGCACCTGGCATCTTGAATGCTTATCAAGTGGCCCCCAAGAGCCCTGAGCCCAAACCACAAGGTAGAACTCAAGATCCCAAAGAGCAAGGGGTCCTCTCTATTTTAGTGTGCTGGGCCCTCTGCCCACTCCTGAGCTAACCACTTGCAGGCCAGGAACAGGGCCAGGCCTGGGCGCTGTGTTAAGACTGACTTATGGGGAGCAGAGGGAAGGATCGGCCATATCCAAATACCAAATCCCTTTGGTAAAGAGAAGACTCTCTTACAACAGCCGAGGGATGGAGAGGTTAGGCCAAAACAGCAACATCCACCTGAAAAACTTATTTCCAGCATATTCATTGTACTCAACTGCTGAGTGCAGCCAATTCATGGAAGGGGAGGCCGAGACAGTGGCCTGGTGCACACAGTCAATCCAACTTGGTTGACAAAATTGATCCCCTCTATCAGGTGGTCGAGTAATTTTCTATTAAGGTCTAAACATACACTCCCTGTGGGTCTTGAATAGCAAAACTAAGAGGCCTAGTATATTCCTTCCCCTAGCTTTGGTAGCACTCTCAAATCCAAACAACTTCCTTCCTACTTTCCACTTTGTGGAATGCATTTGTGCTCAATATCTTATCACTTGCTATTACTAAGACATACTCAGGAAAAATAAACAGAGCACAGTACTTCTTATCAGTTGAGAACTTTTAAAATGCTAATTTCTGTGTTTGAACAATTTCATCACTCAGCACTCTGGAGGACGGTGCATTTGGGTAGTGGATAAAATCTGAATTGCATATTTTGATGTGAGATGCATGTTCTAATTAATGAGCAATTTATATATTGTGGAGGGAGGTTATAGATCTTTCACTATGTGAGACAGAGCTGAAAACACACTCTCTGAAACTATATTATCACAGAAAAGAGACTCTGAACCAAATAGGGGTGGATCTGGGAGGCCCGAGGAGTTCCGGAGTCTCTCAGCTTTGTAGGGTAGCCCGTACAAGCATTGCGGCTTGTGCTTTATAAACCTCCATGGAAGATTGCAGATCGACCCCAAGTACCTGGGATATTTTGGGATATTTGCATGGCAAATTCATCAGGACTACAAACAAACCATGTTCTGGAATGGATAGAATTAGCAGGCTAGCCTGAGGCAACTGGAAGGGTACCACCTAGATCCTTAGCAGGCAGAGATCTGGCTGATTAAAAACACTCCACTCATAATTACTTACATGACACTGCATAGGAGAAGTGCATTTAACCCATGGCTGGGATAACCTGTTTCAGTAGAGATTCTGTCAGCAAGTGATAAGTCTTGAATGATTCGAGGGGTTCATTCATTTATTTGTTTTAGAGCAAGGACCAGAGTCATTTAGCAAACTGATATCCCCAATAATGTGCCCCTAAAATAATGCTTATTGCAGCAATTTATAAGAAATGTATGTGAAAATAAAAACTGCACAAAACAGGGGTATTGGGGAACAGTGGAACCTCTGGGAACTTTACATGGGATTAGGAATAGTTCTCTATTTTTTTCCTTCAAGGTTACATTCCTGGGGATAGGAGAGGACAAGGTAGGAGAATTCAAAAGCCTCCTCCTGCTGCATTTGATAAAATAAATAAAAGACAACATGTGGAAGAGACTAGCAATAACATAAGACAAATCTTTGAAAATCGCAATCACAGGTATAGCACAATTAATTTCCATAACCCACCCCTTGTTCATACGATGTCAAGTCCTCCCTCCCTGCAGCTTCAAGGAGGGTTTATAGATTTATTTTCCTGTGCTACAGAGAACATGCAGACCTGCCGCAGTCCGGCTGCAGCAAAATAACCGGGGGGTGACGAATAACTTGTGTACATTGATACAGCAGGAGTGGGAGCCTTTTATTGTAGGACAACAGAGGTATTTATACATTCCACACAGCTTATCTAATTAACATAAACTCGATACAGCAGTCAACCAATAAGGAATCTCCACACTTAATGGCTCGCTGGAGTTACTTCACAAACCACTCCCTCTGGCAAAATGCCAGGCGCCATCCTGACTTGTTTACAGACTCTAACACAGACCGAATTGGGGCTTCCCTCCTGTGTGTGGATCCCCGATCAAATGTGTGAATTTCATAAATCAATTTTTGAATCCACTACCTCCTTGGCCCAAGAATTCTTTTGGAAAAGTCTAAAATATGCTTAGCATCCTAGTGGGTCTCTAGGCCAGCTTTTAAGGACACTGGGTCTCACTGGTGCTGCAGCAGAGGGCTGCTGGGTCTCACCACCACTCTACACCTGGGCGGGACAGGAGAGCCTGGGCTGGGCCCTTTGCCCTACCAAGCTGCACTTGTGCCCATCAGCATGAAGAAATGCATTGTCTTGTCTGCCACCTACTTTGATCAGCCCCCATGAACCTAAATGTTTTCCAGAGAAGAACACAGGACTGTCCAGGCCCAGCTGGTGGAGCAAGGGCCACACCTGGCATATGTTTGCAGCAAAGGGTTTGTGTCAGTGTCCCCAGGCCTTGAGAAGGAAATCCAGCAGTGCTGGTGCTCAGCACCTTAGGGACAGTGGGGCTAGTCCTGGTGCCCTGCCCTACTCTTCTTCCTTTTTTATTTATTTTTTTTCTTTTTTCAAATCATCTCCATCGCTTTCTAACTTATTAAATTTCACATGCATTTTCCTTGTTGCTTATTGTATCTCACCTCACTGGCTGGTAAAGTTGTTAAGGGCAGAGACCTTTGCTCACCGCCACATCCCCAGTGTGTAGAACGAGGCCTGGTTCAGAGGAGCAGTGAATAAAATCCAATACACAATAAGGGACAGATTGTGCCATCAGAGAGAAAAGGAGTCTGTGGCGCTGACCCATACACTGCCATGGAGCCAGGGAGGCTCCGTTCTGGGTACGATGGGCTGGTCCCATGTCACCCAGCCTGGGGTAGATCGGGGGTAGCAGGGGAGGAAGAGCCATGTTGGTGAAGCAGGCAAGAGGCCTTGTTAACCTCCTCAACCCCCAGGCCACCAGCAGCCTTCCTCAGCAGAGCAGGACACAAGGCAGAATTCTTCTCACTTTAACAAAAAACCCAAACACCGTCTTTTTAAAGACAGTTAGCTTCCATGGGCTGGAGCATCAGAAGGGATGTATCCTCTGGATGGGGAGAGGCCCAGGCAGAGTGGTTGGGACGAGGTCAGTTCTAGCCTAGTGGACTGACCTACAGAGCAGGTGACTTTGGCAATGGGGAAGACAGGGCCACAATCCAGCATCTGCCCTTCTACCTGGACCCCTTCAGTCACTTCCCAGCTGCCCTCCAACTCTCAGTACTAGTCTAGACACCAACACCAGATGGTCTCTATTAACCCCGTCCCACCTTTTGGTTTGGAGCACTGAACACCTTCCAGCCCGCTAGCTCCTGGCTCCCACACCTGCTGGGGACCTGAATTCACACTGGCTCAGAGGGTCTCCCAGCAGAGGTGGTTCCACTGGATACTTTAAGCAACCTTCAACTCCGCCACCCACCTCAGGCCTTCCACCTGCTACCCAGAACACCAAGCTCGGGTTAATCCTTCCTCCTCTCCTCCTGCCCCAGAGCTCCCACAAGCTGTGGCTAAAAAGCGCATCAGTGCAGACGGACACCACTCAAAATGATCACCTCCCGTCCCAGCTGGCCTGTAGCACCCTCCCAAGAGCTAGTCCCAAGTATCTCCCCCATTCCCCTTGGCATTGATTTTAACCTTCTTCATATTAATGTTCTAGCTTGTTTTTGTGGACGTTACATTTGAAAAACTCTGGTCTAGAGCCCAGAGAAGTGCTGGTGGGATGGGGGGGTGCAGCTCCTCTGTGAAAATGGGAGGGGCAGCTCCCATATTCAATCCTTTTTCTTTTCCACTTCTCCTACCCTGGTTGTGCAAGGGAAATAATAGAGCATAACAGAAAAGGGGTGGGCTTTGGTAGCAAATGAATCATGGCTTCTGCTCTGTGCTTCTTAGTTGAGTAAACCTGAGTGGTTTATCCTCTCTACAAAATGAGGATAATTTCATTCTCACCTTGTTGGAGGACTAAACGAGATCATTTGCACAAGATGGGATATCCCACCTGAGATGGCAGCTCGGTACCCAACAGCTATATACTTGGTGCTCTTCATCAGGGCCAGCCGACTCGCTGCCCTCCTGTATTCTCTTTGTAGTGAAGAGAGGTCACTAGGCAGGATCCCTCTTTGCTTCCTGCAGGGATTTCTAGCTGTTTGGTCCAGCTGCACCCATCATGAGCTGCCCCTCCCATTTTCACAGAGGAGTTGCACCTCCTCATCCCACCAGCACTTCTCTGGGCTCTACACCAGAGTTTCTCAAATGTAATGTCCACAAAAACAAGCTAGAACCTTAATATGCAGATTCTGGTTCAGGGTGTGCCAGACAGAGTGTGCCAGACTGAGATTCCCTATTCCCAACAAGCTTCCAGGTAATGCCGATGCTTCTGGTTCACGGCTCACGTTTTAAGTAGAAGATTCCATATTGTATTCCCTCCTGATGCACAGGGGAGACTCGGGCTCAGTCTCATACCTTTACAAGGTCCCCTCCCAACACCAACCCTTCACCTGTTTGTTCTCGTCCCTGCTCCTCAAAGCCAACCTCCTTGGCAGAGTTGCTCATGCTCCTGGCCCTTGTTCACCTCCTACTCACTCCCTTTCTCACCCATTTGGCTTTGTCTCCCACACATTCTTGAAACTGCTGTTAGTAAATATCACAGTCCCTTTCTGGTTCTCGACTTTGCCTCTGCCTCTCTGCACCATTCACGGCTATGGAGCTGTCCTTTCATTTTGAAACCCACCCTCCCCTCACCACTTTTCTCTGTACTCCCACCTTGCAGATCCCATTCGCACTTGTTTCTGAACTTGCAACTCCCACAGGAACCCAAATCCAGAAATCCTGTTCCTGACTCATCTCCTTCCCTTCCCCACACATAAATGTTTACTCAGTGCTTGCAAGATGCCACACACAGTTCTAGACAATGTGGGGACAAGTTGTGAACCAAACAGGCAAAAATCCCTGCCCCTGGGGAGCTGACAGTGGAGGGAGGGAGACAGAAAATAAAATAACTTGTATATGAGAAGGTGGAAAATTATGCCACAAATCAGGAACACCAGACAGGGTGTGCCAGAAGCACAAAGATATCTGAGGGAAGAACTTTCTATGAAGAGGGAATAGCCAGTGCAAAGGTCCTGAGGTGAGAACAAAGCTGTTACATTCAAGAAACAGCAGGGGAGTCAGTATAGACTAAGGGAAGTGAATAAGGAGAGGAATATTGAATAAGTTATACCAAACCTTACTGGTTTAAAACAGAACATATTTATTATATCAGTTTCTGTTTTGAGAATCTGGGAACAGCCTAGCTGGGTACTTCTGGTTCATGGTCATGAGGTTGCAGCCAAGCTGCTGGCCACAGCTGAAGTCTTATCTAAAGTCTCACGGGAGGAGCTGGGACCCCCTCCAAAGCTCACTCCCAATGCATCCTCTCACCACCACGGGCCTCTTCACAGCTGATTTACAAAATGGCAACTGTCCTTCCCCAGAGAGAGAGAGAGAAAGCACACAAGGCAGAAACCACAGTCTTTTTGATACCTAATCTCTGCCCATCACTTCTGCCATGTCCTATTCATAAGAAATAGGGTGCTGGGCCCAAGGAGAGAGAATTTGTACGACACTAGGAGGTGGGACTCATTAGAGGGCCTCCTTAAAGGCTGTCCCCCAGAATAGGAGGTGAGGCTTGTAAGACTCTGTTGTTTTCTCCAATTAAAATGAGAAATCTCTGGAGAGCGTCAAGCAACACCATAATATGTTCTTTTTTTTTCTTTTGCTTTTGCCAAACCAAAGAGCAATTCTTCATAAGAATTTCATACCAACACCTCATTCTAACATTCAGGCAAGACTCCAGTTTGCTTCTCTGGACTGTACATCTGTGATCCCACCACACATAACTCAGGCGGAGGCTGATTCATTATAATCATTCTAGAGCTAGCATCTGAGTTGGAGTCTCAGCTCCTCTTCCCTTCATGAACTATGTTAGGCAAGCCACCAAACTTCTCTTTGCCCCTTTCTCTCTCTGTAAGATGGGTACTGCAAAGGGTCTGAGATTTGTCCTGCTTACAGGCTAACAAATTAGCCTGCCATATTTTCTTAGAAATTGGCAGATGCCATGAAACTCCTAGGTCAGAGACCAAGGACTTTATTACTAAGGACACCAGAGCATCACCACTTCATAATCACGCTCATTCCCCTTGTCCCAAGTCCCATGTAGTAGATGGGAAATGGCCCAGGCGGATATCATGCACACACAGGTGGGTTTCGTCACGGGGAAGGCACTCTGAGCTTCAAAATGCCCAAGCTCATAAAGAGATGCTGGCAAACCTCCCCTACCTTTGGCCTAGAGGGACACGCTTTTTTGATTACCCTAGTCAAGAAATGTCGCGACCCCTCGCCAGCCAGGGAAACACGACACAGGATTCTTCTTTCAACAGTTTATTCAGGCCTTGAGTCATGTATCATCTTCTAGCGCCCGCGCCCGGCACACCCAAGCACAGCTTAATAAAGCCCCCCGCATCCCAATCCTAAGCCGCCACGTGGATCTCTCTCATAGGGTGGTAAGGGATTGCGCGCCAACTCTCCATAAAAGGAGTTGTTTATCACAGGCCACAGTGGAAGCCAGCGCCATCTTCTAATGGCGGCCACGGTCTATAAGAATGGCTTACCACAAAGAAATAACTCTGCTCTAGAGGAAACACATCTCTGTTCTTGCAGGGTGTTTGCCATACAAATAGTTTGAAAAGATAGTCACCAAAAGTTGACACCAATTTGTAGAAAGTCATGGAGAACTGCTCCCAGGTAAGTTACTTCAATAAGGGGCTGGAGTGGAGCTCAGTAGTAGAACATGTGCTTAGCATGCCTGAAGCCCTGGGTTTGTTCCCTAGCACACACACAAAGAAGCTTTACGTAAGTTAATTTGTGTTGAGTATCTGGTACATAATAAGAGTTCAATACTCATTTTTTTTTTCTTGTACTGGGGATTAAATCCAAAGGCTCTTTGCCACTGAGCCACATCCCCAGCCCTTTTTTAATTTTTATTTTGAGACAGTGTCTCACTAAGTTGCTTAGGGCTTCGCTAAACTGCTGTGGCTAGCCTTGAACTTACCATCCTCATTCCTCAGCCTCCCGAGTTGCCAGGATTACAGGCATGTGCCCTTCTGGTATAACACCTTCTCTCAGTAGAAGGTTTGACTTACAAGTTGCCTGTTTCTCCCACCTGGTACATATCCTTCAGGCTCCATCTTAAAATCACCTCTTATGTGAAACCTTTACTGATTCACTTACTAGAATTGACCTTTCTCACCTGAATCTTGTACCTGTCTTGAGGTACACACCACATTATGCCTTCTATTATTTATTTACTTATGCCACCCATTCCCTAGATTTCAAATTCCTTGTATTTGCATTCAGCTGACCCTCAGGAAGTAGTCTTGGAACTTGAAATGGATAGACCTTGGTCTTAATTCCAAAAACCAACTAGGCCAATGTTTCTAACTTTAAATTGGTCCTATACTTTTAAATACCCATAATCTGATTTTCATTTTCTTTCCTTGAATAGTTCTCAAAAGAAAAATGCCCACATTTCAACATTCATATAAGAAAGCTTAAACTATTTAATGTTCAGAAAATCAGTAATTTTCAGTGTTTCAGTGATAACTGATAAGGTTTCTGATCCTAATCTATCCTTATAATCCAGAGGCTAAAGATGATGCCTTAGTCCTTATAAAGTGACTTACTTTAAAATACCCTCAATCAATGTTTAATTGAATTAGAAAAGAATCAACATGCCTTTTTTGGCCTGAAAAGAATCATTTTTTAAACATATAATTAACTTATTTTTATCATGTAATCATTTTATTAGTACTATAATTAATATTTTTTCTTTCATTTTTGTTTTTTTAATTTTTTTATTGGTTATTTTTAGTTATACATGACAGTAGGCTTCATTTTGATATAATTGTACAAGCATGGAACATAGAATCACTTTTAAGTATCATGTATAGTGAGGCTGAGGACATAGCTCAGGGGTAGAGCCCTTGCTCAGCATGTGCAAGGACCTGGGTTTGATCCCCAGCACCACAGAGGGGAAAAAAGTCAGTATCATGTACAGTGATACATGTACATGTGTAAAAAGCAAACAAAAATCTCAAATTAAACAAAAAAAAGGAATACAGTGAAAGCTACAATTCTTTCACAAGCCTTCCCCAAGTCCCTATTAACAGTTTCTTGTACTATTAATACACAAGAAAATACACGTCTATATTCATATATTCCTGTAAATCACATCCAAAGATTATAAAATCTATAGTCACTGCAGGTATTAAAGCCATCCTAGAAGTTCCTTTTACCAAGGATCATCCACACTAACAGAAATCTTCAAGTTTGGATATTTTTATTAAACAGCATAGTGAATACAAAATAAACAAGGAACCCCTTAACTCTAATCATTGGTGGGTTTCCATTACTTAAAACTCATGTTCATATAGTCCTATTTATATCCCAGGGTAACTGAAAGTTTCCATGAGAACCACGAAAATGAGAGGAAACCTCAAGGACAGAATCTGTGCGTTTTATTATGGCCACAGTGTTCCCTCTCTGGGACTTGGCATGTCTCTTTAAACAAGCTCTGTTCTTTATAAGTGGACCTTTAATTAATATGTTATCTCTGACAGGCTGGCCAATTATGGATATAAATTGGGATACAGTTAGCATAGGATGATTAAAAATGATCCAACTTCAACACTCAGAATCTTGGGTTTCTGCTGGTTTGCAGCTACCTTGAGCACTCCTCCAAGCAGGGGCCCCAGTACCATTGGATCAGCAGCCAGTGTCGCCTGACCCAACCTCTCTGGGATCCTGTATCTCAGGATAGTGTCCACAGCCTTTCCTGTTACTCCTTCCCTATCCCAGCCATCTAGAACCTTCCTAAAGCTTCCTAAGGGTAATCACAGCAAAATCAGAAAAGTACTTTCCCATCTAAAAACAAATACAGTCTGGAGTCTTCTCCCTTACTCTGGCTGCTTTCATACCAGAACAAGAGATACACTAGAGACTAATGTTAAACCACGCTACAAGGAACTGGAATGCAAATTCTTTTTATGAATTCAACTATACTATTAGTTATTCTCACAATGAGGTTAGAAGCTTGTCTAAATAAGCTGTGTAATATTAGCTTAAGGATCACCTTATAAGTCATTTCCATTCTCGGTCTATGACAAAGAAATAAAATCCTGTGTTTTAATACCTTTTTTGCTTTCCTACATGTTTATAGATAATAGGAATGGGAGAGGAGACCCAAAAGTCTAAAAGAAAAAAGAGAAAGCACTGGGGGTGATGGCACATGCTTATAATCCCAGTGACCTGGGAGGCTGAGGCAGGAAGATTGCAAGTTCAAGGCCAGCCTCAGCAACTTAAGTGAAGCTCTAAGAACTTTAGCAAGACCCCATTTCAAAATAAAAAATGAAAAGGACAAGGGATGTGGTTTGATGGTAATGGTAAATCACCTCTGGGTTCAATCACCAGTGCCAAAAAGAAAAGAGAAGAAAAAAGAGAAAACAGTTTAATCAGTAATGTAAACCAAGCCCATGACCAGATAGATACACGCGACATGCGACACCCTGACTACCATCTCCTCATACAGATCACCTTGGATTTCCCTGAGGAAATGAACAGCCTCCTACTTGTTTTGAAATTTTCACTGCATCAAAAATGACAACTTAAATGATCCACTTGGACATAGCCTAAGTAAAGTTGTCTGGCTTTTTTCCTCTTAGTCCCAATGGTATTGTTGTATGGGATATAATTAAGTATGTTTCTTTGTAGAAGCCCTGCCCACACTTCAGGCCTCACACCTGTGGGTTACCTGGGTATTCAGTATGTGTGTTATGACCACTGACCACCAACTCTAGCCACTGGCAAAGACTTAGGAGTTTCCTGACCAAACACTTGGTCCTGGGCTGATCCTAACCCAGGTACCAGTAACTGGTCTATCGTGGCCTGGGACTGACTTGAAAATGTGGCTGACTGTCCCTACTCTCAAAAATAGACAACTCACTGGGCACAGTGGTGCACACCTGTAATCCCAGCAGCTTGGGAGTCTGAGGCAGGAGGATAGGGAGTTCAAAGCCAGCCTCAGCAAAAAGTGAGACCCTGTCTCTAAATAAAATACAAAATAGGGCTGGGGATGTGGCTCAGTGGTTGAATTCCTGAATTCAATCCCCAGTACCCCCTCTCCCCAAAAATAGACCACTCTGAAAATAATATAACTTTCAGTGAAGGACTTGTATTGGAAATGACAAGTGCTCATGTTTATATCTCCACACAGGGGCTTCCATGAACTCATTTTTATGTTTTTTTTTTTTTCTTTCCTCTCTCTCTTAAGCCAGTGTCCATCCTCCAGATGGTGCCTGGAATTGAGCCTGTCAGAGACCCTTAGTCTCCTGCTGCCTTTTAATGCTGGTCCTTGATTGCTAGTGACCCCTGGCTGGACTGGCTCCTCAACCCACTTAACCCCTCCCTGCTGGGTCCCTCTCTCACACAGGATGAGGCTGTAAGAAACTGGAGGTGAAACGCTGCCAAGTCAGCCAGGGCTTCCCACCCCGTCAGAGCTGGTGGCCCATTTCCCAGTGCTGTCACTGATGTCCAAGATCGCTCCAGTGGAGAGCTCTTGTGAATACAATTTTCTCTATATTGTCAGATAAATGATACCAGGCTTCTGGTTGTTAATATTTTATTTGACGAAGTCAAGACAAACAAGTCCCTGAGAGAATGTCTCCTTTGGGATCAGGGCCACTCTTTTGAACCTCCTGAAATAGGTTCCTTTGGAAACCTTAAATTACACTGGAACTGTCTTTGAGTCTGGTCAAACTTAGCGACCAGAGCATTTCATGGAGTGTCCCTATACAAAGTCAGGGCAAAGAAGCCTGAGGGAAGGCAATGATTAATGTCCTTGTCAAGGGCTACATCACTTGTCTAACACAGAAGATACCCAAGTATCCAAGTACACAGAAACTGGTAACCGCTGCAGTATTTCCTATGGTTAAGCTTGGCTTGTTTTGGGAGACAAAAACAGTGGAACATGCTTATAACTATATTGATCAGGTAAATGACTCAGAGAATGGGAATTTAAAAGGAGAAAAAGGTTGATGACATCCATTTGTTGAGAATATTGAGTCGAGGGGAGAGGCTCAGGACTCACTAACTTCCTCAGTACATGGAGATCAGGGAGGCCAAGTTTTTGTGCGTTGCTTCCATAATGATTTTCATTAACTTCATATCAGATGGTGAGAGAAAGATGCAAAGGAATTTAGGAGGTCAGTGTGACCCTGAAGAAATGAAGTCTAAATTCTTTGTTGGAGCAGAGAACTAAATGATCTGTACCCACTCTTTAAATGTTTACCAGAGAGTTGGACAAAATTGAATTTTATAATGTACTGAGGAAATTTGTCCCAACAGTCAGCCCAAGATAGGAAAATAATCCAACAACTATTTTCTATTTAACTCCCCCACCACCCAAAGACTATTTTCTTGGCTTTGAGATTAAGACTGAAAGAAGTACAATAATGGGTCTTTTCACTCCCAATTTTTTTTTAATGATTTCACTTGTGCATCTCATTTATGCAAAATGAAAAGCACACCTGTGATTCCATTTGGGTCTATCAGTCACATTCTTTTCTATTTCAGATCAAGTGCTCTTTCTCTCTCTCTCTTTTTCACACACACACACACACACACACACACACACACACACTTGCTAGTCATTTGTGTGCATAACCTCCCCCAAGCCCTCATTCATACTAATGACTGCCCTTCCTTATGTGTGAAATAGTTAAGAATTTATGGACCTGGGTGGGTGTTTGTACAGCTGTGAGGTATTAACCTGTACACAGCAGTCTTTGCTCACAGCTGGGCACAGGCTGAGTAGGTAAGATTATCATGAGGACTTTTAGTCCATCAGTAACCAAACGACTTGGAAAGGGGTTCAGAGGAGCCCACTTTGTGCAGCGTGCTCGTTGAATGAGTGACTCATGTTAGAAGGATATTCTGTTGTATTTATGGAGAACATTTCCTTCTGAAGCCTGAACAAAGTTTGATTCATTGTCTTTAAATTCCAGCAAGCTGAGGGTCAAAAGCATTGATGTCCGTTTCACAGATGGGGCCCCACGAGGTTAAGTAGCTATTACTGTGCAGTTACAGCAACCTAAAGTTGGAAGGGACTTTTTAAAAGCCTCTCGGCTAATGGTTCTCTCCCTTTTCCCACCTTCACACACTTCTAGCAACACATCTCCACCAGACGTGCCTCTCATAGCTCACAGACCCTCACACACCAAAAAGGAGCAAGACTCCAATGAGAACAGCTTAGGATCTCCAGATGAGAATGTGTAATTTGCCACATCACCATCCTTTGTTAAAAAAAAATCACTATACCACCAGTTCAACTCCCCTTGTTTTGCAGGCAACCCATGAGGAATAAGGGATTTGCCCAAAGTCATATACCAGTAAATGCCAAAACTTGAACTTGTATACTCAGGTCTTCTGACCACCCCCTCCACCCTGCCACCATGGCCTATGCTTTCACAACAGCTGACCAGGCTTTGCACACTATCAGCAGGAACCCAAACCAGGACAGTGAGGCAGAGCTGGGGATGAGGGCCCCAGAGTCCCCAGCCTTGGGGAATCAAAGACCCAGGCACAATTAGTTTAGTAAAACCAGCACTATCTAGTGTTCCATATCCTCAAGCATTTAAAATGTCATTCCAGTCTTCAAAGAGATTCTTTCATTCCATTTTTATCAGCTTTTACCCAGGACATTGTTTCCCAGCTCCTCCATAGTTCACTAGGTGATTTGCATCTCATTAGGAGATCTAGAAATGACACCTCCCAGACTGCTGCCTATTATGTGTCCACTAAGCATCAGACTCAGGTCTCAGAGTTTTCATGTTGACATTTTTCAAAAAGCTGAGTTAATGCTCTTTTCCTGCTGGGCACAGTTCGGGCTCCTTTTTCTCCTTAAATCCTGCCCTTCCTGTGACTGATGTTAGGGAACAACCATCATCAAAGAAGACACAGATGATGTCGGTCATCACCAAGTGGAAGCACCTGATATAAGGGAACATGGCAAGGAAGGTCTCAGAATAAGCAATTTAAAAACTCCTAAAATAAAAGGTGTGACATGGTGCAAATATTCTGAGTGCTATGCAAAAATAAAAAGAAAGAGGACCCAAAGCAAAACATGGCTGGCACTCTAATTGTCTTTTAAAACTTAGTTGGTTCTAACCTTCCTGAGACCCTCGACTTTTGCCCTAAATTTATATTTCACTGTGAAGAGTCTTTCTAAGTCAGAATGACTTTTCAGCTTTGTTCTGATTCACTACTACAACTTCCAGAAGAGCACCCTGGGAGGGGGAACAGATAAGGAAAATGTCCGTTGAAACCTAATCAAGCAAAACTAATATGGTAATCTGAGATGAGGAAATAAGGGAAGAGGATACAGATCTTGCCTTGAAAGGTACTGCTGATTCTCCTCAGGACCCACTCCACCACATATCTTTGGTTTTGAAACTATAATGGGTGTTAAGTCTCACAGGCTCCAAAAGCAAGGTTTAAAGTGTGACCTTAAAGGAACTGAGCTTCACTTCAAAATAACTACAATATTTTTCCAATTTATACCAATAGAAATCCAGAGAACATGTGTGGAAATGGACAATAAGGATGTGGCATAATTGTGGAAGGAATATAGAGTTGGCTTGGGTTGAATTTATTGATATGGGGCCATGAAGCAGAGATTCTAGATTCAATGCTGTAACTCAAAAGATTAGAAAGGGCTCTAACAGTCAGGTTGGTTGGCTGAAACATGGGCAAAAAGGTAGACTAAATAAAGGTGAGATGCCAGCACTGCTTTGGTGTGCTATAGAGAAAAGTATCCATAAGCTTCGGATGTTAAGCTGGATTTATCACATGAAGCCTGTGAGAAATAGACAAATTTGTGATGGAAACAAACCCAGCATCCTTGAAGAGCTCTGTGGTCTGTCTCTATAGATCAGGGACTACAGTGGAAACTGCTGTCATCAAACTGAGATTCGGAAGAGAATCAGATAATTAGATCCCAGGGGGCAAGACCAAGTGATAGCATTTAATCATCAAAGACACAATGGGTGTGGTTACCATGAGACTGAAGAGTCAAACAGTAATAAGAATAGTCTGACTCATAGAGATCTGGAACACTGGCTAGAATGATCAAGGTGTCCCTAGATCTTCTTTAAGAAGCACAGAACCACCAGGCATGGTGGCGTACTTCTGTAATCCCAGTAGCTCTGGAAGCTAAGACAGGAGGATTGGCAGGTTTGAAGCTAGCCTCAACAAGTTAGCGAGGCTATAGGCAATTTAGCTAGACCCTTTCTCAAAATTAAAAACAAAAAAGGATAGAAATATGGCTCAGTGATAAAGTGCCCCTGGGTTCATTCCCTAGTACCTCCCACACACACACAAAAAAAAAAAAAAAAAAAAGGAAGAAGAAGCCCAGAACTTTCTATAGGAATATTACATAGGCACAGTGATATTGTTTTGTTTTCATTTTATTTACTATGTGCTTGACTTCTAACTATGGCAAATGACTGAGGTGAATTTATAGATACATAAAGTTTCATTTTAAAAGAAGCATATTTAACTAAAGAGGAAATTAGCTGGTATCAAAAATAATAAAGACAATAATAATAATAATACAGGGAATGTTGAATAAAGTAAAAAACTGTTTGAGAGGTAGATTGATGATAGTGTACTCACCTACAACGTGCTAATTTTTAAAATATCAATACCAGTTAGCCAAGGGGGCCACTCATCCACCATCCCACCACATAGGCAATGACCTGTTCCACCCACAGCCAACACTTATGAAGTTTGCTGCTGCTTGCTCCTAGCTTCAGAGGAACCTAGATCACAAATGGTTAATAAATGTGATGGGCAGGGAATATTCAGCCTCTCAAGTCATCAATGAAAAGCAAATAAAAATATAAATGTGTTGCTATTTTTGCAGCTACTGAATTACTAGATTTCTTTATATAGATCTGTCCCATGCTGGTGAGGACTGTCAAAACAGGTCATCTTAAAAGCAAGAGGCAGAATAATATTTTGCTACATACTTTCTGGATGACAAATGGAAAAACAAAAGTTTTAAATATATGCATCTTTCTTGGTCAATAGTTTTGCTTTTAGAAATTTATCTTAAGAAAGAATGCAGGTTTGTCAAAGATTAAACTATAAATACATTCCTCAAAGCATTGTTTATTTTAGAAAAATATTGGAAACAACTTCTATACCCCAAACAGGAAATTATGTAAATCAATTATGATTCATCCATTAAATGAAATACCAATGAACCATTAGAAATTATGACATTTAAACTCTTTCTAGAAGACGTGAGAAACTTGTCCCAGCAGTTGCTACTATTTTGAAAAGAGAATCAGAGGGTCAAAAAAAATTGGACTTTTCATACTTCATTTATTTGAACATCATGTTCATTTATTATGGTAAAAAATAAAACTCTAAATGATACTATTTTAAAGTAGGCTAATAGCATGGAAAAATATTCATGACTTTATCATTAAGTGGGGGCAAAAGTTGTAACCCAAATTAAATGGATGGCTGATTTTTTTGGTTCAAAATTGAATACATAGTCCAGAAAAATACCAAACAGACCCCTTTAAAAAAATACTAAAGATCTTTGCTTTTAAAAGGCTGATTTCATTTCCCTCTTTGGTATACTGCAAGTTCTTAAGGTGTCCCAGGATAGGAAAGGCCCTTTTCCTATTAGAAGCCTTGACAACAACATCCTGATTAAGAGTCTGGGAATCAAAGGGTAGGCTGCAATAAATGGAAGAGATCTAAACAAAAATGGGGAATAGTCACCATTCATTCATTCATTCATTCAATCATTCTTTGTTGAATGGGTACCAAGCCCTGAGCTATGGAACGGTTTTCTGAGAAAGTTCTTGCCACCTCCCTAACTAATAAGTAGAAAATTCCACATTGACAGTTTATAACTCCAACATCTTCCACAGGCACTAATTTAACTCAGGATTGTTTTCTTTGTAGCAATGCTGCAATTTTGAAGAAGATTGTTCATGACATAACATGGCAACTGGGAAAATTTGTAGCTTTCCTTTCATCTTAGAAAGCAAGATCTGAATTACATGCACCCCAAGAGAAAATCTGTCTTTCTGATTGTGTGTGTATGTATGTGTGTGTGTGTGTTTTCCAGAAGCCCATTGAACAAACTCCTTAGTCCCCTGTGAAGTTAGACTTGGTGAGGTGAAAACTTCTAAGAAAGTCTCAGTAAAACAATATGCATTATAACAGAGGCATAGATCAGGGTTCTGAATCAGGAATCGTGAGCTCTAGCCCTGTCTTTGATGGGAGAAATGGAGGGACCTAAGCTTCCTAGTCCTCTTGTCCCTCCACAATGAAAGCAAGGGGCCAAACCCCAGAGGCTTATTCTCCCTATGTCATGACTTAAATTTAGAAATCTGATAATTCCCCCTCATCCTCCGTGTGAAGGCTCTGGAATAGCCCATGCCTCAAGGCCTATCAGAAACAAGTCGTGTTGCAACACATTGGAAAGATCCTTCCTTAGACTGCATTTGTAAAGTAGTATAGATTAGCACTGACTTTCTGCCAATGTGGTACTTATTGGGAAGGAAAGATTTAATATGGTTAAGTACTGTGATTCTCAACTCTGGTTGCCCATGTGAAGCACCTAAAGAGATTTTTTAATATAAAAATGTTGTTGTCCAAGCTTTGATCTGGGCATTGGTATGTTAAAAGTTGAATAACTGGTATAGTATAAAAGAAATCCTCCATTCAGATATTGAGAAACCTGAATTCCTAGTTGAGCTTTGCCTCTAACTTCTGTGTAATCTCTCAATCTCCTTATGCCTCTGTTATCTCAGGTTATTTGTCCTTCCCAAAATGAGATGAAGTAAAGAAAAAGATTCTTTACAAAACATGATTTGCTACCTCAAGACAAAATGATCCGGGAAAGAGGTACAGAGCCAGAAAAGACAGATCATCTGGAAGCTACTGGTGGAATCCTCTGGAGAACCATGTAGCATGGGCCGCTTTTTTGGGGGGCAGGGGGGAGCCCAGCTGACAGCTGGGTTATTGTCACCTTCAAATGCCCTGGGAACCATGGTCAGAGAAATTATGCACCTCCCTTTATGCAGAATCGGCAGAGCTCTGTAAATCAATTGTGTAACACTAATCCCATTTAATGCCCCAGGAGTATATCTGGTAACCCCTTATGGGATTTGCCATATGTAAATCTAGAACACTGAACACTCTGTTTGCTTCAAGGAGATGTTTTGCTTGGCAGGTGACCCTGGGAATGCCTCATCCACAAAGTGGCAATCAGATCAGCAGTTATACTATCCAGAAGATATCTATGCCGATTGAGGACCCACAGGGGGTGCCAGGGATGGTGGCCCTCCCACGGGTTCTCTCCTGCATCCCAGGACTCCTACTCACTACCTACTCATTTCTCAGAGACCCATACCATCCCACCAAGCCAGAGAATGTTGGGCTGCATGTCCCATCCTGCTCGCCCTTATGATCTCTTGTACCTGCAATCTTGCTAGGAAACTTACCAAAACTGGTATATCTGTGCCAAGTAAAACATTCAGTTTTAGAGGACAGTGTAGGGGAGAGTACCTGTAGCCAAAATAGCTGTAACTCAGCAGTCAAAATGGAGCAGTGGAAGTCATTTTCTTAGGATCATAGGAGAGAACAAAAAGCCTGATTTGTGGTTTAAAATTGTGCCTTTCAAGGTGCCAAATTTCTAGGTCTGAACCTTAGAAAAACAACCAATCCTTTTTTTTTTAACATAAGTATATCTCAAATATGGCATGGGACATATTAAGACTATAAAAAAAGCATCGTTTGCTACCAAATTTAACTGGGTGTCCTGTGCTTTAAGTGGCAACTCTAGCTTGGATCTACCTGCATGTCCAATACAGAGAAAAGAAATATGGAAGTTCCAAACCCATTGTTTGAAGTTATAAAACAAATTGACTGAATTCAGTTATTTATCTCTCACCAAGGCTTAGACAAGAGTGCAGTCACACAGTGTGAGGATTTGGGGTTCAGGAGTAGGGAGTATTGAGTTTCCCAGTGCTCTGAAATGCTGTTCAGATTTTTTTTGCTTTTCTTGAAGTTTAGCTTTAGTTTATTGTAAAAATCTATAACTCAGAAAAGAAGGATATGTTGAAGATCTCAAATATGAACTCAAAAGGCACAGGGATTCTTGAAAAAAGAAATAGACCTATGTTAAGTACAAACTGAGATTCATGACATAATAAACTTTAAAAAGCTCAGTAGGGATGCAGTAACCTATGTATTACAAACTGGAGAGTTTGTTTTGGCTGAAAGACACTTATGAGAGATGGACAAGTTGCTTAGCTCTTGATATTTGTTGTGAAGTGTCACTTGAGGAGGGATGAAATCTGTGAATTCATGACTCACTGTTTACTGAGACCCCTCCCCCATTGTCTTTTGAACTTTGGAGTCATTAATAGAGAAGTAGTTGTAATTGTTTTCATTCAATTCTTTGTTGGGGTCACTGAACATCATTCAGTATCTCATTTCCTAACTATAACTCAACATACAGTCATCCCTTGGCATCTGTGGGGGACTTCACTAAGACCCAACAAAAATTAAGTTCTGAGGATGCTCAAGTCATTTATATAAAATGCCATAGTATTTGCATATAACCTATGCAAGTCTTCCCATACACCTTAAAGCATCTCTAGATTACTTATAATACCTAATCCAACATTAACTGCTTCGTAAATAGTTGTTATGCTATTTAGAGATTACTGCCAAGAAAAAAGTCTGTAAATGTTTAGTAGAGACATAATCTTTTTTTTCAAATGTTTTTGAGGTTTGGGGTATAGCTCAGTGGTAGAGCTTATGGTCAAGTGTGTGCTTAGCATACACAAGATCCTGGATTCAATCTCCAGTACCAAATATATGTCATATTATGTATATGGTATGTATTATATATTTCATATTTATATATATAATATATTATGTGTGGAACATATTATATATGATTCTGGGAATTGAACCCAGGGCCACACACACACACACACACACACGCACACATATTTGTGATTCATGGATATGAAATCTGCAGATACAGAGATGATTATAAATGTTTCTCTGACTCTCTTTTTTCAGATCATCTATATTATGGATTTAGACTTTTCTGGGTATTTATTTTAATTGTTTTTTATCTTTCTGTTGAATTTCCTTTTATTTTAGTTGTACAAGTGTTCATCATCTGGAATATTTGACTTTATATAATTGAACCCATCCTTGTCACTAATATCTCCTTCCACAGTGGAAATAAACAGTCTTTCTTTCTTTCTAAAGTTTGTATGGGAATGTCTAAAATGTTTAACTGTAGAGCTCATCTGAATTTTTTTGCAGCATGTAAAATCAAGAGGTTCATTAAGAAAAATAAAGATTTAGAATTTTTTAAACAACTAATTTGGGTTCAGCAGCACTAGCTGCTACCTTCTCAAGACTCATGGTCCTCTACTAGAGTGAAAGCAGGTACTTTGTCTATTTCCCTTTGTCTTCCCCCACAACATTCAGCAAAGTACCTTGCATATAGGATTAAGTGTTATCATATCTGAATTTAATTTATGTATTTTTCATACCAATATCAAATTGTTCCAACAGTATTTACTGTTTTTATTTATTTATTTATTTATCTATTTATTTTTGGTACAGGGAATTGAACCCAGAGGCACTTTACTACTGAGCCACATCCCCAGCACTTTTTATATTTTTATTTTGAGACAGGGTCTCACTAAGTTATGTAGGACTTCGTTGAGTTGCTGAGGCTGGCCTTAAGCTTGCAATCCTCCTGCCTCAACCTCCCAGGTCGCTGGGATTATAGGTGTGCACCACCAAGCCCAGCCCAACAGTTTTTATTACATAATAACTTTTTTCCAATTATTTATTTGGTTGCTTAAAATTGGTCATGTATCAGTGACACTTAGATTTTTTTCCCAATGGCAAAAGACCTAGAAGTTGCAGCACTCCTTGCAGAATGTCGTGCCATGGAGATATTGAACTTAAAAAAAATTAAAATCCAGTGCTAAACTAGGCAATCAGTTTTGCCAGATTCTAGTATAGTGTAGATGCCATATGATCACAACAGTTCTTTCTAATGTATGTGAGATGTCTTAGAATTGATAAAATTCTAGCCAATAACTTAATTCCTTCCAACAATCAGGAGAATACCAGCCCATGGGAAGAGTAAAGTCATCCAGAGCAAAAGTCGAGAACCACATCTTATATTAAACTTTGCCACTTGAAAGAATATAAATAAAAGCCTCTGATCAAGTGTAAACATTATATAAAGTCCAGCTGAACTGGGCTGAACTCCAGCTGAACCCAAAAACTATTTTAGATCAGTCTTTTGAATTGCCATGTATAGAATTCCAGCAATATTGGAAGGTCTAAGAAAGAGCAGATGTCAGACCTCTAGTGCCTGTTCACACCAGCAACCTGACCTCTGGAGAATTCTGTTCATTAATCTATAAATCAGAAAGGAGACGACACAAGGGTTCTCACACCTACCCCCACACTACCACCCTTCAGAATATGAATGTTGCAAAGCTAACAGGAAGTAGGTGTGTTGGAACCATTAAAAGGAACCCATGTTAGTTCTGACAAAGACTTCAACAGACCAGGCTCTGTACCGTGTTCCTGAAGACAGGATTGTTTGTGAAAGCTGTGGAAACTCTGGGAAAGCAAGGGGGTTTGCTATGTTAATTAATGTGTTTTCATGAAGCTTCTGTTTAGACTTTTGGCTTTAAAAGTTTCTTGTAAGACAATATGCTAAGGTTAAACACACACACATACACACACACACACACGATGTGTAAGAGATCTAGGGTTGGGTCTTCACCTTGCCACTTGATCTAAAATGAGTCATTCAACATTTATGGACCTCAGTCTTTCTGTTGAAAAAAAAATGAGTAGTCAAATGAACAACTTTTAAAATCTGTAGTCTTTTCCAAACACAGATATGTTCAAATTCAAGAAAATCGAGGATTAATATTGTCCAAATATATATACAATTATGTATATTATATATAATTGTATATTCATTATACACACACATGTATACAATTCAAGAAAAATCAAGATACAAAACTTTATACTAACCAGGCATGGTGGTGCATGTCTGTAATCCCAGTGGTTTGGGAGCCTGAGGCAGGAGGATCACAAGTTCAAAGCCTACCTCAGCAACAGTAAGGTGCTAAGCAACTCAATGAGACCCTGTCTCTAAATAAAATACAAAATAAGGCTGGGGATGTGGCTCAGGCTCAGTGACTGAGTACCTCTGAGTTTAATCCCCATAACCCCTCCCCCCAAAAAAAACTTCAAACACTTAGAAAACAGATAATTTGCTATTTTCTATGGTCCTTGCCTAATAGCTCTCTATTTTAAAACTTCCCCCAAATATGAAAACAATGCTACAGGACAGTGGAATGTGCAATGATTTTTTGAATAAAACCCTAGGAAGAAAAAAAAAAGCAAAAATAGACAAATGAGATTAAGCAAACTAAAAAGCTACAGTTCAGCAAAGGAAACAATCAGCCAAGCAAAGATACCACCTACAGAATGGGAGAAAATATTTGCAAACTATACATCTGACAAGGGGTTAGTGTCTGAAATATGTAAGGAACTTAAAACACTCAATAGCAAAAAAAAAACAAAAATCTCGCAACCCAATTTTAAAATGGGCAATAGACTTAAATAGACATTTCTCAAAAGAAGATATAGAAAAGGTCACCAGGTATATAAAAAACTAAATCAACGTTACCAATAATAAGAGAAATGCAAATTAAACCACAATGAGATATTACTTCATTCAAGTAAGAATGGTTATTCTTTGAGATTTTTGTTATGTTTTGGTTTGGGTTTAGGTTTTTTTGGCAATACTGAGATTGAGCCCAGGGGTGCTCTAACACTGAGTACACATCCACAGCCCTTTTTATTTTATTTTATTTTTAAGCAGGGTCTCTCTAAGTTGCTGAAGCTGATCTTGAACTTGTGATCCTCCTGCTTCAGCCTCCCCAAACTTTGGGATTACAAGCATGTGTTTCTGCCCTGCCAAGAATGGCTGTTCCTAAAAAGACAAAAGATAACAAGTGCTGTTGAGGATGTGGAAAGAAAGAAACACTTGTACATTATTTGTAGGAATATAAATTAATATGGTCATTTTGGAAAACAGTATGGAGGTTCCTCCAAAAACTAAAAATAGAACTACCATGTGATTCAGTAATCTTATTATTTACCCAAAAGAAATGAAATGAATATGTTGAAGAGACATCTACCCTCCCATGTTCATGGTAACACTATTCATTAAGCCAAGAAATGGAAACAACCTGAGCATCTTACCAACTGAAGATTAGATAAAGAAGATGTGGAGGCCCGGTGCCAGGGCTCATTATTATAATCCCAGCAACTCAGGAGGCCGAGGCAGGAGGATTGCAAACTCAAGATCAGAGAAACAACTTAGACCCTGTCTCAAAATTAAAAAGGGTTGCAGATGTAGCTCAGTGGTAGAGCAGTTACCTAGTATGTGAAAGGCCCTTTGTTCAATCTCCAAGAAAAGAAGGGATGAAAGGAAGAGGAAGGAGTGGTACATAGTCACCATGGAATACTATTAATCCATAACAAAAAATGAAATTCTGTCATTTGCAACAACACAGATGCAACTGGAGATAATTGTGCTAAGTGAAATAAGTCAGGATGAGAAAGACAGGTACAGCATGATCTCATATGCAGAATATAAAAAGTTGATTTCATGGAAGCTGAGAGTAGAATCCTGGTTACCAGAGGCTGGGAAGAGTAGCAGGGGTCAAAGATGGTAAAAGGTTGATCAATGGGTACTGAGTTATAGTTAGGGGTAAGAAGTTCTGATTTGCCATCCCACAGTTGGAAGACTATAGGTAACAGTAATCTACTGTACATTTCATAAAGCTAGAAGAAACAAAAGAATAAAGAAAAAGAAATGATAAATGAAGAGATAGATATGTTTAACCAGATGGAAACATTACATGGTGATATGCAAGTACAGAAACAGCCCATGGTACCCCATTAATATGTAAATTTTAATGGGTTTTTTTTTGTAACTATTAAAAATAAATTTAAATTCCAAAACAGAGTATGTAAAATGTACAGGGAAAAGAATCCCCCAGAATTTCCTTCAGTAATGAAAATCTCTATTGAAGCTTAAAAGAAGATTCAAAATTCAGATCACTGACTCTTTTTGATGAACAATTAGTTCATCATAAACACCCTGTTCAGGAAACACTCTCTTCCTCACAGCGCTGGGACGCCCGCAGACAGTGTTCTGTGACGGTATCTGTGAGTGTGAGTGTTGGCGAGCAGTTAGAACTGCTGGATCTGGATTCAGATATACGACCAAAAGGGCAGCAGAGTCCACAAAAATCATTCCCTTGGGAGGGGAATGAATCAGAAATTCATCTGACACGTGGTTTCCTAATCTCCAGTGCACTCTTGGTCCAGGGTTCTTAAATCAAGACTAACAGGGAGAGGCTGCTCCATGACATGGGATCACCCTCCTTCCCCTCCTAGACACATTCTACAGAAACTGCATGGATCAGTGGTAGTGTTCAAAGCACTTTGGTAAATACTAGCTCAAGCTATTTTCCCCCAAAGTGTATCCCACCAAAAGATTTGCTTCTCATCTTCCCAAGAGTATGTGTGCTCCAGATGTCTTTGAACTCTCACTGTAGGATGTGATGCAAACAATCCCAGATTGCCTTGGTCATCCTAATGGAGTTATTGCACCGAAGGTGCTCTCCTTGGCAGAGGCTGACCACCAACCTCTCCCTCACCAGTAAAGACACACCAATTTGCTTTCTGTCACGCCAGACTGCTGATTCAGATCAGAAATATGAAGGCAAAGTTACAGACCACAGCCGGTGTTTACACTTAGCGATTCCTGAGCGTGTGCTTTTCAGATGACATTTCTCCTAGTTGCTGCAAAGCTCCCCGCGCCCATTAAAACAGGTCACAGCTCCTCCTGAGTGCATTTGTGTGAAAAGCCATTTTTCACTTAATTCCCCCCACACCTGGGACGGCTTACAGTCAAGTGTTGCTGTCTGGTTGCAGGTTCAGAAGATGGTCTTGCACAGAAGCAGCGAACACCTCGCCGACGCTGTCAGCAGCCCAAAATGTTGAGTAGCCCTGAGGACACCATGTACTATAACCAGTTAAATGTGAGTTCAAAGTGGCCATAAAGCTGCTTCGCTGGCTTTGTTTCCAGTTAATAATTCTGTTATTAATACCTGTTCCAGCCCCTCCAGCCCCACCCCCACTCTCTTATGCTCTCCTCGTGAACATGTGCTTAGGCTCTTTATCTGTTGCTTTCATGTCAGGATGTCTGCCTTCACGGTGAATAATTGATGTGGTTTATCAAAGACGAGCAAGATGCATGCTTCATCAGGCTCACTTGAGCCCTTTGATCAAAAAAATTATGCTGTGACTTCTGATATTATCAGCATCTGCTTGCATTCAACACAAAATCACTTTGAATTAAAAATTAACGACTTGCTGCTTTGCTTTGACTGTGTGTTCTTGGCCCTCTCCACAGGGAACTCTAGAATATCAAGGGAGCAAGAGGAAGCCAAGAAAACTTGGGTAAATATCTGTCTTCTTAGTTCTAAGCAACTGTAAACAGAAGGGGTCCTTTGTGATATTACAGAAAAGGCAAAACTTTCCAGAGAGGCTTCTAAAAATATTCAATCCGGATATTGCCACTGTTATTGACATTGGAAACGACTTTTCACAGTAGCAAGTATACAAAACTTGCATCTATTTTGTCCGGAAAGGCTGAGATTGTCACCTAAGGGCAAATGTTATTTCTCCTAATTATTCTAGGGAATTGTACTTTCTTCATAATTGAAGACAGGTAGCGGGTTGTATTAAATTCTCTTTCCACAAATAAGAGGATTCTTCTGAGTGCAAATGGGCTGCTTCCTGCTCGCATTATCCTACCCTGGGCCTTAAAACATGCACAAAAGAAAATTTCCCCCAATGGAGAAAGAGAGGACAGTAAGAAGTTAGCTTGTAGCTCATCTGTTGTTAGCATCTCTACTGAGAATAGCAGGGAAGTAGATAATTGGTACTGTATTGAGAACTGGGGGAGATCAGGAGGAGAATTTTTTATCTAGAGGAAACCAGATGGAGACAGGCAATTTAATTACACAAATCAAGTTTCAAGGTGATCACAACTTCTAGATTCTACTAAAATGGACCCCTTATCAGTATGTGACCCAGAGATGGAACCCCCAACCTCTGTGCTGTGAGACCTTGTGATACCTAAGTGCCCTCCCCTCCAGGATTGGAACCCAATCCCATTCCAACTTCTCACATAACTTTGCTGCCTCCGGGAAGACTATGCCATTTGTTTGCTTTTTCTGATGAAAAATCCTCTTCATTTCTTTGTTGCAGCCATCTCAAAGTGCTGGATGGGGAAGACGAATACTACAAGTCTCTGTCCCCAGTGGCTGGTATCCCTGAGAATATCGCAGCCCACCTTTTCTTTTTTTCTTCATCCTCAAAGGGAAATTCTTTTGCTCAACACTGAGTTGCACTTCCTGGCCCCAAATCTGCCCAAGGTAAAAAGAGTCGATAATTTATTGTTACTGAACATGAAGGCCTCTTTGGATGCACGGTCTGTGCTGAGCCTCGCTGAACCATTCACATTCCTAAATATCTTCTTCTGTCTTTATTGTTCTCTCACATCTGTTGTGCAGCCTGAGCTGGGCAGTCCCTCCTTTTCTCATCCCATGGGTCCCTGTGGGATGCTGTGAACTCTTGCACCACAGTAATGACAGTTCATGTCCCCAGCATCTAAGAAGGTAGCAAAGTCTTAAAGTAGGCCGATCATGCAGATAAGCTGCCTTTGATTTCCCACCAAGTCACCTTTCAATCCATGTAGAATCCGCCCCTGTAGAGGTCTAGGAGTCCCCTTCCTGCTCCTGTCTCTACCCGCCGCCCCCACGGGGCTTTTCCACTCCTCCTGCCTCCCCTGGGGTCAGGGCTCCACTTCTGAGGGCCCCACATCCTGGAGGAGTTCCCTGAGGTCTCCTAGCACAGAATAATTTTCTGTGTTTCAGCACAAAGGCCTAAATCAGATTCTTTCTACAAGGTAAATGAACACCTCTCTTGCTAATTGTTATGCTGAAAAGCCTTCACTCTCAATGAAGGCTTCAATGCCAAGACACCTCCATCACTCAAACAGTGAAAAGGAAAGAAAACTGAGACCTGTCCAAGTCTGGGGCACATCATTTTGTAACTCCACTCACTGGTCAGCTGTCTCCACTTGGCTGGAGTGGCTGCGGGGGGAGGGATCTTGTCCATCTTTGTGGGCATAGGAACCCAGCACAGTGTCTGGAAGAATAGACACCAGTGCATGCAGAATAGATGGAGAGACTTCATTTGGTCACACAAACACATCTGACAGAACAGTTACTTTCAATTATATGGTATATGTGATTGATCAGTCTTACATCATAAGCTGTTCTTTTCACTCAAGGTTGAGCTAGTCCTATTATAATGATATCATATGATATATTCTAATACTTAATATGATTCAGTATGACATGCTTTTTTGACCTCCTCTATGTGAAATAATATATAAGATTGCTGTGTGATTTTAAAAAAAACAAAAACAAACAAACAAAAAAAACCTATAGGATCCTTTCTCAGAATAGAGGTTCTTAGCTCTAAAATACTTAGCAGATAGTATGCATTGGGGTATCTAGATTTTGAGGGGAAAAAAGAAACCCTGAAATATATAGAAAAATTATTATCAGAGTTTTTAAAGAGAGGGTATTAATAAACATTTTATGAACAGAAATAGTGAAATGCCTTTTAAAGATCTCAGAAATTATAGTTTTAAAAGGAAAAGAAGTTATAGTCAATTTTTCTTTTTTTTTTTTTAAGAGAGAGTGAGAGAGGAGAGAGAGAGAGAGAGAGAGAAAATTTTAATATTTATTTTTTAGTTATCGGCGGATACAACATCTTTGTTTTGTATGTGGTGCTGAGGATCGAACCCAGGCCGAACGCATGCCAGGCGAGCGCGCTACCACTTGAGCCACATCCCCAGCCCTATAGTCAATTTTTCAATAGCTAAATTTTACATTTAAAAGATGAATCTTGGATTTTTTTTCAGCTCTTCACTCAAAAGGCAATGTTTATAAGAAACAAAACTACCTTTATTTCATTGTTTAAGAAATAATGCCTCAGGCAGGGTAATAAATGAATGCTTTTAGAAATTTCACTTTTAGCATTGATTAGTCTATTTGTGGGGGGCACTGGGGATTGAACTCAGGGCTCTTAACCACTGAGCCACAGCCCCAGGCTCCTCCCCTGCCCCTTCATTTTTTTGTATTTTATTTAGAGATAGGGTCTCACCAAGTTGCTTAGGGCCTCACTAAATTGGTGAGGCTGACTTTGAACTTGCAATCCTCCTGCCTCAGCCTCCCAAAGCCACTGGGATTAAGTGTGTACCACCATACCTGGTGACTGATTAGTCTACTTTCAATTTGATAAAATTAGTTGTTTTTCAGATGTTCATAACTTTCCACTTGTCCGTGTACAATGTAACTGTAAACCTGCTTGTTTCTAATTAAAATGTCTCTATAGGGCTGGGGATGTGGCTCAAGCGGTAGCGCGCTTGCCTGGCATGCGTGCGGCCCAGGTTCAATCCTCAGCACCACATACGAAGATGTTGTGTCCGCTGATAACCAAAAAATAAAATATTAAAATTCTCTCTCTCTCTTAAAAAAAAAGTAAGGTTTTAAAAAAATTAAATAAATAAAATGTCTCTATAAATAAAGTTAAGAAGAAAGTAATTATTATTTTTTTTTAAACATATTTATTTATTTATTTTTTTAGTTATTGGCAGACACAACATCTTTGTTGGTATGTGGTGCTGAGGATCGAACCCGGGCCGCACGCATGCCAGACGAGCGTGCTACCACTTGAGCCACATCCCCAGCCCCAAGAAGAAAGTAATTATAAGAAAAGAAAGTAATTGTAAAATCATAATTGAGAAGCTCTGTAATAATTAAGCAGTGATACAGCTATAATTCCTGTGAGTAATTTGGAAACAGTGGTCACTATCGGCTGCAGCACAGATAAGACAAGACTGTAGACATTATTCTTGGGTTATTCATAATGCCACAAACTCAAAAAGCAATTCCTAATTCAAGTAGATGAGAATAATACATCCTGGAAGCTCATAACTGTCTTACTAGATTTATCAAAGTAATACACACAAAAAGCAAAGGAAATAGTGGAAAGCAGTCTTCTCCACATTCCTCACCAGAAGCCACCATTTTAAAAATCATTTCTAATTCTAATTTTTCTAATGGTTTCCACCATATCTCTAAATGCAGTTATGTGCTATGTAATGACATTTTGGTCAACAATGAACTGTGCACACCCCTGTGGAACAATAGGCTATACCATAGCGCCTGGGTGTACAGTAGGCTAGACCATCTAGGTTTGTATAAACACACTCAATGACATTCACACAACAAAATCAACTTATGACACATTTCTAAGAATATATCCCATTGTTAAATGACATGCAACTGTAATTTGCTTCTACTTGCTTGTTTCATCATTTAAATAACATTAATTCTCCCTCTATGAATAATATAGATTTTATTTCAGCTCCCCACCTTATTTCCCCCAGTATTAATAATTTTAAATTGTTTTTGACTTTGACCTTGTAAACTTTAACTATATAATTAAAATTTACTTTTCTGAACTGTCAACTTTCAATGGTATCTCTGTGAGGATACCAAACATGAAGAAAGTCAGCAGGCTGCAAGACCACGTCAGGTCACACAAATAATTCTGGACATAGAACATTTTTTAAAAGCTTCACTACAGACCCTTTGCTGCTCATGTTCTGAGCCACTCTTTTGTCCGTTTGGCTCATCTGTAGATACACTTCCATCCAAGTTTCTTTTAAAATATAATAAATATACCAAAAAAAGGGTGGGGGGCACAAATCCTAAGATTTGGCTCCATGAATTATTACAGAGTGAGCATCTGTGTAACAGCCCCTCCAGTCTAGAATAGACCACTCTGAGCACGCTAGAAGTCTCCCTGCTGATTTTTCCCAAACATTATTCCCACACCTCCCTCAAGGCAACCATTCTCCTGGCTTTAAGTGTAAACACTTCCTTGATTTTCACATGTACATGCTGCTCTAAACACTATTTAGGTTTTGCCTCTTATGTTAGGTTTTCTGGACTTTAGACAAATGAAATCATGCAGTGAGAGATTTTGTTAGTTCTTCTTTCTTTCATTCCACGTACTATTGGTGAAGTTCATCTATGTTGTGAAATGTAAACGTATGGACTCACTCATTTTCTTGACTATGTAGTGTTCTAGGCTATGAATATGAAAATTGATTTAGCTATTCTGCTTTTTTAAATAATTTTACCTCTTTTTCTTTGGTTTTTAATGCAGATCTCTGCAGTACAGCATAATTTTTCTTTTTCTTTATTTTTATTTTGTTCTCTTTTTAATTAGCTATTCTGCTTTTAATAAGGAATTGGTTCCAATTTGGGGCTATTTTGGAAATTACTTCCATAAGCATTATGTTTGTCTCTTAGTATTGGCATGGTTTTCTGTTGGCTATATACGTGGAATTAGAATTGCAGAATATAAGGTATATGTTTCCCTACTTCAGTAGATAATGTCAAACTGTGTTCCAAAGTAACCCCACCAATGTATAATCCCACCAGTTCTGTAAGAGTCCAATCACTGATCCACATTCTCCCCAATTCTTGCTATGACAAGTCCTTTTTATCAAAGCACTCCGATGAGTATTTAGTCAAATCTCACTGATTCTAGCTTACATATCCCTCATTAAGAGTGATATTGAGGGCATTTCATGGCCAGTTCAGATTACTTCTTTTGTCACATGTCTATTTTTAATTGGATTGACAATTTTTTTCTTTTAATTAGAAGCAAGTATTTTATATTCTCAGTTATGCATATTGAAAATATTGTCTCTATTAGATAGACTGCCCTTTCAGTTTCTATAAAAGTGTCTTGATTTTAAAAAAAGTGTGTGTGATTTTAAAATAATGTAATTTATCAATCATCTCCTTTTTGACTAGTGCTTTTTTTTATGGCTAGTTAAGAAATCTTACTCTACCCCAACATCACAAAGATATTTTCCATTTCCAGAAGATCCTAAAGGAAAATATCTTTGGGATCTTCAACTTACCCAGACTGGTTTTGTGAATGGTGTGCAGTAAGGGTCAATTTTCATATTTTTTTATATTCAACTATTCAGCCCCATTTAATGAGATTAATGTGATTCTATTCTACTGTTCTAAAATTCCATCATTATATAAATCAAGTGTTCATTCTCAATTCTCTATTTTATTCTGTTCTCAATTTAGTCTGTTCTCAATTCTCCATTTTATTCCACTGATTTCTTTTTTTATCCTTGACTTAATTGCTATGCCCTTGTAATATAAGCCTCAGAATATGGCACAGCAAGTGCCCCATCATTTTTGTTTTTGTTTTCTTCTCTAAGAAAGAGACTTTAAATATTATAGAATCAAATAATGAAAAAAAAAGCTGTTGGAATTTCTTTGGTATTATCTTTCCAGTAATGCCTGGAAAGTCCATGAATGTGGTATATCCTTCCATTTGTTTACTCCTTCTCTTCTCCCAAAAATGATTTATAAATTGAAGAGATTCTGTTAGTTTTATTCCATGTACCACATGTAACTTGATGTTATTTAAAATGCTTTTTAAAGACTTTTATTTTCTCTTTTTTGCTGTTAATATGGAAATGCAATTGATATTTTCCATTTGAGATCCAGCAATTTTGCTAAATTAATTAATTAATTAATTCAAATAATATATCCATAGATAGTTAGATTTATATATATACAATTATGCCGTATTCAATAACTATGGATTTTTTCTTCCTTTCCAATCTTTATACCTGTTTCTTCTCCTTCCTTCTCCTTCTCCTTCTCCTTCTCCTTTTTCTTCTTCTACTGGGGATCTAACTCAGGGCCTTGTGTATGCAAGGCAAGCACTCTACCAACTGAGCTACATCCCCAGACTATACCTGTTTCTTCTTGACTTACTGCCTGTATCAGTTAGCTATTGTTGCTGGGTTGGATGAATATTTCTGCTAATTTTAGCTAATATAGCCAAGGCTCACTTTTGTGTCTGCAATTAGGTCAGCTCTGCTGCTTTGCTGACTCTAGCTGATTCCTCTCATGCCTGGGGCCACAGCAGAGATAACTTAGCTAACTTGATTCTATTCTACTTGGTCTTATCCTCCAACTTGCTCTTTTCCCCCATGAATATAATTTGTCTTTTTCCCTAGCTTTCAAGGTTTTGTTTTTAGTAGTTTGACTACACTGTCGTTCTCTCTTGTGTGTTTTCATTCCCTTGGCAGAATCTCCTCAAGAAAAGGGGTGGGGTGGAGAGGGAGAGAAGAGTTGTCTCTTGAGGATCAGAGCTGATACATTGTCAATTCTAGTACATTCTTTATTTAATTTTTTAATTTTTTTTAGATGTTGATGGGCCTTCTATATTTGACTGATTTATTTTTATGTGGTGTTGAGAATGCCTGACACCTTCTAGTCAAGTGCTCTACCACTGAGCCACAACCCCAGCCCTCTAGTACATTCTTTAACCAAAGCAAATCACAAAGCCAGCCCAGATTCAAGAGGTGGACAAATAGAAGTCATCTGTTAAGGGGAGGAAATGCAAAGTGCAGGAATACAGGGAAAGACACAGCATTAGGACCATCATTGTAATCAATCTTCCACACTTACCTGGGTCTGATTTCTAGTACACTGTTGATTAGAAAGTCTAATAGTACACACTTTTGTCTTTTTCCCAGTCTAAAAGGAAAAATTTTCAGTATTGTATTAATAATTATGATATTTGTTTTTGTTTCTGATTCTTAAGAGGGTTTTCTCCTTAAGAGTCATTGAATTTATGAAATATTGTTCTCTATATTTTCAAATAATCCTATTATTTTCTCATTTATTTTGTTAATGTAGTGAGTACATTAAACTAACCTTGCATTCTTGCAATAAATCCAACTTTTTCATGTTTTATTATCCCTTTATATATCATTGGAGTTAATTTGTTAGTTTAAAAAATAAATGTCTATGCTCATGATGAGATTAACATATAAATTTATTTAATCTCTTATTCCAACTCATATCCCAATTTGTCTTTTGCTGGAAGAGTTTTTATAAAAGTGACATTAATTCTTTCTTAGATATTTTTAATTACTTGGGGAGTGATATGTGACTTCTTTTTTTTAAAAGGGAATGTTTTAATTGTGATTAATAAATAACAATAAGTTAAGATTCAATGTTCAGATTTCATCTTAATAAGATTTCATGTTTACTATTTCTTCCTCTATTTGTTTTGATAGGCTTATGTTTTCTAGAAATGTTTCCATTTCTTCTACATTTTCAAGTTTGGTTAGAACCATTTGAAATATCTCTTATGATATTTTATAACATTGTATAGTAATATACCCTTTTTAATTTGTGATGCTGATTATCTCTTATCTTTTTGTTGTTCAGGTCTACCTTAAATATCTACAGCCAGAAAACAAACTCAGTATGATTTTAAGCATTTCAAATTTGTTGAGATGACATAGCAAATCATATAATAAATTTTGTAAATATTCCATACATAGTTTAAAAATAATTGTATTCTTCAGTCTTCTATAATATGCAATAGTCAAGTTTATTGTCATCTCTATGCTTACTAGTTTTTTATTGCTTTTTCTATCAATCTCTTATTAAGAGAAGCATTTTGTTGTTGTTTGTATTTTTTGTGGTCCTGAGGATCAAACCCAGGGTTTCACACAGGCTAAATAGGTGCTTCACTGCTAAGCTAAATCCCTAGCCCAAGAGAGGTTGTTTAAATTTCTAATTACCATTTTCATTGTTCCTCATTGCTTCTTTTCTTCCTACATCTCTGACCTCCTTTTCTGGGTTCTGTTTTCTTTTGCCTACACAGTGCTCTTTAGTGTTTCCTTTAGCATGGGTATACTGCTCTAAGTTTTTGTTTAATGAAAATATCTTTATTCAACCTTAATTCTTGAAAGATATTTTTGATTGGTACAGAATTCCATATTGGCAGTTATTTATCTTAAAAGTCAAAGGTATTACTTCATTATCTACTGGTTCTCATTATTTCTGTTGGAAGATGAGTTGTAAGTCAACTTGTTATGTCTTTGAATATAATTTGTCTTTTTCCCTGGCTTTTAAGGTTTTGTTTTTAGTAGTTTGACTACACTGTGGTTCTCTCTCGTGTCTTTTCATTCCCTTGGTTATTTATTTATTGCATGTGGCAATTATATCTGCAAAATTATTTGTAAAAAAAAAAAAACAATTGGAGGCCCAGGATAACGTCCTTTTCTCCATAAAACAGTTATATATACCAGGGGCATAAGTAAGTGGGACCATTTTCATCCAGTGTCAGAGCTGGTGATGGGTTGAAATTGGCCTGCAAGGGCTGGGGCTGGGGCTCAGTGGTAGAGCACTTGCCTAGCATATGTGAGGTACTGGGTTCAATTCTCAGCACCACATACATACATACATACATGCATGCATACATAATATTGTGTCCATCTACAGCTAAAAAATATAAGGAAGGAAGGCAGGAATGGAGGAAGGAAGGAAGGAAGGGAGGGAGGGAGGAAGGGAGGAAGGAAGGAAGGAAGGAAGGAAGGAAGGAAGGAAGGAAGGAAGGAAGTAAATTGCAGTTCCTGTTAAGGCAGTCTGTGTTTGGTTCACTTTCTCTCAGAGAGCAGCACTTCATGATCCCTAGTCAGGGTGTGTGTGTGTGTGTGTGTGTGTGTGTTAAGAGACAGGTGTATAAAACTCTCAATATTTGTTCCCTCAGCCCCACATGTCTCAGCCTCACAGCTTCTCAATGACCTCTTAGTTTTGGCTGGATGAAAAGTTGTTGCAAATGCTAAATTCTCCTCTCTGAATTCAGTCCTCCTCTTTGACCTTGGTCTCGAGTGTTTCTTTACTCTCTCATAGCTCTCCAGTGCCTTCAATCAGGCAAGTTTAATTTTTATCCTAATTTCCTATTTTAGCATAAAGGGAGGGCAGTTTGAATTACCCGAAGCGATTATCTTCTTCCATCATATTTTATCTTCCAGAAATATGTTAAAATCTCTCCTTCCTTATTGATTCCCTCTTGTAGTTTCCTTGCCACTGAGCCTACTCTCTTTAATCTTTTTTTACTGTCATTTAAATAAGGTTTTAGGAAATAGTAGAAACAAATGCGAGTGAGTGTGTTATATCTCGTCTTTGTAGCAGGTCCTGCCTAAAATTATTTTTAAATAAATCGTTTACAAATACAAGCATTTGAACTATTATTTTATAATAGTTTTATTGAGATATAATTCACATACCATACAATTCCCCTTTTTAAACTGAATAAGTCAATGTACTTGAACTATAATAAAGAGTCAATTATTTGTGCCACACCTGATGACAAATCTCCAGATACCACTGGTTTAAGATACTGTTGTTGGGCTCCTCTTGAGCTGACAACATTGAAGGGGAGAAGTGAGACATAGGTAGATTTTTACAATAGGAAATGCAAAGTAAGGTCAGAGGAGGGCACAGGAAGGAATGTTCCATGAAAACATTAGTATTTAACCAAAATCTTGAATGGTCAGTGGAGTGGAAATGGACTGAGATAAGGACAAACTGACAGCCTACCATGTGGGTGACAGGACTGTTGGTGTCATGCTAGACACAGGGCCCTTGGTGTGGTTTAAGGACAGTGCCCCTTCCCCCACATTTCAAGCACCCTGGTGCAACCAGGCAACCAAAAGTGTTCTGATGAGCCCAATCAGACTGAAGCAGAAAATTCTAGCCCTGTTCTGGTTTGATTGAAGTTCAGACCTTAAATAAAAGGTAAAACTGGAGAAGTAGATTGTGGAGGAGTTTTAATTCTGTGCTAAGGAGTTGGGACTCTGCAGTAGGCAATGAGAAACCTCTAGGATTTTGTACAGAAGCTTACCATGAACAGAGCTGGGATTCGGAAAGAGCCTGTTGGCAGTAGTGTAAAGGAGAGAAGCAAGAGGCCAGGAGATTGACTGGAAGACTCACGTGATAGTGAAGCAAAAGGTAAGGAAAGGCTGAACTGGAGTGAAAGAACAGAAGGGGGCACAAAGCCAATGCATCCTGGGAACTTTACACATCAGGGTGCCGGGGCTGGGGAAGGGAGGTGGATGAAGGACACATTAGGGTTGTCCCAGGCAAAAGAAACGGGTTAAGATCTGACTCCACATTTTATTAACTGGGTGTTTGGCTCAGTCACTTCAGTTTCCTACAGCAGAAGACTACTGCTCCAGAAATTTGGAGGTAAAAGAAAGGAAAGGGGTAGAAAGGCAATCCAAGGGGGTTGCAGGATTGGCCACATTTTTAGGATGGAAATGAACAGAGATTAAAGAAAAGGATCAGGATTAAGATTTAAACTGCAAACTGGGTGCCATGGCGCACACCTGTAATCCCAGCAGCTCTGGAAGCTGAGGCAGGAAGATCACAAGTGCCAGGCCAGCCTCTGTCACTTAGTAAGGCCCCATCTCAAGATAAAAAAGACTTTGAGAATGAGAGGAACTAATTTTTTTTCTATTTTTAATGAAGTAGATAGCATTCAAAAGTGAAAAATTAGTCTACTAGCTGGGCATTGGATTCTTGTTAATCATTAGTCATTGAAAGGTGGCTTGCTCAGAGCCATGTTTGCTAATGTTGATTTGTGGGATATCGTAAGGTATTTATTACCAGTTTCCTAGTGACCATTAACATAATAACCTCCAATAGAAAAGGACTGTCATATCACCTACACCATTTTATAGACATTTCAAAGTTCAGAGACTATTCCTAAAGTAAATGTTTGGGGACTTCTTTTTTTTTATTTACATAAGGTACCCCCTTTCTGTGTAGAATAGACAGAATTATATTAGTTTTTTATCCTAAATTAAATTCTATGTAAAGTGTAAATGTTAAAAGGTTGTTGAGATTTTCTCCCAATTTTTTTTCTTGTTTGTATCATGACTCACGCACGATACCATATCTAATCACACCCAGTAGTTTGAGTCATTTGATTCATTGAGCACTTCTCAATAATGCCACCGAGTAGTTATTGACCAAGTCGATTGGTTGAATGACTGAATAGGTCATCAGCTCAAGATTGTCAATATGTCAAAACATGGGACTGTTTGTCCTGCAGGCCCAGCCAGCTCAGGGGTTTAGGATGCTCATGTTGAAAATAGAGAAGGGTTTTGTGCATTTACCTTGACCTACATAAACCAGTGATAAGCAATGAATTCAAGGTAACTGGGAAGGATCTTCTACTTGCTTATCTGGGTAGTGCTTCCCACTTATAAGAGCTTCTGGTATTCACTGTTCTCCACACCAGTCCCTTGAACAATGACAGTCAAGAATGTTGGTCTTTTGAGTGGCACAGGGTATTCTCTTCATTCACACATATTGGAGTTTTACTGGGCCACGTACCATTGAAAACAAAAGGAGTAGAACAAAAACAACAACAAAACTCTTATTGCCACTTACCCCACAGTGTTTAAAGCAAAGAAAATACTTCTACCAATTAACCTTCCTTTGACAACACTGGATGGTTGGATGTCACTTGCCAGATCAGCTTAGGGATATAAATAATGGCACTGTCCTAAACTCAGAAAGATTATATTTTAGAATAGTGATAACCTTTGGGAAACAGCTGGCCCAATCTACTCTTTACAGAGGACAAGACAGAGGCCCAGTGACTTGCCCCAGGGCCATGCAATGAGTGAGTAACAGAGTCAAAACAAGACGTGAGGTCAGTTCATTCTGCATTCTGAGCTCTCTGTACCAACCTACCAGATTCCCTGGTGACCTCAGGCTATCTAGCACCTGCCTGTCTCTACACAGAGAAGACATCATACTGGTAGAGAAAGGAGATGTTCTTCTTTCCAAAACTATTTTCCAAATTCTTCTAACATGTAATTCTTCTAATATGTATTGACACCAAGCCTACTGCCTTGCAAGAACTTCCCAGATACTTATAGATATAATCTGAGGACATCTAAAGCCATTATTAGAAGTGAAATGTTTAACAAAAATGGGCAATTTGGGGGCTGGGGTTGTGGCTCTGCGGCAGAGTGCTTGCCTAGCATGTGTGAGACACTGGGTTCAATCCTTAGCACCACATAAAAATAAACAAATAAAATAAAGGTATGCTGTCCATCTACAACTACCAATTTTTTTTTTAAATGGGCAATTTCACTGATAATCTCTCCTGTACTTTTCCCACCAGCTATGCTAAGTAGGCAAAAATACAGATGGTCAGCTCAGAGTGGTCATGTTACTGGCAGAGAGGAGCAAGCATACAAATCCAGGTATGTCAGTGTCCTACACCTTGCTCTTTCCAGGAGTTAGTAGCCTGCATTTCAGTGTCTTTAATGGATGCTGATAGTGGACTGAAATCTGCCTGGGGCCAGAGTGATCAAAATGTAGTTCAATATAAAACATGCTGATGCTTTCATCTAATTTTTTATCTGAGAATGGTAACAATTAACATGAATTAAGTACTTATTGTGTGCCAAGACCTGGCTTTTTCTCATTGATCCAGTTAATCTCCACAGTAACCTGTTGGATAAATGCCATCATGATTAGTACCATTTTTACAGGAAACTGAGATGGGAAACGTTCAGTGACTCATCCAAGAGCCCCCCTGCCAATTGGAGTGAGGATTCGAGTCTGTGCAGTTGGGCTCCAGAGCTTTCTGGGAAATAACTCTAGGCTCTGCAGGTCTGCTGAGGGAGTGTAGGAGGGCCTCCATTAAGAAAGTTGTGGGGAGTCCAGAATGGATTATCAGAACCTTCATGGAGGCAGAATTAGAAATGAACTTGAAGTTTCTAGAGTATTGGTTTATGAAATATGAAATGACTGGAGGTTTTGAGGTAGTATGCAAGAACCTAGATGGGTTTGCAGAGAAATGTCTGACTCTTGGTGACAGTGAACAAAACAACAGGGAATGCAGAGTGAGTACTCTGGGTCTCTCTGATTTCTTATTATTTAGCATCTTTAGTTTCTACGCAAATATCATGTCTGTGTGATTTAATAACTTTTCTTAGCCAATTCACATCTTTTCCCCAATACTAACACATACAAGTTATGATAAGATACCATTTTCTCAAGCACCACCAGATCCTCAACTTCTCAAAGACCTCAGCAGATATTCTTAACAACTAACACAGACACTTGTATGGTTTTGGAGCAGCCAATCATTGTGCTTGCAACTCAGTGCTTATAGATTCTTTCCAATCATGTGACCAAATATCAATCCAACTGAGAGTTTAAAAACTGTCAGAGCTCTCTTAAGAAGTGTGATAGACATTATCTGTGTATCTCATATGTTTATATTATATAGCTTGAAATGGAGCTTGGATCTGTTAAAAAAAATTCATTTACTCAATAAGTATGTATAGAATGCCTATGTCTATGCCAGAGATTGGGTTAAACTCATATCTCCATTACACATGGAACCCTTATATTATTTTATGTTTCTTTTCTTTCTGCATTCTTGCTATAAATAAGCACACTAGGCAAGTTCTCAGATTCTGCTGATAAATGCTGAGCTGTCCACTTGATAAGGTTTTCACACAAAGATCACAGGGAAAAATCACTTCCTGCAAGGACCTCAGGGGCATTACCCACTTTCTCCTGATGGTTTTGGCTCCAGGGGGTCATATTGTCACATCGCATTTAACCAATCCCATTTTCTCAGTAGTAGTGCCCACTTTTTCCCATTCCATTTTTAGCTGGAAAGGAGCCTGCTATTTTCAGCTTTGGGATATACACAAAAGAGCCAAAGAGATTGAGGTCACAGAAGTCTGTCTGTCCCACTCAATTCCATAGGGCTGAGAGAGGTCTTGGTGGCAAGAGCCACCTCCTCTGCTTCAAAAGATGAGACAGGTGAAAGAAGATTTTGAGGCCTGCCTCAGCCCAGGACAGGTCAAGATAGTGACTGCTAAACCAGTGCTTATCCAAGAGCCTCCTCATGGTAAACCAGAGCCACCAGTCCTGCTTGGTGGAGACCTTTTCCCAGCCTACCATACATCGTTGGCAATTAGAGATCAGGAGGTAGGTAAGGGATCACCCCTCTCTTAGTGATTCCCTTGCACAACAGGTTTGAGAACTTCTGTTGCAAATCTTCATGGATAAATTTATACATTTTTAACTTTTAATGGACTAAAACATTGATTTAAGTAGTGTGGGAAATATTGGGGTGGAGTTTATTAAAACTCAAGACCTTAAACTATCATGTTGAGTGTCAAAAATTTACCTTGGAGTGGGTCTCTGAATTTCTCTTTTCCTAAACTCTTCTCTCCAGCTCCCCTTTCTTTGGACAAAGGAATGGTCCCTTAGGGCTAAAAATTAATAGCAGCAGCAGTAAAGACTGCAGGTTAGCTGCAGAGCAGGACTAGGCATTAGCTCTAAGAAACTGTCCCTGAAAAGATCAAAGCAGAAGGCAAAATATTTAAGTTTCTGTTGTAAACATTTCCTCTCTATCTATCTATCTAAATCACCTATAATCTGTAGAGATTAACAAAACTGGAAAATTTAGCCCTGAAATAAGAATTTCCTTCTGAGTTGTTCTGAAGTTAAGCTTCTTTATTTTTATTTATTTATTTTTATACTACTAGAGATTGAATCCTTTTATTTTTTTATTTATTATTTTGAGACAGGGTCTCACTAAATGGCCCAGGTTGGCCTTGAACTTGCAATCCTTCTGCCTCAGCCTCCCAAATCACTGAGATTACACGGTTGCATCACTGCACACTCCTAAACATCTTGAGGAGACTTACACATATGGCTGCTGTTTTCCCTTTTACAAGAAGTAGGATTTTTCCTCAGTCTCTCTCTGCCACTTCTGGGAGCTGCCTAAACAGATTAACACTCAGTGTTCTCTTTTCTCCTCCTCCTGCCTTTTGTCCCATATTAGTGACCCCACCATCATTGGCCAGGCTTACTAGCTTACCTCTGATCCCTACGCCCCTCCAGCTTCCTTGCCCTCCAGCTTCGTGCCATCTGCAGGGAACAGCAGTTAAAGACATCTAAACCCCCTGTTTAGTTCCAGTGGGATCCTCTTGGCCATGCCTCAACACCTTCTCTTTCTCCTCTCTGCCCACCGTGAACTCTGCAGTTTTTCTCCTGGGCCCTTTACTGTTTTCTGGGCACTATTTTTCCCACATATTACTGAAAACATTTTGCAAAGGAGAAAGAGCTTCTTTGGTGGGGCATTACATTAAAGAAAAGACATTTGGTAAAGAAATCCTTTTAAATAAATTTTTAAACTATGTACAAGTTTTACTTTGACTTTGAAGAAAAAATATTGTTGGCTTCATGGTATTATTTTGAAGTAACTAAGGTAGCTTTTAAATTACACAAAAATAAAGGGGAGGACTAGGTACAATAGCACATGCCTGTAATCCCAGTGGCTCCAGAGGCTGAGGCAGGAGGATTGCGAGTTCAAAGCCAGCCTCAGCAAAAGTAAGACACTAAGTAATTCAGTGAGACCCTGTCTCTAAATAAAATACAAAATAGGGCTGGGGATGTGGCTCAGTGGTCAAGTACCCCTGAGTTCAATTCCTGGTACCAAAAAACTAAAAATACAAAAGGGGAGAGATAAATAAGAGAACAATGTTAGAGTAGATATTTACCTCTCTCTGTTTTCTGGCACCAAACAGCTAAAGCACAGTCTTACCTAGTTCCCTCCTGTACTGGAAAATACATGTTTGTGTTAAACCAGTTATATACATGTATATAAGTATAGTAAAGTAAGAAAATTAAGTAGAGATTATGCAGGAACTAATTGAGCATGAGCTATTGGTTAATATCTGAGAGGGGAAATATTAGGAAGAAAATGAAATTAGACCATGCAGGAAAGCTGTCTTTAATTAATGTTTTAACTCATTCCCACCCAAAAAAAAACTACATGAAAAAAAATATTAAAATGTAAATAGAGAATTTTGCCTACTAAAAAGAGAAAACAGCCCTCCAGATGGACAGAAAGGGCATACAGAGCCTAAACATGGAATACTACTCCAGAGTAAATCAGTCCCCTTTTACTATCCTTATGAAGGAAAATAGCAACACCGTTTCTGCTGATATGGCCAGAGTGGCCACACCAAAAAAAAAAAAAAATAGTCTTAGAGACCTCAGAATATATTTGAGTCATTTATTTTATTTATTTGGTACTAGGGATTGAATCCAGGGGCACTTTACCAATGAACTAAATCTACAGTCCTTTTTATCTTCTTTCTGAGACAAGGTCTTACTAAACTCCATAGGGCCTTGCTAAGTTGCTGAGACGGGCCTCAAACTTGCCATCCTTCTGCCTTAGCCTCCTGAGTCACTGAAATTACACATGTAGCTAAGTCATTCATTTTAACAAGGATAGGTGATCTGTCCTGGAAATTTCCCAGATTTTAAACCAGATCATCAATTAACCAGGAAATATTTAACATGTTGTTGCTATGTGTGGAACACGTAACACAGTGCCTTGACATGGCTAAGACTTGGCACGCTACACGTAATTTAGAACATTCCATCACATTTATCATCTTTTCCAAAATGATTTTTTTCCTCTTAGTCATTCAATGTCATTCATTTCTTGGGGGCATCTACTCCTACAACAACAGTAGATTTTATGTCCAATCTATCAGCAGGCACTAGTTTTAAAAAGCCATAGCACAAGACATTTATACAACCAGATAGGTTGCAAATGAGTCAGATTCAGTATGCCCTAGTCTTGAGCTTTCCCTTTGGTTGGTTTATTATTATAGTGAAGACATAGAGGCACATACTAAGTGTTCAGGACTTCAAAAGTATCAGAATGAAAAGTAAAAGATTTAACCCATTATTGTCTCTTGTACTCTAGACTGGCTTTTTCCAAATAATGTCCACAGGTCCCCCAAGTATTGGGAGGACAGAGGAAGCAGACAGACCTCTACCAGTTAATCTTATGTGTCATAACTTAACACCATAACTCAGAGAAAAAGAGGAAAAAGCCTTTAGTAAATAAGATAAATCCTGTTAAACTAGAATTCTTTAATTAGAGCACATAAGACTTTCAGTGGTTTAAATAAAATTCCCTCTGAATCATTAAGATCAATTCATGTGATGCTGGGGGGTAGTTCGATGGCAGAGTGCTTGCCTAGCAAAAGCAAGGCCTGGTTCTCAGCAACACACACACACACACACACACACACACACACACACACTTATTCATGAAGTCTGATAAACTTTCTCAGCTTTTCCAAATTCAGTTGTCAGGAAAACAAGACCTGCCCTCAGAGGCTGAGTCTAGCAATTCATTCTCATAAAGGGGTATATTTACTAGTTTGTAATTGAAGTCTACTATGAACTAAAACATTTTTATTAATCACTTAACTTTTTACTAGTGTTCATTTCATATCAGATGATATAGTTTTGATTAAATAAAGTATGCTTTTCTTTTTAAAAGTTATATCATTTGCCAGGTGCTGTGGCACAAACATGTAATACCAGCAGCTCAGGAAACTGAGGCAGGAGGACTGCAAATTCAAAGCCAGCCCTCAGGGCCTTAGTGAGGCCCTAAGCCACTCACTGAGACCCTGTCGTGCCCCTGAGTTCAATCTCTATTACCAAAAAAAAATAAAACATAAAAATAAAAATTATATTACTTAGGCCTTAAATAATGTCAGACTAACTGTCCACAGAGCACATACACACATTCTAAAATAATGGACTTCAACTAACCAGCATCGTTATAAAAGGTAGTACAAAATAACACAGGTGTTTTAGCATGTATTTCATTAAAATCTGTCCATGGAAAATCTGAGAAAAAAAGAAAATGGGTGTCTGTCCCTAATTCCCAACTGTGAGTGTCCTTCCTTTTGGATCTGTCTGTGTTATTAGATGAGAAGAGAGAGTCCAAGGTGAAAATAACAAGGAATAGTACCATCAAGGATGAAATGACAGAAAGTTTGCCAACCACCTGCCAGGTGGGAAAATCCTGACAGTTCATCCACTTCCGAAATGCCCAAGGTATTCTTTGCACAAAGACATACACAGAAGTTGTACATAGATGATAAATTGCCTGAGTCTCTGATTCACAAAATCTCTATGACCACCTAATGCTATTTTTTAAAATGTATGAATACATACATCTCCATTTTTACTTTATAATCTGAGCTAGAGAAAATTTACTGCAGCATTATCATCCAGGCCTCATTACCTCATGGTTAATTAGTTAACATTTGTAAAGCGCTTTGAAGATGAAAAGCATCATATAAATGCTAAGAATTATTAAATAATATGAGAGGAAAATCATAAAATAGATACATTGTTAACATTAATTTGTATTTTATCTTTGCTTATTATCTTTCCCCTAGTATCTGTCATTTAGGGCTGAACTATATATAAAGGCCGGGGGAGTTTCCTTGTCTATCTCAGTTGTGACTCAGTATTGTGCTGGCCCCAAATTAATACTTGCCATAAAACAAGTTCTCAGACTGAAACAAATTAACTGTCCACAGAGATCCCCACTTATACTGGTGAAAATGTTAAATTAGTTAAACAATTCACTCCCCCCACACACACACACATACAGATAAAAGATGTATCAATTCAGAAGTAATTAACAAGCATTTCTGTTTTGTTCAAGACAATGCAAAATACACTAGCAAGATTAGCTGAATCATTTGGGTGAGAAACATATGATTCTACTTTGCTCCCACAGTATGGTTGCAGATCCGGCTACTGAATAGGTTAGGACAGTATATTATGTAGTGTTGACTGTTCCCTACATTTTGCTGTCATCAAAGCAAGTTAAACAAACTTTTCTGAAGCCCTGTCATCCCGCCTCCTCCTCCCCCAATCCTAAGTGGACAGAAGGACAGACAAGCAAACCTGCTTAAAAAAAAAATCTTTGGCAGCTTGCCAGGGATGAGACAGGGAAGAGAAGAAAAGGCAGTGGTAAAATATTCTTAAAATATGTTCATGATGAAGGCTTTCAATGAAACAGGAAATAACAGATCAAGTGCATTCAAAGTATTTGCAAACTGTTTAATTGGGTAAAGGCAAGTCACCCTTTTCTGATCACAGCAACGTCTTTATTGTGAAGCGCTCTTCAGCGATCCTAAAGTTAATCCCAAGTCCTGTTACAGGAAACTCATCCTTATTAAAGTAACATTAAGTGCTCCTTTTTTATTGATCTTCCCCTTCAGCTTAATGATAGAAACTTACTGATGTTTTAATAATAACCTCACAAGCTTTATCTCATTTTACTTTGCCTTGGTACTAAAAGATGCAGTGGAAACTAACTTAACATAAACATTTTGCAGATGTCTTTAAAGGCCAGGGGGAGGTGGGGGGGGAAAGATTCAATTGAGCTGCGTGTTAACAAAGATGGCTGAAAAACTAAAAGATAAAAGGGAGGCTCCAGTGTGAACATCAAAGAATTGTTAATGACAAGAAATACCATTAGGGTTAGCATCTCTTTTGTTTCAACCCTTTCACACCTGCAGCGTGTGGTGAGCTAAGCCTTTGTTCCAAAATCTGAATTACCTCCATTAGCACTTATAGAAAAAAATGGTTGCAAAACAACAGAAACGTACTTTTGGCTCTCCCCTTTGGCTTGAAAAGTCAGAAATTAGTTAGGTATCTGTGGATTTCCTTCTAGTCACTGGTGTAACTATAGAGATTATAGAAGGGTAAGGTAATAGGTTGCAAATGAGTCGGGTTGAAATGTGAGAATAGCTTTGTAACTCAAAAAAGAAGGTAATGTAAGCAATGTGGAGAAGCACACATAAGAAGCTCCAACATTAGCAATAGCAAAATCAGAGCGTGAAATTCAGATTAGCCCTCCCCAAGCTGTGAGAGGAAGGGGGTATCACAAGACTTGGCATGGCGAAAGGTGTAACCTGTTTTATTTGGCCCCTGAAAAATTTTAACAGATGGTAGGACCAGCTGTCTTTTTCAGCCATTTAATAAACTCTTCGGTGGTAACAGTTTGGAAAGTGGGGGTTTTTCGTTTTAGGCCAGAGGAGAAAATAAAGAAATCTGTCCCAAGTTGTGTTTGCCAAGTAGTAAGGCCTGGAAACGTTAGGAAAAGTTAAAGGGGGAAGAATCTAGTCGACTATATTATCATCGTGTCTTTTTAGAGAGCAGCAACAAAAACAAATCCCTCCCTGCCAAATGAGGTGACTAACTACTGGCAAAACGTGTTTTGTCTCACCATCTTTATCTGGGATTTTAATTTTGGTCTTTCAAAAAGAGATGCCTGGTTATTTGTTTAATGCTCATTGACAAAGCACTGTAAGGCAGCAGTTACAAAAGGAAACAAACTAAAACTTCATTAGAATTTAGTACTCACAGAAGGGAAATACTTTGTTATAAAGAATGAAAGGGTGAATTCCTTCCAATTTACATAATTAGTCTAAAATGGCATAGAACCTTCCTAATCATGTCCTGTAAATTACAGAGCTCTGCTCCAGACCTCAGGGAATGGGGGAAATGCTCATGTCAAGTTATTTTCAGAAGAGGATCTAAGAGGTTTTGCTTTTGTGCCTAAAATGTTTCATAAAATTGGCAATGTTTTCCCACCAGTAAAATGGCAACCCTTGGTTATGGGAGAAAGAGTTTATTTGCAAAAATTCTCCCCATGGCTACAAACACAACTCTTCCTTTTGAAAATGCCCTTGATTCCTGGTTGAGTGACAGCCACTTTCCTTTGACAAAGCTTTGTTCTGTCCACAGGCCCATTGTAGATATCAGATCTGTATCACTGCAAGTAAATTACAATACTAATATGTAAACTCTTTTTAAATTAGATTAGACCATCTTTTTAGAGAACTAAAGCATATGCAGCTTTCATTATATCTCGTTGATCCCTTTTTTTTTTTTTTCTTAGTTCTAGCCTCCCTCCTTTCTGGACTGTTGGTAATGTTTTGGCTCCTTAAAAAAGTAGCAAAGAAGCCAGGCACGGTGGCGCATGCCTGTAATCCCAACAACTCAGAAGGATTGTAGGTTCAAAGTCAGCCTCCGCAACCTGGGAAGGCCCTAAACAGCTTAGCAAGACCCTGTCTCAAAATAAAATATAAAAAAAAAGGGGGCGCTGGGGATGGGACTCAGTGGTTCAGAACCCCGGGGTTAAATCCCTGGTACCAGAAAAATAAAAATAAAAAAGATAGCAAAGTGTAGGTGGTCATAGAAGCATAAGGAATGATTCTACCTGGATTAAGTTAGTTCAGTCATCAAGGCTAGTTACCAAAATTAACAGAATGCCATTTCTAATTCTTTAATTACTATGATTTGTGACATGCCTTAGACAAATTACAGTCCTTCCTTCAGGGTATTTTCTCCAGTCTGTAACAAGGGAACACCATTCATTCAACACATCCTTAATGAGTACCTACTCCACTCCAAGTACTGTGCCAAGAGCTGGAATAGCAAAGGGATAAAGACACGAGATCCCTATTCCTTTGGAGCTTGTATAGCTCACATTGTCACTGGATAAACATTAGAGAAAGTTTACAAACATAAAACATCCACAGCGGACTATTTAAGCTCCATCTATGCAACTTCAAAATTACCCACATGATGCAGATGCCTTTCACAATTAAATCTGGGGCAGGGGGACTTCTACATTCAAGCTCCATCTATGCAACTTCAAATTCATCCTGGCAACCCTTGGCAAAGAGTTGGTTTTTTGATGTGAATGTTTCTTTTCCAGTCACTGGTTTCAGAGATCACAAGCTCCTCACTAAAATGTGATTATCTAGAAGTTATATGTATCTAGAAATTACATGTATTTTTCTCACACATGACAAAGTACTTTACTAAATTTGGAGAACAAACAGTTTCGATTAGAAAAAATAAAGAACATGGAGCCTGACTTTATAGAAAGATAAGTATTAAAACTATCTGAAAACTAGGTTTATCTTGTGCGTGGAAGATAGAAACTTTCAACTTAGTCCCACCTCCAATATTTCAATACCTTCATTTCTATATGAAGCACTTTCAGATTACCCGAGTCAAATTAAATACTGACACAAATTCTATCCAATTTTCCAGAATGTAAAAGTACAGTTCACCCTGAATACAAGAGAGAAATTAGAAATTCATGCAAAACCCAGATGAAACTGGGCCAGGTAATTCATTGTTTCTCTACCGAGTAGTAGGCCACTCTTGGGGGTGGCTGGCAATTTCACCTTCCCAGCCAAGGCCCCTGCCCAAGCAGTGACCAACTAAATAGTTCTCAGAGAAGGGCACCAAAAGCAGAAGCCCCTAAGAATAAAGTCAGTGACACTTAAGTACAGTTGTGGCAGAATACTAAGTCCAAACACTTATGCTGCTTCCTAATGCACCCTCATAAAAAAATGCTATATTTGACTTTTTGTTGTTGTTTTACTAGACTCCCCTTAGACAGTGAACTGCAATATTCCTAGCAAAGACAAAACACTAGTTTATGCTCATGAAAATAAGGAGTGATGAAATAGTAAAGACCATAAAAAGGTGACAAATATTGACCTGTAACTCACCTTAGGATTGTTGGGAAATATTATTATTTATTATTATATTATTATTTCAGAATTCTCCAAATATCCAGGAAATTCTGAAATAAGAGAAATGGTATAAGAACCCTCATATCAGGCATTTTCTAATAGAATAAAATAATTTTCTTTTGATCCAAGTGTATTTCATCTCTGAGCTATATCCCAGGCTAGCCTCTGACTTGCAATTCTCCTACCTCAACCTCCCCAGTCACTGGAATTATAGGCATGTGCCATTACATCCAACTAAATTATTTTCTTAAATTTGTAGCACATGATAAATCAAATTATTTCCAGTTTCATTGCTATAATGAATATAATTGCAAACATTGAAAAGGAACTATTTCTCAATCTCATTAATATCACTCAAAAGATATTTATTGAATGTTCACTATGTGCCAGATACCTTTCTTCTGATGCAAAGAGCCCCAAAATATTACAGGGACAGGAAGAGGGGAAAAAAGAAGAAATAAGGTGAAGGAAAATAAAGAAGAAACTATTTACTGGATGTTAAAATGTACTATAAAATTTATATATATATTATTATCTCCAGAGTAGACAAATAGAAAAATAGAACAACAAAAAAGATACAAAATAAACATAAGTATATCTAAGTTTTTCTCTTATTTTTTATTTTAAATTGTAATTTTGTCTTTTTTCAAAATACCTTCATTTTATTTATTTATTTATTTGGTGTTGAGTATAAAACCCACTGTCTCACATGTGCTAGGCAAGCACCCAACCACTGAGTTACACCTCCAGCCCCCATATCTAAGTGTTTCTTTATGATCCAGGTGAAATTTCAAATCAGTCAAGAAATGATTCGAAAATTAATTGAATTTTTGGAAAAAAAATTCAGTGTCATTCTCAAGCTCTATGAACTACCTGCTTGCAAACCCCCAAGTTTGTCTGCCATTGGCTCACAGCAGAAGGCACAAAGTTCCCAGGTCCCAGACCACTGCAGCAGCAGTAGTAGCCAGAGAGCCAGCATTTGCACCTTTCTTCCAATCTCCCATTCCCACAGGCTGAAGCTGGGGGCCAGCTGCTGCCTGCATACAGTGCCGGGGATACAGGCGAGGTACCCCAAGCTTAAGAAATCTAGTCTTTTTGTAATGGGCAGTAAGCCTGCCTGATCTTTGCCCCAGATGGTGGTATTATCTTTATTAATATTGCACAACCAAAAACCTGCCCTCTGCTCTTAAGGAGACATTGTCTCTACTTTCCAAGTCTGTTCACCACATAAACATCCTTGAAAAGTTAGCCGAGGATAATGGCAGTCTGCTCATGAGACATGCAGCAACATGACACATACAAGGAGAATGGTCTCCCCACAGGCATTAACTTTTGCTTGATTTTTAAAGAAATCTGGATAAAGAAAGGGATCAACATAAAAAAAAAATAAAGAAAGAAAGAAAGAAAAGAAAAAAGAAAACAAGAAGAAATTATAACAAAGTAGGAGAAAATATATATGAATGTTTCCATACTTTTTAGGTAGGGAGACCTTTCCAAACATAATGTTAAAGACAACCTAATGGAAAAAGAATAATGGATTTACAATTTTTGTAGTTTTATGTATCAGTTAAAAATTACATCTAATTTTTAAAAGATGGGTTTCACTACTTATGATTTTAAATTGTAATCAAATTGCACTGGGGAAATAAAATTTATTTTCCATATGTACTGAATTTCTGTTTGGGAAGATGCTAAGGAGGTGGATGGTGGAGGTGGATGGTGGCAATGGTTACCAACAATGTAAATGTATTGAATGCCAATGAATTGTACAGCTAAAAATGTTTAAATGGTAAGTTTTGTTATTATATTTTAAAACATTAGATTGTAAATATAATCTGAAAAATGACATTTGTGGCATAAAAACAATGTTTTCACTTAATCCGTCTGTATTGACTTCTATGATGCACTAAGAATACATGAAGATCAAGATGTTACAGTCTTATCTTCATGGAGAGTAGTGAGTTCCTACAAACTATTAAGAAAAAAGAAAAACATCCCAATAAAGACAGACAGCTCACACAAGTTGATAAATTATGAAAAAGTGTTAGACCTCACTAATAATAAACTAGAAATTATAAATGGAGTATCATTTTTTACTTTCGGAATGGCAATGTTTTCTTAATCGAAGTGCTATTTGTGAGCATATTAGAAAATGGGTACTCTCAAACTCTGCTAGTAGGGATATACATTGACATCGAGTCCCTGTCTACAACTCCAGATATATCAGGAGCCTTAAAATTATGCTTACTTTTTGCTCAGCTGTTCCCCCAAAAGGGATATATCCTGAGAGACCAGTCTGAGATATGTACAAAATATTGTTCTTTGCAGCATTGTATGTAATAGCAAAAACAATCAAACAAAACCCCATTGGAAGTCATTTAAATATTCACAAGTAGGGCATTGTAGTGTAACCATATAATGGAATACTATCTAGTCTTAAAATAGCTCAAAAAGGAGGAAAAAGAAGCCTGGTTATAAAAAAAAGTACAAAAAAAATTTTATAGTATACTCTTAAAAACAGTATAAATACTATTTTCAATTTTCAAACAGGCCTATGTACCATGAAAACTAAAAGGTTGGCAATGTTGGTATTCCAGCATTGAATATTCAGTAGTCATTATTAGGTAAGAAATATTAAAGGGAAGAGAGTAGCTGACCCTTTTCCCTTCATTAGATGTATATTATTTATATTTGAAGAAACCTAACTATAATTTAATTCATTCTTGAATGTAGAATACTTTTCCATGTAATCTTTTTAACAGTATCTAATCCTGTTTTAAATCTTTCTCTTTCTTGTTAAAAGGTTCTATGAATGGACTTGCCACCAATCCTCCTGAGGAAAGGCCTTACAAACTGCATTTTTAGTCAATGAATAAATTTGGCACATCATAATAATGGATTATTGTGTAACTGTTAGAAATTAAGATTTCGTTAACTATGTAAAACCAGGGAGAAATCTTTATGGTAAAAGAATATAAAAGGCTGTGCGTGATGTACACTCTGGTTTCCATAGTTCAAGGACAGGTGTGGAGCATAGCAGGTAATGGATAGACTTCCCACGGCGAGAAGATGGATTCCAACTCTTCTGTTTTCATTGGAACTTCTGAAAATTACAAAAAACAAGGGCTGTGTGAGACTTGAGAGTGGACTGATGTAAGAGAGAAGCAAGATGATTTAGACCAGAATTCGTGGGGGCCTGTGCCTTTGTAGGGTCACCACCTACCCACAGTGCAGCCTCAGCCTGGCACACTTCAGGACTCAATTTCTTCAGACTATCATGTGATATTCTGGCTCTGGATGATTGATCAGTGCAATCTAAAAGTTTTCATCATGTTTTAAGTCAAGATCTTTTTCTTCCTGTGAAGTGTGAGGAAAGCCCGGGAGAAAGTCTGTAAAACAGTTCTGCAGGGCGGAGCTGCTCCCATGGATTCTTCAACCCCTGATCCCTGAGACACCTCTGCTGCCCTCCTGAGTTTTTAGGAGAGCTGAAACCTCTCTTTCTAATCTTTCAGATGATGAATGAATAAAACAGAAAGGGAATTTATTGTCAGTAGGAAAATCTAACCACACTCCAAGTTAGGATGAGTGTTTGGAGAGGCTGAAGTCCATGAGGTAGAGGAGCCATAGGAAGGTTCTCAAGTGCTGGCTGGGAGGCTCTGCATTACAGCCACCCAGGCCATGCATGGAAATGTTGAGTCCCAAGCCTTTAGCCATGATGACTGATCAGTGTTCAAGGTGGGCGCAGGCCTCTGCACTCTCAAGGGGCCCTGTCTGAAGTGAGCCAGTGTGCAGTTAGGATAACTGGGCATCATCTCCATTGGCAGCTCTCTGTTCAGGGGAGTTTTCCTGAAGACAGAGAAAACCCTGCCTCAGTCAGGCCAGCTGAGCCTCATCTGCCCATGACTGACAAATACTCCATCCTTCAAAATTCTTGCCCATTCTCTACCTCCATCACCACAATCTTCTGACCTTACAACAGTGTCTTAGGAAAAGCAAAACACCACTAATTAGAATCCTGTTCATCTTAGTTAGTCTTATCAGTCACATTTGCAGATCATTTCTTATGGCAGTTTGAGAAACTTCCAAAGATATACAACCATTTCATAAATATTTATATTTTAATTTCAGAGGAACTTACTTTCTTATTATGTTCCCAATTTTGCCTATATGCTCTACTTGAGTTCTGAAAAATCTCTATATATTAATAAAAATCAATAAAGTCAAAATTGAACTGCTCCTGGGCGTGGTGACACATGCTTGTAGTCCCAGCAGCTTGGGAGGATCACAAGTTCAAAGTCAGCCTCAGCAATGGAAGGTGCTAAGCAACTCAGTGAGAACCTGTCTCTAAATAAAATACAAAATAGGGCTGGGGATATGGCTCACTGGTCAAATTCCCCTGAGTTCAATCCCTAGTACTCCCCCCCACCAAAAAAAAGAGATTGAATTCCTAATAGAAAACAAGAATAAAATACTTCAAAATTCCTTTCTTTTCTGGTATTCTCTTTTCTTTAACTCACATCAAAAGTTCTAAGGAAAGGTAATGACCATGGTACTGATTTTTTATTTTGCTTCTGACAGTTAAATTCAGGGCCTAAAATTTTGCATTAATTACATTATTCTTTTGATAATAAAAGAGATGCGGCTGATTCTTTGAAACAGTTGTGGCCAGATGGAAATATAATGCCAATATGACAGTATCTATGAAAGTCGTTGGATTGACTGCTCTGGGGACCAGAACTTGAGATTTCTCTGCAGAACAGAACATAAGCAAATGAAGGTTTTAGCTGTGGTTGCCCACACTCTGTCACTGAGCCTCAGCCCTGTCCTGCTGGGGCCACCAGCACCAGGTGGAAGAGCAATTTGGTCTCCTCTCGACTTAATCCGCGCCTGTCTGTGGAGACCTCACCGAGGTGCCAACTGTAAGGATGGCTCTGGGTTTCAAACACCTGTCCACTAGGAGCTGGACTTCTACCCCCAACTTCCTTTCAAGCAGCCACAAGGCAGACATCAGATGGTGGCAACTTCTGGTCCCTCCTGAGAGGATTGGTTCCATGGTGTCCCACGGCTCCTTGCTACAGTTTCACCATTTTCTGGGTATTTATTCGAGTGTGTAATTTTGAATGTAGACTAAAAGCGCGAGCGAAATCTTCTTTGGAAAGCCATACAGAATCATATGGACAACAGGGCTGCGCTTTCCTTCTGTCTGATTCCCACAGCCATCCTTTAACCTCTTGTATTTGGGTGGGTTTTTTCTTTAATTTGATTAATATTAATTCTGTGCATCATCCTAAATATTTATGAACTATTTTAATCCTCATAACCGTAGAAAGTAAGTACTGTGATTACACACATCTTAGAGATGAAAAAATGAGGCATGGGGAGGTTAAGTGTCCAAAGTCACAAAGTAATAAGTGGAGCAGCTGGGAGCCAGGCATTCTGACCCCAAAATCTGGGCGGAAGGTATTCTTTTCCACATTTTCCAGATAAATACTCCAAGGGGCGAGAAAGTACTTGGTCTACCACTTCACACTCTTGTCTCTTCTAATTGTGAGTCCTAATTTATTCGCTTTTACAGACTTCAGGATGACATGTTGCTGCCCTTGTTTGCATCCTCCCAGCCTGTGGTGTCTTACTCAGATGGAGCTGAGCAAGCTCCTGAGGAAACTAAGGGCCTTGCAACTCCCAGCAGGAGCAAGTCAGGGACTGACCCCGGGCTCCACCTTCTGCAGAGGCTTCCTGAATAAGCAGCAGATCAGGACCTCCCCAGGGACTTACCAGGCTTTAAATCCTTTCCTGCTACTCACACTAACAGGACTCTGGTTCATTCATTTGTTCAACATATATTTAATGAAGACTGAAAAGTACCATGCTAGGTACCAGAGATGCAGCAGCAAGCAAGACACCAAGCCCCTGCCTTTAAGGAGCTCTCAAGTATAAACAGATGGAGGCAAACATATAAAAAGGCAATTCCAATGTCCAGGAGAACTGGCATAACAGTAATGGACATAATGGGCAACCTAGCGTGTTGAGGAGCATAGGGAAGGGGCAAAACCAGTAGAAGGTTTTCAGGAGAAAGTGCCACCCATCCTTAGACCTTAGCACCATAGTAAGTCATCAACACAAGTTCATGTAGGCTTATGTGTAGGATCTGAGACATCCATTGTAATAGTCATTGAGGAGTTTTAAGCCAAGAATTGGCAATATCCAGTGTGATAATAAGCACCAATTTATTGAGCTGTGTATTAATCCTCTACATATCTTATGCATTCGTTACATAATACATGTTAAAACACTGTGAGGTTGGTGTCACTGCCCCATTTTATAGATGAGATACTAAGGCATAGTAAGGTTAAGCCATTAAGTGGCAGGGCCAGGATTTGAATCCAGGCAGCCTGACTCTGGCATCTGTGTTCTTATGCATTCTGATACACAACCAACCTTGTCACAAAGAGGATTTAATAAATAGTTGAGACATTTGGTAGCCACTTTTTTATTTTCCCCTAGTCCAAGGGTTGCTAGCCTTGATTATCATGGGAGTCACCTAGGAAGCTTTTTATAAAAGTGAAATAAATGAAAAAATACACACACACACACACACTCATACAAAGTACAAATATTTACAGAGACCTAATTTATAATAACCCCAAACTGGAAATAATCAAAAAGTCCTTTATTGGGTGAATCAATAAATAATGGTGTGTCCATACAATGGAATGCTAAGCAGCAATAAAAAGGAGCAACTGATACACACAACAATTTGAATGGCTCTCAAGGGGATTATTTTGAGTGGGGGAAAAAAAAAAGCCAGTGTCAAAAGGTTACATACTATACAATTTCATTTCCATAACATTCTCAAAATGATAAAATTGGAGAGATGAACAGATTAATGATTGCTAGGGGTTGGTGATAGAATGTGAAGTGTAGATTTGACTATAAAGGGGTAATAGGAAGGAGTCTTGCAATAAAGCAATATTTCTGTGTCTTTATTTCAGCAGTGGTTACAAAAATCTACACATGTGATAAAATGACCTAGACTATACACATATATTATATTAATGTCAATTTCCTGATTTTGATATTCAACTATAGTTAGATGTGATCATTGGGGGACACTGGATGAAGGGTACGTGGGACATGTCTGTATTTTATAACTTCCTGTATATCTGTAATTACTTTAATGTAAGAGGTTGTTTTTGTGTTTGTGGTGCTGGGGATCAAACCTGGAGTCTTTGCATATTAAACTTACACTCTACCACGAAGGAAACCTCCCAGACCTTCAATGTAAAAGTTTTAAAAGAAAAGAAAAAAAAAAAAGCAGTGCCTAGGCCTCACAGATTGTGATTTTCTTAGTATAAACGAGGCCTGGATTATTGATATGTTTGAAATCTCCTCAGTGATTTTCACCTGCAGCCAGATCTAAGCACCTCTGAGCCAGTGCCCAGAATCCCTAGGGTTGGAGGCACTCTTGGAGAGCCCTAGCTGCCAACTGGCAGAGGACAGGTCCCTGAGAGGCCAGGACACCAGACATATCCTCTACTTATGGACAGTGGGGACTGATCTTAGGTATTTGTTCAACAAACAGCAGCCTAAATTCTCAAGTTGCTTGCTTCATTGGGCTCCTTGCAGGTTTTACTTCTGGAATGCTGGGCCCATTTGCCCACAGATGGATTCCAGCTCCTGCCTGAGGACATATTTCCCTTCTGGAGGGCCAAGTTACTAGGTCCAGTTTCAGGGCATATTTATTTCATCTTTTACCATGGCCTCATTGGAAGGGTAGCTGAATCCCAGATGGTCAACAACAATTTACCCTGGCTGGATAAACTGTCCCCAGGACAGGTCTCATACAGAAAGGTGCCAAGAATGTTTTTAACACCTTGCACCCCAGTGTACATTTCCAAGCGAGTTATTAAATCAATATCAATTAAGAGCAGGTCAAGAGTATTCTGCTCATACCTAGCAGTTGGCAGCTCATGTTTCAGCTGAGAGTCTCCAAAACCTCCAGAAAGGTTTCAGATCAAGGAAGGAAATAGCAATTGGGTGACTGAAGTCCCCCAGTTTCCCTGGGACCACTATTGAGATGGGAGCCATGTGTGCCACTAAGTTAACACAGTGGCCACCCCTGGAGCCTCTGGGCAGGCAGGGAGCAAGCCCTGGAATGTATTTTCTAGTAGCTGTGCCGGCTAAGTGGCAGACTTCCTGGTTGCGCCTCCCTCTCTCCCCCCCCCCCACC
>NW_026000037.1:57347778-57358507 GCF_001458135.2 Marmota marmota marmota
TTCTGAATGAATATCACCCCTTATAGCCACCCCAGCAACTCAAGTGTTCTATCCCAAACAAGAAAGTTCCTGATGAAATCACATCACACTTGTCAGAGTGTTGATTATGGTTTAATGGGCCAGAGTGTCAATCTGTTTCCCCAAGGAGGCATTTGCAAGCTAGGATTTTTCTCTGGGTAGCCTTAATGTCTTTGTCCTATTTTCAGGTATGCCAAGCATCTGTGGACAGGTGAGGGGAATCACTGAGAACTCCATGATTTCTTCACTAAACTTAGTGGAGGAGGTGGGCATGAAAAATACTTGATTTAGCTCCTATAGGGTGGAGCTTTTGCATGTTTTTATTCACTAGCACCTTTCAAAGCCTGGTTCCTCCACCAACGCTCAGTTCTCAGTGCCTGACCTGCCTTTCTCCTCCTGTGTCGCCTTCCCCTTCCCCATACTATTCTTCCATCCCTCCACCCCCACCTCTCTGTAGCTTTCTGGCTGTCAGTATGCAGAGATGTTCAGGCAGCTGGGGACCTGCCTTTGGGGTCAGAGTCCTGAGGAACAGCTTTGTTCTCTTAAATACTATTGTCATCTGACTCACCTATTACTGTGAATAATTTGCTAATTTTGGCCATAAAAACAAGTTCTTAGACAATCTGCAGTAATGTGTCTTTTTATGTGGATCAGGGGAGTATTTTTCTGCCTCCTCTTTGTTTGATATGGAAATGAGGCTGATAGCTTTATAGCCAGCCAGGAATTGGAGCATGGGAGAAAAAGAAAATTGTGTCCACCATAAAGGTGGCTTAGCTCTCTTCGATAAGTCTTTGAAGAATTAGTTCTTGGAAAACAAAGTCTCTCGAAATAAATGAACATCAAATTAGAGTTCCCGTGGGTAGCAGGAATACATTCTGGGTGCCTATAAAACATGCACATTATGTAATGTTTTGCCTGATACCACTATTAATGAATCATCTGAGACAAAACTCTGGTGTAAGAAAAAATTAACTGGGTTGAGAAAGTAAAATCATCATAAATCAGGAGACTGTAGGAATTCACAGTCAGACTGTTCTGGTCAAGGCAGATTAACCACCAAATACCCAGGTCCACAACTGCAGACAAATGAGGCCAAGATCAAGCAGAGGAGCACATGCATGGATCCCTCTTCTGGGTTTCCTTCCTGCTTCTGTTCTCTTCTGAATGAATATCACCCCTTATAGCCACCCCAGCAACTCAAGTGTTCTATCCCAAACAAGAAAGTTCCTGATGAAATCACATCACACTTGTCAGAGTGTTGATTATGGTTTAATGGGCCAGAGTGTCAATCTGTTTCCCCAAGGAGGCATTTGCAAGCTAGGATTTTTCTCTGGGTAGCCTTAATGTCTTTGTCCTATTTTCAGGTATGCCAAGCATCTGTGGACAGGTGAGGGGAATCACTGAGAACTCCATGATTTCTTCACTAAACTTAGTGGAGGAGGTGGGCATGAAAAATACTTGATTTAGCTCCTATAGGGTGGAGCTTTTGCATGTTTTTATTCACTAGCACCTTTCAAAGCCTGGTTCCTCCACCAACGCTCAGTTCTCAGTGCCTGACCTGCCTTTCTCCTCCTGTGTCGCCTTCCCCTTCCCCATACTATTCTTCCATCCCTCCACCCCCACCTCAACATCCCACACCCCAACCCCAGCTGGGTCTGCCCTGCATTCCAGGTCCATGTGTCCTGCAGCCAAAGCTGTTTCCCATCTACCTCTTGTTATTTAAACCTGGTGACTCTTCTTAGAATTCTCCTGATACAGCCCCAGCACTTCCTGTGGTAGAGGACTTGCATTTCCCAGAACCTGGGCTCTGACCCAGACTCCTCACCAACCTGCAGGATGAGCTCCTGTGAGTCACTTACCTTCTTTGGGCTTCAACCTCCACGTGTGAAAATAATAAATTGGATTTCAAGGCCTGTTCTATCCTAAAACGTTACAATCCTAGCTACCTTCAGGAATAAGTTTTCTTTTCCTTTTCCTTTGTTTTCCTTTCTCTTTTCTTCCTTCCTTCCTTCCTTCCTTAGGGTCATCACTTCAGCCTTAAAAAGGAAGGAGATTCTTACTTATGCTACTTCGTGGATGGACCTTGAAGACATTATGGTCTATGAAAGTAAGCCAGACACAAAAGAATAAACATGCATGATTCCATGTATATGAGGGATCTGGCAAAATGTTGCTTGCCAGGGGCTGGGGTTGAGGGAAAATAGGGAAATATGATTTAATGAGAGTTTCAGTTTTGCAAGATGTGAAGATTACACAATACTGTGAATATACTTAACCACTACTCAAATGGTTAAGATGGTCAATTTCATTCTTTACCAAAATTAAAATTTTTTAAAAGGGGAAAAACCCTTCTCCAATGTAACATATCAAAAACAAACAAAAAAACAATGTTACTGTGTTGTTGGAATACAGAAAGGAAAAAAAGAGAGAGAGAGAGAATTAGTTCCTTGAGTGAAGAAAATTAGGCCCAGAATGGTTAAGAACCTTGCCTATAGTCCACACAGCTATGACTGTGTACATGCACAGACCAGGTTCCTTAATGTTTGGATAGTTAAAAATAGGAACATGGGTAGGGGGTGAGCTCAGTAGTAGAACACAAGTTTAACATGTGCCAGGCCTTGGGTTCAATCTCCAGCATCAAAAAAGAGGTAAATAAATAAATAGGGGAGAGTAATTTTAAAACTCTGTAGTTTCCCTATACTGCTTGTAGAATAAAATTGTGTAACCCTTCATGTTTTGCCCAGAGAACAGAGCAACTTATATTTTTGTCAATTATTAATTAGGCTAATAAAGAATAATATAGGTAGATATTTTACATAGATTTATATGTAAGCCATCATATTCAAGTTGTTGGAGTCTGAAGAGTGATGTTGTCATTAAGGCATATGACATAGACAGATATTAAAACACTCTCTTGTTCCTGCGATGAGAGTCCAGGGCACCACTGACTTGGCAGAGACTCCCAGGTAAAGACAGACAATGAAGGCGCCCTCAGAAGGCAGAAGGGGGCCTGGCGGTAGATTGGGGGCTATGGCTGACCTTCTTGAGCTACACTGAGATGCCCCAGGCTCGGACTTTGCCTCAGCCCCAAAAGCATTTCACTAAAATGCTTCATAATAATGATGAGACTTGAAAACACCTTTCTAAAATATCAAGAAAAGTTAATGCTATCTGCATCTTAAAACTCATTCTAGGATTGGGTTTGTGGCTCAGTGGTAGAGTGCTTGCCTAGAATGTGTGAGGCACTGTGTTCGACTCTCAGCACCACATATAAATAACAAATAAATAAAATAAAGGTCCATCAGTGTCTAAAATATATATATTTTTTTTTTAAAAAAAACTCATTCTAACTAAGTAAGGACCAGATGTTGCCCTTGTGATTGAAATGATAATTATTCTAAAGGGACAGCTGGGCTGAGGATGTAGCTCAGTGGTAGAGCTTGGCTTAGCATGCTTGAGGCCCTGGGTTCAATCCCCAGCACTCCAAAAAGAAAAAAAAAAGTATCTAAAGGGACAGATAAGTTAGGCATGTAGCCCAAAATTATTCAAAAGTCATTGACTCTAAAACCAAAGTGCAATACCCTAATTTTCAGCAGAAAAAGGTAAACAGATTCCCATTTATCATTGTCAAATAAGAGCAAAGTTATTGAGTGACTGAAAAGGGGCTTTTGGTACAGAGTCCAGGTCTTATGTTTAAAATGGAATGTTTAGATTAAATAAATATTAACCTCAAAAATGTCTCATTTTAATAGGAGTTTCACTCAGTGGTTAAGAAGGAAGGGAAATGATAACAATAAACACTGTAACAGGAACATAGTGTCATATAGAAACATCATCAAAGGGCACCTCTTTTATGAGGCTTGTAGAAGGCTGTGTCTGTGATTTACATGCCTAATAACTGTGCTTTACTATACAAGTAAAATTTAGATGGTTAATGCTAGAATGATTAATTTTCTCTCTCTCATCCCTCTCTCTGTCTCCACACACACACACACACACACACACACACACACACACATATACACACACAGACACACACACAACAAAGTAGTCTTGTAACATACGACATGATTTTAGAGCTTAGTTTCATCTGCTTTATTTACATAAACTTAATAATTTAAAGATAAATAATACCCTTTTCTTAAATTGGACATTTAAGAAAACATCAATTCAATAATGGACTATCCCCATGTCCTGCTTGGTCAGAGGAGGGACAGTGAGGACAGTGGACAGTGAGAAGAAAATTCCTCCTTAGCTTGATGCCACGTCAAGTTGGCAGGTGTTAAGATGTCATGACAACTAGGCAAAACTTGACCTACTTTGAGAGAGTCTCCCTCTCTCTCTCTCTCTCTCTCTCTCTCTCTCTCTCTCATCCCTAAAATAGCAACTAGAGAAAACAGGAAAGGCTACACTGGATGCCCTTCTCAAAGGACCCTCCTCCCAAATCATTAGTCAGTTGAGACCTAGCTTTCCTGGGAGAATATATTTTAGTGGAAAGATTCTAAGAGGTCATTTAATTCCTTAATACAGAGACTCGTCATTGCTTCCCGGCAACTTAGTAAGTGTTGGAGCCACCTACAATTTACCAAGCAACACACCAAGAGAGTAGAAAGCCAAGATGCAGCTGTAATTTTACGACATTGGGTTATTATGAACTTCAACTTATCATTCAGATCAAAACTGCTAAAAAGGCAATTTTAAAGTTGTGTGGAAGAGATTAATTGAAAAGGGAAAGCACAAAAGACAGTGCTGTCCAGGGTGATGTGACTTCTGAGTCTGGTAAAGTGGCCAGTGACACTGAGGAACTAAATTTTCAATTTAAATAGCCATATGTGGATCCTGGCTACTGGCTACCACACCCTCGTTAAGGGGTACTAGCTGGCTACTAGCAGAGTCTTGGAGTGTTTGTGGAAGTTCATGGAGGTAGGAAAGTGTCTCTTATCACCAGGTAAAAATCTAATAACTCATAAGATTGAAATGAAAGGTGAGTAGTGGGCGGAAGTGAAAGATAAGGTAGAAGGATTCAAGATGAGGCATCTTGAATGCAAATCTGAAGAAGATACAACTAATTCCATGCTCCCTGGGGAGCCATTTAAGGTTTCTGAGCAGGGTGAAAATATGAGTTGCTTGGGTTTTGGAAAGAGAGTCATTAGATAATGGGCAACATAGGTGTGGGGACTGTTTTGATTCCCTCTGGCTATATAACAAACCATCCTACACTTAGTGTAGGAAAATCAGAGTTTTTTTTACTGTACTCATGGATGTTCTGGGTCAAGGGTTTGGACACAGCATAGAGAGGATGGCTCATCTCAGCTCCATGATGTCTGGCACCTCAGCCAGTGTGTCTCAAACAGCTGGAAGTAGAATCACTTCAAGGCTTCTTTGCTCACATGTTGGCTCCTGGGCTAGGATAGCTTGAAGGTTGAGTTCTGTTGGGACTCTTGGCCAAAGCACTGACAGATAGCCTCTTATGTGGCTTGGGTTTCTCCCACTAGATTCCAAGACAGAGTGTCCCTGGGAGAGCATCTGGAGAGTAAGCATTCCAGGAACACCAGGTAGAGAAGCCACTTGCCTTTACTGCCTCCAAAGTCACCTCTGCTGCATTGTATTGATTAGAAATGAGTCACTGAAGCTAGGCTAATTATGGGATGGGAGATACTATGGTCATCCCTGGGAAATACAGTCTGCCACAAGGACCTTGAAATGGGAGCTGAGAGATAACGAAGGTTTCCACCACGAAAATGGAAGTGGGGGAACAAAGAAACAAGAACTGAACAATCGAATGGAGGTAGAATTAGCAGTGATGGAAGTAGAGAGGGAAGAAGGAGGAAGCTCAGAGGAGTTTAACCTGAGCCAAGTTAAAATATCAATCAGAAACCTGGCGGAAATGAGGTGATTTGGGAAATGGGAAGAGGGAACATGTTTCCTGGGATTGTACATGTTTTGTTTTGTTTCTTCGGGTTTTTGTTTGTTTGGAGGATACTGGGGATTGAACCCCGGGGGGGACTTTACCACTGAGCTACATCCCACGTCCTATTTATTAATTGATTAATTAATTTTATTTTGAGATGGGAACTAGCTAAGTTGCTGAGGATCTCACTGAATTGCTGAGGATGGCCTCAAACTTTCAATCCTCCTGCCTCAGTCTCCTGACTGGGATTACAGTTATGTGCCACTGTACCTGCTGGGATGTACATATTTTGAAGAATTTGGTGCAGGTGTCCTGAGGCCATATCAGGGAGCTAGTAAGTCAAGGCTGAAACTCTAGAGAAGGGTCAAGGTTAAAACCAGAAGCAACCTATGACCAAGGGGATGCACATGGTAGAAACTCAATAAAACATTGATTGGGTGGCACAACCCCACTGAGGCTAGGTATATTAGAGTGTTATCACTGCAACCAAAATACCTGACTGCAACCAAAATACCTGGGGCTGTAGCTCAATGGTAGAGCACTTGCCTAACACATGTGAGGCACTGGGTTTGATCCTTAGCACTACATAAAAATAAATAAATAAAATAAAGGCATACAGTCCATCTATACGAAAAAATTTTTTTAAATACCTGACAAGAACAACTTACAGAAAAAAATATTTACTTTGGCTCACAGTTTCAGAGATTCAGACCATGGTGGTTCAACTCCACTGCAGAAACATCATGGCAGAAGGATATGGTGAAGGAAAGCTGTTTAGCCAGCTCATGGCAACCAGGAAGGAAAGAGAGAGACAAATAGACAGACAGACAGACTAGGAAAAGATACACTCTTCCAGGGCATGCCACCAGTGACCTACTTTCTCCAACGAGGTCACAACTCCCTGTAGTCTATTCAATGAATTAATTCACTGAGAAGGTCAGATCTAATCACCTTACCTCCTAATACTGCTGCATTGCCCAACATATGAGTTTTGTGGGAATATTCCAGATCTAAACCATAACACTGAACCATGATTTTTGTAATGAAAAGAAAGAACAGTTGGTTCTTGGGCAACTCCTTGGAGGAGAAGTAAGGGTCTAGGAATGGAAGCTAGGAATTAAAGTGAGCAACTGCATAGTCAGAAAACATAGAAGATACTTGGATTGGCTCATTTAATCACTATTTCAATCTCTAGGGCTTTTCTCTTTCTTTTCTAGAAAGCTAAAAATTATTTCCCAGATTCACTTGCAGCTAGGATTCCAGATATATGATTAGATTGTCCCGACCAGACATAGCATACCAAATCTGGAAGGCAGAAGTAAATGCAGGAATTCTTCATTTGCTGTTCCTACTAGTAATCATGGTGGTGGTACTCTTTGTATGACCACTATAACAGAAGTCCAAGTTCCTGCCCAATAGCCATAGTTATCAAGAGACAAGATACAGATCACGGTAGAGGTGGCATGATTCTGAAGCTGGGTGCCGCAGTCTGGCTGGGCACAAAATCACGAGCCACCACACAGCTTGTAGATTCAAACAGCAACTCTTTATTCCCGAACTCACACCAGCCGTCTACAATCACGTTCTGGGGAAATCCACGTTCTCTGCCCAAATCCACATCCACTGGGCTTCTGTCTCCCAAAATATACTCTCTGAATCCCATGAGAACTCAAGGGGAACTCAGGCAGCAGGATACGCCCTATTCCCAGCAGGAATAATGTTAAACCTTAAACCTGGAACCTAAACTGGGAACGCCCTAAACCCGATTATGTTAAACCAGGAACACCCTAATCCGCCCTGGTCCTTGAGCAATGTCAACTACATTCAATGTCACTGCAAAATGTCAGCAACATGGGGTACACCGGCAAGGAAATTGTCATACCTACTTGGCTAATGGCTCCCAGCAGCTGGGCAGCTGTCAATGTGGCTTTCCAAAAGGCAGACAGCTCTGTTACTCCACAGCTCCTGATCTTGGCAGGAGCAGTGTCCCCTTGTCAACCTAGGTCTGTGGCATGACTTGGGCAGTCATTTCCAAAAGCTCAGTTGAGACTGTTTCTTCAGTCATTCGCCAAGAGATTGAATACCTTGTAATGGATCCCTTTTTACTTCAATTGGGTAGGGTGAATCCTGTTCACTGTAACTGAATGCTAATGGAGATCCTGATGTAGATCTTGGGGACTTTTGTATCAGCCACCTAGAAGAACTTTTAAAAAATTACAAATGAGCAAGATGTCAAGGGGGAGAACAATTAAAGAGGGGGGATGGATGGTGGTACCCTGAAAGGGAGGACAAAATCTAAGTGATTTTGCAGAGAAAGACGCACGCTAAAGAAAACAGGTCTAACTCGAAACTAAACCACAATACTGGACCCAAATAAAAGGATCATGGCTTCCTCAAGACCAAAAGGCCCAAGGGTGAACTCTTGCCCATTCTAGAGGAAGTAGAGATGAACTTTTAAATGGAAAGGGGGACAGATAAAGACCTGATGCTTATATTAATCTGTCCCTAGTGTACCCCTAAAAGTACTGAACTAATACTTACCTATCTCCTTAAAATTGGTACCTCAAAACTTTCAAGGTAAATACTGTAGCTGATTCTGTGTGCCCCCTGGTGGCATGGGGCAGGGGTAAAGAGGAAAAAGAAGACTCCAGAAATGAAAGGAAAAGTCATGGATTGAGACTATAATCTTTGAGGTCAAGACCCATATTTCCCCTTGGGTAAATCCAGACAACTCACATGGGGTTGACATTTTTACCACCCAGCAAATAATAACCTGTAATGTGGCCAATTCATTATCCCAGACTCCCTATTTAATAGTGTTGCATCACACACGTGAAATTGTTTTTCCCATAATAGGAAGAAATTTGCATTCACCCAGGGAGGCATTCTACTGTGATGGTTAAAAAGTGCCTCTGGAGTGACATTACCTGGACTTGATCCAAATAACACAATGTGGGACCTTGGACAAATTTACATAACCACTCTGTGCTACACTTTCCCCCATCTACAACACAGAGTAGAAGAGAAGATTCTGCAAGATCCCACATTGTTGAGATGGGCAGTAACATCATGGCCCTCCAGCCACATGGTCACATAAGCACATTATGTATGAAAGTTCCTGTGTGTGAACACAGAGAGTATAAGTGTGGCCACCCAGCAGATTACTACCAGAAACCAGAGCAAACCATGACCTCACCAGCACCTCTTTCCCCAACCTGATTTAGCCAACTCCACCTCCCCCCCACCCAGGGGTGCTCAGCTTAAAGGGTTACAAACGGAGGACTCAGAATTTATTTGTATTTCTTGACACATGGACAGAATGTTTTTCATTAAAGTTTTATTAGGCTTGTACCCAAAGTAATTTTCCTACATATTAATGCATGTTTTTATTTTATTGCTATATCCAGACCAAGTTTCAAGAAATTTTTTTTATCTGTAAAGTCATTACTTAGCTTCAAAGAACAACTAATCACTTTCATCTCTTTTCAGGGAATAAATGCCACCACAAATGGGTAATAGGACATGGAGAATCTTTTCCTTGATAAGGAACAAGATTTCCTTTATCAGCATTAGAAAAACATTGTATTTATACCTCAGTTCTTTGTGCTTGGTAATTTCAGTAAGCCTCCTCACTTCTTTGGGTCTCAGTTTGTTCCTCAATCAAAGATGATTGGCAAGGCCCTTCCCACCCTCAGTATTCTTCCCATGATCCTAGGACCTAATGGCTCCCTACAACCTCAATTTTCCTCAGGTCTGGATTATTAATTCTGAGGGCAGGATGTGTCCCCTCTTTATCACGGACTCTGCAGTGCTCAATGGGCATATCCACACTGTACCCAGTAAAGATTTGGTTCCTTGCACCAAGACAGACAGAAGAGAGAACCACACAGTGATGACACTTTGAGTTTCTGCAGTCTCCTGCCATGACCTCCAGTCTGTGGATTTCTCGGTGCCTTTATTTCTTCTGGCATCACATGATACTTGGCACAAGGTTACTTTAATTACATGGCAGTTGTTGACTAAACTAAGTAGAAAATGATATGCTTAACATAAGAACTTTGGTACCATCTTTTCCTGAGGTACGTCTTTTGGAACGTGGCCTTAGATGTTTCTAAAGATCATTCATATCCATAGCAGTGCTGTTGAAAGTACTTTCAACACCTGCATGGGGAGGGAGATAGCACCTCAGGGCTCTTCCCCCTGCCACACCTCACTGCCTCACAGCAGAACATTAATGCTGCCCCTCTCCTTGCCTTTTTGTCTAAGGGAACCAAATGGGAGCAAAGTGGAATAGAAGACAGGACTTACGTGCAAATGCCATCGACTTCAACAGCAAGGACAAAATTTAACTTAAGTAGGCATAAGCATCCTCATCTGCCACCAGCTTCCTACTTTTTTTTTTCTTTACTCTATCTCTCTTTCCATCTCCCTTTTTCTTTTTCTTTTGAGACTGAGTGTCCCTAAGTTGCAGAGGCTTGCCTTGAACTTGCAGCCTCCTGCCTCAGCCTCCCCAAGAGTAGTGGGTATTACAGCTGATGTGCTTCTCCTTTTAATATGTGGCCACCTGTTTCACTCTCAGCAGTGACTGTACCTCATACTTTCAAAGAAAGTTCCCCCTGAGCTTTGTTTGGCATTCCCCAAGTCAGAAGTTCCCTCCTGCAGAGACTCCCCTCCTCACCAAAGAAAACTCACACCTCCACTGCAAATTCCCCTTATCTAGAATCTCACCTACAACTGCCCCCTTTCTTAAAAAAAAATTATATATATATATATATATATATATATATATATATATATATA
>NW_026000037.1:57359417-57367345 GCF_001458135.2 Marmota marmota marmota
AGATGTGTATAAGAGACAGATATATATATATATATAAAATCATGTGGCTTCCAGTGATTAGAATTTAGTCGTGTCTCTGAAGGAAGACAGTGACTAGCAAGTACCAGCCTTATAAGAGACATCTAAGTACTACACTTAGGATGACTAATGTTAAGGATTTATATATAATACAGTGTTCCTTAGAGGAAACAATTTTACTTCCTAAGAAACATTCACTTCTGACATCTCAGTTCCTGATTTCAATGGCTATACACTGTGTACCTCTGTGCCACACTTAGGACAAGTAAAGTACATGTCAAGTAAGAAACTACTCTTAACACAGTAATAACAGAAGATGTGTTCACATCCTAGGCTGTGAGGCTTGGTGGGCCACTCTCCCCACAAAGAACATTCTTTGCCACCGGTGGCTAATGTACTGTCACTATTAGAAGCACCAGTAAGAGGGATATACCTTGAAGACAACTTGGCTTTCAATTTCTGGATATTGATAAGTGGTAAGAGAAAAATTAGAAACTCAGCAAAACAACATGGGAGAAGCTGCCTATTCAAGTACTCAAAGCCAACTTTATGGGTATTTTGGCACCTGCAAAATACAGAATGAATCAACTGCCCCCTTTCTGACAGTTCCTTTTTACTACAGCCTAAAACACACACAACAAAACTTTCTTCCTTTCCCCTGCTATCTGTTCTTGCTTCTGCTTAAACTCAGGACTTGCCTTCTGTTCCCACCTCACTTCTGAAGGTGGCTGCTCAAAGCTCCCTGCTGAGGCAAACTTACTCTTCCTGTTTGTCACAGCCTGAGACCTCTCACCCTGAGACCCTCCCCAGCCTTGGACAAGCCGGTGGCCTTGTTTGCTCTCCCCCCACTTCTACTTTGTTTCCTCCTGCCTCTCTTTTCCTTTTGTTGTTTTGATGGCTCATCTTCCTCTGTTTATCTTCTACTTGTGGTTTTCCTGTAAATTCTGTTGGAGCTTTTCTCTACCTGCATGATCTCCACTCACTCCTAGGAGCCCACTTATTATTCAGCATCCCTACTTAGTGAGAGTTCAGAATTCTTCTCTCTAGCCTTATCCTTTGCATGCGTTGCCTATTCCCCACATTCTCAGCTTTCTGCAGGCATCTCCCCATAAGCAGCCAGGCATAATCTCTGACTCAATAGCCCAAACCGAATTCAGCCTTCTCTTTAACGCTAAACAGTCTCCTTTCCTTATTCTCCCTCTTTTAAAAAAAAAAAAATATATATATATATATATATATTTATTTTTAGTTATAGGTGGTCACAAAATCTTTATTTCATTTTTTTTAATTTTTATTTTTTTAATTAGTTATACTCTTTATTTCATTTTTATGTGGTGCTGAGGATCAAACCTCACGCACGCATGCTAGGCAAGCACTCTACCTCTGAGCCACAACCCCAGCCCCTTGTTCTCCCACTTTTGTCAGCAACTGAGTTGTTTATTCTTGTGCCTCGGGCCAAAACCTAAGGGTCCTTTTGATATTTTAAATAACAGCTTTATTGAGATATAATCACATATCATACAATTAATGCATTCCAAGTGTATGTTTCAGTGTTTTTTAGTACATTCACGGTTATGCAACTATCATCCCAATTTGAGAAAAATGTTTATCTCTACCAAAAAGCCTTTGAATGTCAATTCGTTTTACTCTCCACAGTGACTATGCCTTATACTTTCCAATGCATAAAAAGCTTCGCCTTGAGCTTTGTTTGGCATCTTCCAAGTCAGAAGTTCTCTCTGAAAGAGACTCCCCTCCTCACTAAATACCCACAGCTCCTTGCCCCCATGTCACAAATAGGTATGAGCATTCTCATCTGCCCTCCTTTTTCAGACATTTTTAAACCCCCACCACCCTTCAAGTAGCTGGTAACCACTAATGTGCTTTGTCTCTGGATCTTTCCATGCTCAACATTTTATGTAAGTAGAAACACATGTGATCTTTTGTGATGAGCTTCCTTCACTTAGCACAGGGTTTTAAGGGCTCATCATGTTATAGTTGTATTAAGACTTTATTCTTTTTTATGGATGAATAATATTCCATTGCATAGAAATATCACATTTGATCTGTTCATCATTTGATGGACATTTAGGTTGTTTCTATCCTTTGGCTATTATGAATAATGCTGCTATTGAACATTCATGTAAAAACTTTTGTGCAGATGTATGTTTTCACTGTTCTTTGGTATACACCTCAGAGTGGAATTATAATTCTATGTTTAAATATCATTTTGAGGAATTGCCAAATTGTTTTCCAAAAAGACTATACCATTTTACTTTCCCACCAGCACTGCATGAGGGTTTCCATTTCTCCACATTCTATCCAATGCTTGTTATTATCTTTTTTTCTAATCTAGCCATCCTAGTAGGTATGAAGTCTTTCCTTATTGTGCGTTTCAGGGGTACCTAATGATGTGGAGCATTTTCTCATGTGCCTATTGGCCACCTACATATCTTCTTTAGAGAAATGACTACTTAAATCCTTTGTCCCTTTTTAAATTGAGTACTTTGTCTATGGTTGAGCTGTAAGACTTCTTTATGTACATGAATACAAGTCCCTTTAGTAATTTGCCAGTTATTTCTCCCATTCTGTGAATTGTGCTTTTTCGTTTTCTTAATGTCATCCATTGAAACACAAAAGTTGTAAATTTTGGCAAAATTCAATGTATATATTTTTCTTCTGTCATTTAAGCTTTTGGTTTCTGTTTTAGTCAGCTTTTTCTGTTGCTGTGACATAAAGACCCAACCAGTACAACTGTAAAGGAGGAAAAGTTTATTCAAGGGCTTATAGTTTCAGAGGCCTTAATTCATAGAAAGGGGCTGCATTCTTCAGGGTCCACGGTGAGGTTGAGCATCACGGTGGGAGAGTATAGTGGAGGGAAGCAGCTCACATCATGCTGATCAAGAAGCAGAGAGAGAGAGACTCCGCTTGCCAGATACAAATATATACTCCAAAGCCATGCCTCAATTTCCACCCCTCCAGCCACACCCTACCACTTCAGTTATCATTCAATTAATCCCATCAGAGATTTATTCACTGATTAAGTTGAGACTCACAACCCAATTGTTTCTCCTCTGAAACTTCTTGCATTGTCTCACACTTGAGCTTTTGGGGGACACCTCATATCCAAATCATAACAGTGTCATACCTAAGGAGTCTTTGTCTAATCTAAGGTCCTAAAGATTGACTTCTAAGAGTTTTAGAGTTTGACTCATATTAAGAACTATGATCAACTTGTGGTTAATTTTTTCTGTGTAAGGAAAAGGTCTCACCTTATCCTTTCTTTAAGCTTATAAATGATAGAAAATAAATTGATAGTCATTGTATTTATTAGGTACTGGGCATTGAACCCAGGACCACTTTACCACTGAATTACTGAGTTACATTCAGTCCTTTTTTTTTTTTTCTTGAGACAGGGTCTCACTAAATTGTTGAGGGTTTTGCTAAATTGATGAGGCTGGCTTTGAACTTGTGATCTTCCTCCCTCAGTCTCCCAAGTCCCTGGGATTATAGGCATATGTAATTTATGAGGTACAGTGTGATATTTTGATATATGTATATGGTATGTAATGATCAAGCCAGAATAAGTAACATATTCATCATCTCATTTATTATTTCTTTGTCTTGGGAACATGCAAAGTCTTCAAGGTATTTTGAGATATACAATAAGTTATTGTTGACTATAGTCACTTTACTGTGCTACAGAACAAGGGCTTATTCCTTCTCTAACTGTAATTTTATACCCATTAACCAACCTCTCTTTATTCTCCCTCCACCCTACCCTTCACAGCTTCTGATAACTCTCTGAATCTATGAAATCCACTTTTTAGCTTCCACAGATGGGAAAGGACATGAGGTATTAGTGTGCTCTGTGGCACCAATCATGATACAAGTGACATTGGAACACACAATTCCACTCTACCACCCACTACCAGTAAGCATTTATTGAATATCAACTGAAGTTCACAGCACAAAATCATGCAAATGCTTTTTCCCCTTGCCATCAAATGAAGTAGAATTAGACGAGATAATGCAGCCCTCCTGGTTTTATGTCACTTACATAGTGATTATTTCAACTTAAGCTTACAGTGAACTCAAGGTTTCTAGTTGGGGAAATATTCCCCTTTCCTTGGAAGAAAAAGTTTCCAAGGGAAAACTTGATTGCCAAGCCAGGTTCCCAGTGTGACAACTGCTTGCCACTGAATTCTCCATCGTATTAATGTTAAAGAGCCCCCAAGTCAGTCATAGGCTTTGGGGCATCTGTGATTTGGTCTGCAGCTTAAACAGGGAGACAGCTCTAAATCCTCCAAGTTAACTTAGTATCAGATTGCAATCCCTCCACCCAACCGCCATTTAAAAGAAAAAAAAAATCTTTCAAATTGAAGAGGCAAAGTTTGATCCCTTCCATGTTGAGAGCTGAGAACAATAGAAGCTTTCTGCTATAGCACGACTTCAAAAGGCTGCCGAGGGACTGCTCTGAGAACGCTTGGTTGTAGATGACTAAAGAACGCATAGGCATCCCCTGGCGGCTCAGAGCCCCATTAATGCACGAAGAAAAATCTGTCCCCTTCCCTCCCAACACCTTTAATAACACAAGGACTGGTACTAACTAGGCAGATACAGGCAATTGGAAAGCTGGCAGGAGGGGTCCAGAACACTGCTCTCTGTAAAAGGCCAGTGAGTGAAGACTTTGTTGAGATAACCTAAATAATGTACAGATTTTTTAAAAATCAAGTAGAGTGTATGGTTGGAGGTGTGGGTGTCCAGTGGCTGAAAGGAAACGCTCGAGGCAAAGTACCAGGCTTGGGCGCGAAGTAGCACCCACAGAGGTGATCCCACAGGGGATCCTACAGCGAGCTGAGCAGGGCTGCCCCTTATACAAGTGCCCTGGCACAAGCGCCCCTGCAGGTTCACCTACCCGCCTCTTTTCCCAGATTGCACCTGGTCAGCTCTTGCCGCCTGCCTGCCTGCGGAGAAACTGAGATGCAAACTTCCCAGCCTCGGAACCCCGCTGCTTGGAGAGCTGCGTGGAGAGCCGCTCCGCTGTGCCCGAGGCCGCCGGGAGACTGGTATTCAACCTCCCCGCCCCCGCCGCCGTGAAAGTTTGCTCCGGATTCGCCGCTCCCCCACCTCCGCCCCTAGGCGGGAGGACCGCATAGGAGTTCCTGGGTCCGCGGTGCACAAATACACCCACCAACAAAGGAAAGCCCATTAAATCTTCCCTCCTGTGAACTCACGCCCCAGCGGATACCTCTTTGAACTGACCCCCGCCCCCGCCGCCTCCGCGCTGTTTGGGGCTCTCCTAGCCCTCCCGGGCTCTCTCCCTCCCTCCCGGCTGCGCACTTTTGCAGCGCGCTTGGTCTTTGATGTCTCTTTACATTATGGCAGAGCAGCCACACGCTCTTCCCCTGCGCCGGGCTTTGTGTAACGGAACTGACATTTGGCCTTGATACCTGTATCTCTTGGTGATTGCAACAAATTTCTAAAATAAATATTGTACTTTGATCTCCCGGCATTGCATTTTTAATGGACGCTCCAAACATTACTTCATTAGGAAGAAGTTTTTCTGGAGCTCCGAGTGCGAAGGGAGGGAGGTTAAACAGCAGTTCAGCAAAATCTCTCTTCAAACTTCAGTTAGGGCCTGGGAGGGCTGGATTCCCCCGAGAGTTTTCACGAAGAAGTGCAACGACTGCGAACGCTCCAGAATGGTCCTACTGTGAGCCAGGGCACTGTCCTAAAGATACAGTGGCTCTTTTAAGCTCACAATTACTCTACAGAGGCAGCACATTGACAGATGGGTAAACTGATGCACTATAAGACTTATTAACATTAAGATCTCCAACTAGAAAGTGGCAAGGTGGGGAAAACCTGGCTACAAACTCTGAGCTTTCAATCATCTAGCCACCGCTCTTTCGCCACTAATGGTGACTTAATTGTCTAATGGGGTATCTTGGAAGAAAAGTTAACAGCTATAACTAAGGAGATGTGAATTGGTTCTTCTAGCCTTTTTGGTAAAATAGCTAACAGAAAGGAGGATGTTCTCAAGCCTGCTTAGCCCAACCTACCCACTTCCTGGATAAGGTGAGTTCCAACAGTTCCAAGGAGCCAGAGAAGAAGAAAACTAAAGAATCAAACCGACTTCGAGGGTGTAGGCAATTGGAAAGCTGTCAGGAGGGGGCCAGAACACTGCTGTCTGTAAAAGGCCAGTGAGTGAAGACTTTGTTGAGATAACCTAAATAATGTACAGATTTGAAGAAAAAAAAAAGTAGAGTGTATGGTTGGAGTTGTGGGTGTCCAGTTGCTGAAAGGAAACACTCCAGGCAAAGTACCAGGCTTGGGCGTGAAGTAGCAACTACAGAGTGCCAGTGTGGGTGCGCATCACAGGGCTCCCTGACCTCTGGCTTGCAGCCTATAAAGGGCTCCCACGGGTACCATGTTTCTCAGGGACCCCATACCTTTCTTGGCCTGACTTGTGAAGGAAGGGGAAGGCCTGCCAAGCCCCAGGGCAAAACCACTAAGCCCTCTCCCCTTCCGTTTCCAGAGCACCCCGACATCATATTCAGGAGGAGCAAGGCCGCGTTTCCGAGCTTAGAGTGATTGATCACAGTTTCAGAAATGAGGTCTCCTTGGGGAAAAGGAGAAGAGGGTTCATCGTATTCAGGTCACAAAAGGCAGTAAGATCCTTCTAGTTCCCTGGCTCTCTGGGCGTGGGGGAATGTGGGCTTTCCTGATGGCATAAAGTCTACACACTTGATGGAATTGTGAAGGGTACCAATATACAGTTCAGACTCCGAAACCCTTGGAGTTAAGCTAACCTCTGGCACTGCACGGGGAGTAAGGCTCGTTGGTCCTCGAAGGCCAGTCCTGGTCGCACTGTGGTCCCCAGAGGACAACACGCAGAAAGGCCAGGTGCCAGCTGCTCTGGTTCGGGTTTTCCCCAGGAGCTGGAGACTTTGGGGAGAGGAAACTGTCCTCCAGCTGGCGGATCAGGATATGCCAAAGCCCAGGCGGCCCACGTTGTTGTGCAGGCACGTGAAACGTGGCTCCGAGGCCTCAGAGGCGGTTCCCGGCGCCCAATAACACCGCTGCGGCGAGGACCCCCGCAACACCCCGCCAGCCTCTTCCTCTTTTGGCTTTCAGCGACCCCAGTGTGTCGGATCTGGGTGTCCACCCCAGTAAGATGCACCCTGCGCCCCAAGGGAGGCAGACAGCCCGCCAATTGTACCTCCCTTGCTGGACCTCGGTAGGTAGAAACGTTGGGGCGGGGGAGATGTCCCAAAGAGCGCTTCTCTGCACCAGGGAGAAGCACGCCCCGCACCTGGAAAACTTTCTCTTTTTTTCCCACAAATGGTAGGAACAAGAGTTTGTATTGACTTTTCTTTCCCCTCCAGGGGTGTCCTTGTATGATTTGTGATTTTTTGAACCACCATCACCACAACAAAAAGGCTTTCTTGGCTGTGCTTTTTTCCGAGTACTTGATCTCCTTAGTCTGTCCAGCTTTCGACAACGTGCACTCTCTTGGAGAAGCACGGGGAGAAATTGCTAGCATTGCTGGGGACTCATGGTGGGGCCTAATAACGGTCCGATGCCTCCCTGCCCGGCCCTCCTCAGCATACAGGGCAGCCTGCCTGGAGAGAGCGGGGTGGTAAAGCGGAGTTGGTCTGGAGTCCTTCCAAACCCAGCTCTGCTAGTAAAGCGCGGCGCGGATTTTTTTCCCCAAACTCACTCTTTGCAAAAGTTGTGGCCTGAGGAAAACTTCCAGGTCGCCAGCAATAACGTCATGAGAGAGCAAGTCTGGCTGGCGGCCCTGGAGCGTGCGCGCCACCCACTGCCGCCCTCGGCAGCTGCCTGGCCCCGCCCCGGGTCACGGCCCTGCCTGCGGCGGTCGCGGGGACACGCGGCCGACCGAGTGC
>NW_026000037.1:57368130-57390117 GCF_001458135.2 Marmota marmota marmota
GCGCTTCCCTTCCTCTGCTGCCGCTGCCGCTGCCGCGGCCGCCGCCTTGCAACGGGGCCTGGTGTTAGGCCCGTCGGACTTTGCGCAGTACCAGAGCCAGATCGCCGCGTTGTTGCAGACCAAGGCCCCCCTGGCGGCCACGGCCAGGAGGTGCCGCCGCTGCCGTTGCCCCAACTGCCAGGCGGCGGGCGGCGCCCCTGAGGCGGAGCCGGGCAAAAAGAAGCAACACGTGTGCCACGTGCCGGGCTGCGGCAAGGTGTACGGGAAGACGTCGCACCTGAAAGCACATCTGCGTTGGCACACGGGTGAGCGGCCCTTCGTGTGCAACTGGCTCTTTTGCGGCAAGAGCTTTACGCGCTCAGACGAGTTGCAGCGGCACCTGCGGACTCACACCGGCGAGAAGCGCTTCGCCTGTCCCGAGTGTGGCAAGCGCTTCATGCGGAGCGACCACCTTGCCAAGCACGTCAAAACGCACCAAAATAAGAAGCTCAAAGTTGCTGAGACCGGGGTTAAGCGGGAGAACCCGCGGGACCTGTGAGCCCATCCTGGGGTGCCCCGAGGTCACTCCCGCCTCAGACCCCCTTCCCAGTACCTCTTGCGGAGGTCCCGGGGTCTGTGGGCAGCAGGCGCAAGAGACTTAGTAGATGAACTTCAGTTGTCCGCCTCCCAAAGTAGAGCCGGGCTCTCACTTTCCTTAGCCCTAGAACAGAGGGACGGTTGGGATCTGGGACTTGTAGGGTCATGGTTGGGATCTTGAGTTACCCCAGGAGTGGTTCTAAACTCTGAATCATTTCCACCATCTGGGAGACCTACAGTTGGGAGGTATCACCCAGAGCTGGCCTTGTATATAGGAAACGCTGCTGAATGAAAGCGAAGGGACCTTGGGAGATTTTAAATATTGCTCGGGTTTTCGCTAGGACCCTTCGGGCTTTGTACAGGTTATTTAATAGCTTTGTTAAAGAGTAATTATAATAATTATAACATTAATAAAATGTTTTCTTTGTCCTCAGCTACACGCAGAGCTACAGCATGATATGTCTCTGTAAAGCGACCTGCAGTTGCAGCGTGAAAATAAATACATTAGGGTCACCTTAGGAAGACCCCGCAGAGTAGATCTCATTTGATCTTTTCTTCTTCCGGGAGGCTTTACAAAGCGGTCAGGTTTCACTGGGAATTTGATGGCTCCAGTGTGCTGCATGTGTCGGCGGCTTCTTTGGTTTGCGAAGTCATGGGCAAGCATTGGGTGCATGGATAGAAGTAGGGCAAGGTCAGATTTGTAGTAGAGGCTAGGGTAAGATTCTCCCGTCAGTTTGAGTTTCTCCTGCGGCTTTAGGACTTCACTGTCGGGTTGTGTTTGCAGAAACCTGTGCAAATAACAATAACCATTCTTTTTCTTAAGTGGCGAATTCCCTGAGGCTTTCCATTTGTTGGTACTCTCAGGACAGGTCACACACAGGTGCTCTATCTCCCTGGAGTTTGGTTGTACTTGGGTCAGGGAGACAGGTTGTAAGAATAGATAGATGTAAGAATCTGTTCACAGGGTGAGATTTGGAGTTAAAGGGAACAGAGAAACTGGGGACCCTAGTTATGATTGTTCCTTGCCTGGAAGAGAACCAGAAATATAACCATTCCCAGGTGTCACTTCCATATTTCAGCCCAGTCAACATTTACAACTACTGTCTTGCTTGCTTCTTAATCTTTTTGCTATGGAAATATTAACAAGTCTTGTATCAAAGTAACTAACTAGAAATATCTGGTTAGGCCAGGACATTTAATTCCATTTTGTATCTTGGGATTTTATTTTGTTTTTTAATCATCAGAGTAGACTAAGATTATTCTCAGGGAGGACATTACAGCTTGGAAATGTGGAAACAGGATATTTTTTATCTCAACTTCTCATCTTTCTCTAAAATTTGAAATTTTAAAGTTTACAGTGTGTTTTTCAAGTGTCTCAACTAACTTATTGGTGTTTGCTAATATTTGAATTTTTAAGCCTGAAACTTGAATCTTAATGAGCAGTTAAACCTTTTGATTTAGAATTAGCAAAAAGAGATAAAACAGAAAGGGAATGGCTTAAATTTTTTAAAAATATTAACATCATAAATGACAAATTTCAATGGATAATCTTTTCATAATAGAGGTGTATGTAAATGGATAATATTTCATAACTTACAAATTACTGCTACCTTTGTATTTTGTTTGAAATCAAAGAGTAAATGCTTAAAAGTTAACAGGGTTGGTCTTAAGACTTGCATTAAATAATATTCCAACATGAACATAATTGAGATGAAAATTACTTTTATACTCCTAAGAAATAGAATTTTACTATATAATGGACAAGATAACAAATGAATATTAGATTCTTTGTGGAAGTATGCCTTGGAGCCATTTACTTTCATTTTAGATTTTGGAACTATTTAATGACATAGGAATGTGAGTGGTTCTGGTTCTTTACCTAGGAAAGGCAATTTAGGCTCAATTTTCAAGGGTGTGGCAGTTTTGCAAGCAATAATAATAAAGTTGCCGAACAGTAATAGTAATATACATGTAAATGTGTATTCTTCATCTAGACCTATTCTAGTTAATCTAATCTTGATTTAGATGGAGAGTATACATTTACTTGTACAACTCAATGTGAGGAGTTACAGAAACTTCCATTCCATGAAGTTACAGAAATTCTCACAGCTGAAACATGCCCTAAGATCAACTTCAGAATCAGAAAAGGTTTCTTGGCAGGTGATGGGGAAAGGAATCCTTGTGAGAGAGTGAAAAGACCAAGGGCTTTGAACTCAGGAAATTTGAAGTGATTATCACATATAAGAGAATGCCTTTGGTAGAAAAGAAAAACAGCAATTTTGAAATGAGTCTAATGGCTATTACTGACGGGTATGATTTATATAGTATTCAAAGGGATGAAGTGTTGAAAATAAAATTCAGTGAAAATAGCTATAAAGTGTGGAATTTAAAATCTAAACCGATGAGGTATTGAAGATAGTTTTCTTATAACCATGTGTTTGTTTAAAGGACAAGGTAAAAGGTATGGAATTTACCAAAAATAAGGCACATACAATTTTAAAGCAAAACAAAGTCATTTATGGCAATAACTTTTTTTCTTATGGTTGAGCTTAATAGAACCTACAAATATTTTTAACTACAGTAAAATTCGTCTTTAACTTGATATAGCTGAAAACATGTTGCTCATTTACCACTGCAAATCTAGCTCTAGTTACTTCAGAAAAAAATTATTTATGCCATTTTCCAAGTGGAAATCAAGAAGCCATAATAATGTGATATTACTATCCAAACATAGGAAGGAATTTCATGTTGATACTGAAAATAAGCTATTAACTGCTCAAATGCAAGTTTGAAATGTATTAGTTTACAAGCTGTTAAAATTTGAACTGCTGCTGTATACGTTTTCAGAAAACTGCAACCAGAGTACAATTTAAGGCATGAAAAATATTTTTAAACATACCAGTATGCAAGAATTAATACTATACATAACATGCATAAGTATCATTGGAGCAGAAAAATTTAATGAAATTTAAATGAGAATTTTGGTAGCAAGCTACTATTAATATAACTAAATTTTTAAAATTGGGGTTTGCCAGCATCCAAAAACCAAGTTTAATTCACCAACTTTATTCGAGGCTTTACATAAAGATAGCACACAATTCAATTAAGTGTTAAAAATTAATTGAATATGCTAATGATTGCCTAATGTCACTAGACTTTTTAGATCTTTAAAAGCAACTGTTTTGGTAGCATGCCAAATATAGAATGCTATATTTTAGAAAAATTTAAAAGTAGTGATATATTATTTTAAACTTTATACTCGTGAACCAATGAAATCTTTTGATCAACAACATGGAAACAGAAATTGAGTTACCAGCAAATTAGCTAATTTGGAATGGTGTATTTATGAGCTTAACAGAGTTTTTTGCTTTTCTCAAGGGAAAATTATGTAAATATACCTTTCGCTAACCACTAATATTTAATAGTTCTGGTAATGGATGAAAGTAAATTATGTTAAGGAAAATATATCTGTTATTCACCTCTATGTTAATCTTTTCTAGATTTTTCTAGAGTTTAAATCTTTTTTGAGATGCTGAAGGTCAAACCCAGAGCCAGGAGCATGCTAGGTAAGCACCAAGCTACATCCCCAACCCCTAGAGTTTAAATCTATAACTATATGGCTTATATTGTTTGTTTGCCTTAAGTTAAACAAGACATGTCAATTAAAATATTAATCTTGCTGAAGCATGATTCTTGCAGATACCTATTTCAAACAATGACATTTATAGAAAAAGCAGTTTCGACCCCAGATTGCACTGTTTTGAAATACTATAGGTTTTTAAATCATCATTTTAAAGCAGCAGCATTTTTCATTTATTTTGGTTCTGTTGTGAGAGTTTCACAGAATGTTACAACAGAAGTAGCTAAGACTTCAAATTCACGAAAATACCTACCGAGTTATATAGGTTCTAAAATTGCAAATCTCTTTAACTTGCTTTAGCTCATCACATTACATAATGGCAAAGTTGACAGTGTTTCCTTAAGAAATGGTTTGTATTAAGGAATTAAATTCATACCTTAAGTAAATGTAACTATAGTTTAATTCCTAATTAAATATCATTACCTTCCTCCAGCTTAAATGACCCCCTCTCCATTACTGGGAATTGAACCCAAGGGTACTCTACCACTAAGCTACATCCCCAGTCCTTTTTTAGTGTGATACAGTGTCTTGCTCAGTTGCCAAAGGTGCCCTTGAACCTCAGCTCCTACCTCAGCTCCCAAGTAACAAGTAGAGGAGAATTTTAAAGGAATATGAGAAAAAAGAGAAAAAACATAAGAACTAGGGCAGTTTTTAAAGTCTACATGCCCATCATAGTTTGATAAAGTAGGAAAACATCTAGATAGTTGCATGTTGGTAATGATATATATGATGTGTATGTTGGGTGTGTGTACACAAATACACATATACAAAATAAATTTTTTTAATTGTGATTTGCCAGCATCCAAAAACCATATATATTTTATATATTTGTGTGTGTGTATATACATATACATATATATGTGTGTGTTTAGATTAGTACAGCAAAAGGACATGTTTTCATTACTAGGTCACTATAACCATGACCTGATTAAGGTAGCATTCAATATATGTAATTTAAACAGCAAATTCTTCTCTAGTGTTGTTCAGATTCCCTTTTCATAAAGATCTTGATGTGAATTGCTTCTCCCTTGATTTTTCTTAAAGAATCTGATATGTTAGCAGAGACAACAATCTTTCAAGTCAATTTAGACTTTGTAAAATAATTTATATAATGTCCCTATTATAAAATGATACTTGTTCAACAAAGATAAGTCACATAGCTATGGACCATGACAACTTTTTTGGTTTGTCTCATAGTTGTTTTACTATTACAACCTATTACCGATTTGCACATTTATGATTAATATAGTATAATTCCATGCTGATATTTTAATTACTTCTCTTTCTAGACTTTTCCTTCCATATCTTTAGTGATTATATAAAGCATTATTTTCATTGAAGATTCATAATTCAGCCCATGCACATGAACTGCAGTAGTTTCTACACAATACGTAATAAACTACATTAACTAATATTTTTTGTTGTCTACCTAATACCAACATTCAACCCAAGGAAAATAAGTCTTTTGTTAAGTTTGATATCATATGGGAAATCTGCAGTTTTTACCCTTCAGAAAGTTGTTTCTGGGTTATGAAGGTTGAGTTTGCATATTATAAAATAAAAATTTATTTTACAGTAAAACTTTACTAGTTAAAATTCTGACATAAAAAATACATTAAAATTTTCTAAAGTCTAAGGTAATCTTCATATCATCTGATTCTTTAAATATGTTAAACTGCTCCATCATCTAGGTGTTTTCTAACGATTTTGTATTTAACATAATCTAAAACACAGATGGAAAACATCTGGTCCTCAGCTTAATGCCATCCAGTTCACAAGGCAAGTATCTAGAGCTAACTCTTCATTTATGCTTATGGTTGGGAAAATATGTCCTAATTTTAAAAGTATTTGGCTTCAATTTTATAAGAGGCTACATAAGATACTATGAAAACTTATTTTTATGTGAATTTTGTGTTTGTATTCTGTGAACTGCTTTTTCCATTTGGTGTGTCTCTTGTGGATGTCATATTCTATCTGTCTGTGTCCATCTCTTGAATGGGAATTGTTTCATGTGCCTTTCTTTCTCAAAGTACTTATGCCTGTTATTTGATGTGGCTCCCTGTGATACAGAACTCCATAGGCTTCTGAACTGCAGTTAGGGGTGGGGATGTAGCTTGCCTTGTGTGCATGAGACCCTAGCAACACACATACACACACACACACACACACACACACACAGATATCATTATTTTAAATCTGATGTATTTTTTACATTTGTATTTCTTGGTCTTAATTTTAGAAAGGGGTAAATTCAATGTATAATTTGTAGATTCAAGTCATGTTTTACTTATGTTCTTGCCTGATGTTTCCTGTGGATTTATGAACATTAACGGTTAGAATCACCATTGAAATGGGAAAATACCACAATTGAAAGTAAAATTGTAACAAGACTTTGGTTTCAGATAATCCCAGCTTGGATAGATTTTAATTAATAAAAACTATACTAAAGGAAGTAGATTACCCAAATCTATAAATATAGCCCTTTACATGTTGAGTGGAAATTTTAATGAGGGAGATGTGGACTAACTAATATTTAGCTATTTTTTGGTCTTATTGAGGTTATTATATTTGATGGAGATGTTTCTCTCACAGCCTTTATTCTCCTGTTGATCCTTGAGGAAATCCATACCATTTCTTGATAGTACACAGACAACTGCTAAGAAAGTCATCATGGTAACAAATTTTGTACTGAGCCTGGGTTTGAAGTATGAAGTTGCTATGCTGTTCTCTGAGGAGAAAGCACTCCATCAATTACAGTTCAGACTTGTCAAGAGCAAGCATGTATGTCTGGAACGGCCAGGAACCGGAAGTTGTGAGGCTTGAGCCGCCCCATTTCTTCTCTTCCAGGTAGAAGTGAGGGAAAGGAAAACAAATCCTTGGGAATAAGAGACATGGGGAATATTCTGTCTACACAGAATATTGAAAGGGATTCATATAAAACCATTAGGTAGAAAACGGAAAGGAGGCAAGGTTTGAACACCTTCTCAAACTTAGAATGGACCCCTAGGGAGAAAGGTGCTTTCCTCACCTCCCAGGTTTAAGTGTTGTTTTATTTGTTTACTTTCTGTTTTGTTTTAAACCAAAGGTGAGTATGAATGGGCTGTAGAGGAGCTGTGGGCTTTGACTGAGGACCTTTGGACCTGCATGATCTTTATGGTCTCCTCCAAAGCTGAAATGCTTCAAACCTAAAATCTGTAAGTGAGAAAGTTCAAAATAAATGATGACAGCTACTCACAATGCAACAGCTTGGCACTCTGGCATCTGATTTCAGAAGTCTAGTTTTTAAAAAGTATAGTTCTTAGTCAAAGGCATTAAATGGGAACAAAAGTAATCTAGGATAAATCAGTATCTCACAAGTATATTGAGAGTTACCTATACTTTACTGACAAGTAGGTTTAATTAGCACAGTGAGTGCCACCAAGATGGCTGAATAGAGGTGTGCAACCTTGCCACAGAGAACAATTAGGACAACAAAGAAAAAACTATTTTGAGAGTGATTAAGGGAGAACTCTGGAAATCAGCAAGATGGGGATCAGAATCCTAAACAGCATGGAGAGAAGGAAAGAACTGTTACCAAGCTAGGGCTTCTTGCTGTCCACCGATAACACCATGGTATCAGGTTTTGCAAAAGGAAAAGACTTTATTGCACAATCAACAAACAAGGTAACCAGGAGCTCAGATCTGCCTCCCTGATCAGTCCTCGGTAGCAGGGGTATATATGGGTAAGAGGGAGAAGCTGCTTGTTGTTTGGGTGGCTTGCTTCTTCATAGGTCATGTGCTTTTCAGGAGTGAGTTATATTCTGCCTGGGGGTTTGAGTTTGTGATGTCATTGACAGACAGTTGGCTGCTACTTCTTTTGTCCATACTTGAAAAACTGGTTCCAAACTATAAGAATTGTTAGTGGACAATCTGGATGCTTTTCCTGAAAGAGAAGTTTACTATTTAAGGAATTTATGTCTGGGTGTGACCAGCACACACCCCCCTTCTTTGGGGGCCAGGGAATGTATGGCTTTAAATGTTTCTTGTTAAACCACGTGCGGGCCCCCCCTCAACCTTCATTGGATGGAATTATCCCCTGAATTTCTTGTTCCCCAATAAAAGGCTACTCCCTGGCGTGCTCGCTCTCTCTCTCCTGCTAGCCCTGAGTAATCCTTGCTGCCCTAAGGGTGGTTCGAGGTTGGAGCCAGAGAGGGGAGCCATCTCGGACCTGGTCATAGAAAAAGGTAACAGTCTGTGTGTTTTATTTCGATCTCTGCTAGCTAACTTTTATGCCAAGAACCTCATTAATGAAACCAATGCGCAGGCCGCATGGTAGATCAGCCAGGTTTTACTTTTCTCCAAGTGTTAATGTAAGTACAGTAAGTGGTACATGTGACTGTGCGTATTCTTCCTTGCTTGGTTAGCCGGTAGTTGAGAATAACCTGGTTATTCAAGAACTACATGGAGGGCTGGGGATGTGGCTCAAGCGGTAGCGCGCTCGCCTGGCATGTGTGCGGCCCGGGTTCGATCCTCAGCACCACATACAAACAAAGATGTTGTGCCCGCCGAAAACTAAAATAAATAAATAAATAAATATTTAAAAAAGGAAAAAAAAAAAAAACTACATGGAAAAAGGAAAACTTTACAGACAAAAGTGAGGATTATATCAGATATTCCAAACAATAATCCCTGGCCCAGTGATTCATGAATGGTGTCAATCCAAGGTCAAACAATTACTGAGCAGATATACCTATAGAATAACTTTCTGCATAAGGTTGTAGTGGCCTCTGCAAACTTGTGGTCTTGCAGAATCTTTCATGATAGTTATTATCAGATAATCACATGTAAGAACCTTCCTTCGTCACTTTCTGGATTTATTTACTTTTTGGTAGGGATACATAAGCAACTTCATTTTGATTCTGACAACTTTCACATTCCGCCTCTTCTGTTCTCTTTAAAGGTTTGCTGATTGACCATCCTATAGTTAGATTTTGATTGTCCCTCCGTGCTGGGATGGACCTGTCCCTCCTATGGTTCCACGTAGGAGGGAAAATGGTTGATGACTGGGAGTTAGCGTCATGACTGGGAGTTAGCGTCATGACTCTTAGCCACACTGGAGCAGCAAAGAGTAAAGGCGTGATCCTCAGGCTTAGCTTACCTGGAATTCATTATGAACTATCTATTCTGTAGATAATGCACCTCATTTCAAAGCACTGGGCCAGTACAAATTTATTAGAAATTATATTTCTACAGGATTTTGACAGGCAATAGCTACAAAAGTCTGAAAAGAAAAATATAAAACAAAAGAGGACAAGCAAAACAAATCCACTTTGTATTATAGTTAACAAGCATAATTTTCTACAGTCATGCCGTTTTATCAAAGACAATCAAAGAAAAATTTGATAATGAAATGAATTTTATCAGAAAACTATATATAAAGTACCTGATTAGCCCAGCATGGTGGCACAGACCTGCAGTCCCAGCAGGTTTAAGGAGACTTAGGCAGGAGGATTGCAGGTTCCAGGACATCCTGGGCAATTTAGCAAGGACTTGTCTCAAAACAAACAGACTTTGGTGTAGTTCAGTGGTAAAGCACCTTTGGGCTCAATCCCTAGGACCAACCACAAACCATAAATCTGATTGTATGCTTTAGAGAAAAAAATATGGATAACAGTTTCAGACAGCCATGCTGAAAAACACTTTTTAAAATTATTTTTAGTTGTAGATGGACACAATACCTTTATTTATTTTTATTTAGCACTGAGGATCTAACCCAGTGCCTCACCTGTGCTAGGCAAGCGCTCTACCACTGAGCTTCAACCCCAACCCCATGCTGAGAATTTTGATGAGACTTCAGCAGTTCTCTCTCTCACACACACACACACAAACAACCCTGCATACAGCATTTTAAGCTAACAATCATTAACTAATAACATTATACAAGAATCATCAGACTTTTACAAATTTTACTAAAAACAGGTCAATATTTTAAGAAATCCTTGTTGCCTTAAATGTAGAAAATTGAATTCTGATTTTATATCCACATATAATGTGCAAATTTTTAAAAATACAATTTTTAAATTATATTTTCTGTGTGTTACTTGGAGTACATGATAGTGTCTATATGATAAAATATCCCAAGGAATTCTATTCAGATCGGTTTATGATAAATGAGCACAAACTACTAGCATACATTTCCAACTTGGTCACACACATTTTCTAAGATTTGCTCTTTATAAACCTCTGACCTGATTAGGTTCTCTATGACTTGCTTAAACCTTTAGTCTCACCTTTTCATTTTCTTTCTATCTGAAACAATCCAGTCATTTTATTTTAAAAATAATTTTAATTGTAGATGACACAGTACCTTTATTTTATTTATTTATTTTTAATTGGTGCTGAGGATCGAACCCCAATGCCTCACACATGCTAGGCAAGAGCTCTACCACTGAGTTCAACCAGTCATTTAATTCTAAGATAAAAATTTTTATGCCACACCAAATCCCTTCTCATCTTAAATAATTTTTTCTTCAACAAAATAATATATTTTGTTCTTTCTTAGTTTATTATTAAAACACATTATTTGTGTGTCCTTTGCATATAGAATTACATGTGTTAATTAGAATTTAAACTCTTAGTAACTTTCATTAAGTCCTATGAAGAAAACAGTCTTTCTTTGCCATACACCAAAAACTTATGAAAACACATTTATGGTCCATATGTATTATCCTGTTTTATAAAACTTAAGCAGTGAAGAAATGCTTAAACATATCTAATAATTGGTGTTTCAGTACTTTAACTTATTTAGAGTGATTCAAATGTTTTATATTTATTAATATCTAACCAAGATAAATATAACACTACCCGACTAGCAAACTCAGGTAAAAATGTATGCTAATAACTTTGAACTAAAGACATTTGGATAATAGTTTTTTACGTACATTCACCTATCTGTAAAACTGTTTGAATACAGGGAGATTTTATCATATAGACGCTATATAACATGTACTCAAAGGTAACACACAGAAACATACATACAAATAAAAGTTTTACAGCTTTCATTTTAGTCATGAGACAAATGTAGTAACAAATTTACCAGTTTATAAAAAGAGGTGAATCCAAATTATATTCATGACAAAATGAAACAAGTTCTTATGGCAAAAATTTAAGTAAGCTTTGACCAAATTTTTTAGGTAAATAAAATACCCCTAGCTTCTTATTTAAAACAACAGCAGCAAAAAGAACTTTACCTTTTCTTCCTCTTCTCAGTCCCCAATGAGTCTAGGAGTTAACTCTTAGATGTTTACATTTTAGGTAGGACTGGCTGAAACTCCAGACAACCTTGAATAATCAACACATTTAAAACAGGCAGAGAGGGCCTGGGGTTGTGGCTCAGTGGTAGAGCGTTTGCCTAGCATGCAAGAGGCACTGGGTTCAATCCTCAGCACCACATAAATGTAAAATAAAGATATTGTGTTCACCTAAAACTAAAAAATAAACATTTTTAAAAAAATTTTTAAAAATAGGCAGAGAAAAAGAAAATGCTAAAAGCCTTTCCATGTTTAACATTACAATTGTAGTTTAAAAATTATCTTAAATTTTTTTATCCATAAGATTTACCATGAGCTCAGTGTATTTAAAAGTGCAAGAGAGTTTTCAATTAGGCATGCCACTCAAAAAATTAACCTAGGTGTGCAGAACCAAAAGTGAATTCACTTTTTTATAAAAAGGCCAAAAGATTTACCATGAGCTTAATGATGTTAAAAGTATAAGAGAAAACCCTGCCAAAAAAGAGAGCCACCATGAGAACCCCTGCAAAAGCTATTCCCAAGAATTCTGGGGAAGTTTACCTTGAAGTATTTGAGTTATATTCTGCCCAATACCATCTCAGTGTCTCAGGACCCTTTTGTGAGAGGCTTCCAAGAGCCAGTGCTCAGGCAATGTTTTGGGTTGGTAATGTGCTGCTTCAGGGTCTTCCTTCCCAGAGTCATCAATGGGCTGGATATCCTTTTTTATGCATCTTTTTTTAATGCCTTTATTTTATTTATTTTTATGCAGTGCTGAGGATCCAACCCAGGGCCTCACACTTGCTAGGCAAGTGCTCAATCACTGAGCCACAACCCCAGCCCCCTTTTATGCATCTTAGAAAGCCCCAAACACTAAGGGGTGTAGGGTAGCACAAGGCACAGGATTACCACTCCCTTATTGTACCTCCTAGATGGGATATTCTTCTGAAATGGTTTCTTGTAAGACCACTTCACATCCTAGATAAGTTACTGACATCTTTGTAGAGTCTCTGGTCACCTAAGGGATCCCAGATGAGATGGAGGGGTATTTGTCTCTTTTTTTAGTGTCCAAAAGACCCACCTGCAGATAGATTTCTAATAGGACTATTGCCAAAGCCACCAAATTTCTTAGCTTCTATCAATCCAATTATAAACAGACCAAGAAAACAGATTAACTATAGACAAAAGAATGCATAAAATAATAATTATATTAAATAAGAGTGCACTCCCAGACCAGAGCATATGACAGATGAGCAGCCCCTGGGTGAAACATTCTGCCTCAAAACCCAAATCCCAGAGACCAGAATATAGCTGGTTTCCTGAAGGGATTATTTTTACCCCCAAAATCAAAACCAGAGAGGCAGTTCAAGCAAAATCACCCTTAACAGGCTCACCCAAAGACATTTTGTTCTTGTGGCAGTGTCTTGTAGCAGTTTCTTTTTACAAAAAGAAGTTGGAGCCAAGGGCCAGCAGCTCGGCAGCAGGTTCAGGTGTCTCAGCTTCCAGAGTAACATCAGTCCACGTGGCCACTGAAGGTCAGCATCCAGAGCCACTTCCTGCCAAGGGTGTCACAGAGAAACCAAGGACTCAAAAGTCCCATCTGAGTTGCCAGAGTTGATACTGTGCAATCATTTAGTGCTCAATGCACATAGAAACCAATACACATGGCATCAGGATTTTGCAAAAACAAGAGGTTTGGGGCTAGGGTTGTGGCTCAGTAGCAGAATGCTTGCCTCACACATGAGAGGCCCTGGGTTCCATCCTCAGCACCACATAAAAATAAATAAAATAAAGATATTGTGCCTATATATAACTAAAAAATTTAAAAAAAAAAATAAGAGGCTTTATTGCACAGCCAACCAGTAAGCAGACCAGGAGCTAGAAGCTCAGATCTGCCTCCCCAATCATTTGATAGCAGGGGAATTTATGGGAAGGGAGAGGGGAGGAGAAGTTACTTGCTTGGATGGCATACTTTTTTTTTTTCCCATAGGAAGAGGTTTGAGCTTATGATGTCATTGACCAGATGATCTGACTTCTCATGTCCATTCTTGAAAAACTGGTTCCAAACTGTAAGAATCATTAGCAAGGTCTGGATGCTTTTCCTGAAAGACTATTTAAGGAATTTATGTCTGGGTGTATCCAAACCTTGACTGATTTCACAACTTAGAGAAATGAGCAAAGCAAAATCCAATTTCAACCCAGGTCCCTGGCTAGAAGTGAGGAACTCCACATTTCCAGAAAAAGGTAAGCAGGTAAGTGCCAGCAACCCCCATCATGGCAGCAGATTGGCAGTCCTAATTGCTGAGAACACCACAGGTCCTTACTGACTTTAAATTCAGTTTGGGGAGAGGGCTGATCTGAGTGATTGCTGTACTCCAAAAGAGGAAATCACTTTGGGCCTTCTGAGCTCCCAGAACCAAAATTCCTACAACAGCCACTACTAGATGCCCTCTTGCTTTAGGGTTCAAAAGATGGTCCCCTGATGCTGCTAGAGCCTTACACTGTGTATGTGCCGCCCTGGATAGAAGACACCCCACTAGGAATTCTGCAGCTTCAGAACCAATGTCTGTAACAGTCACAAGTCCAAATCCTACAAGTATCTGTCCATTGGGAACTAGGGAAGATCTTGTCCCCAGTCCACAACCTTGGGACTGTAGTTACTATTGGACAGTCTCAGCTTTACCCACACCTGTCCTTTAGGAGCTGGGAAAGATCTTCACATTGCTCCAGGAGTATGGCTACTGATAGCCCCGACCACCACTACCACCACCATCTGCACTTGCCCTTTGGGAAGTAAGGAAGGTCTCTTCCTCATTCCACAGCCTCAAGACTACAGGTGCAAAGTAGGAAAAGTCTCCTCCCTAATGCACAGCCTTGGGGCTATATCTGTTGTTGTGAAAACCCTGGCATCACCCAGGTTTGTACCTGGGAGCCTGGGAAAGGACTCATCTGTGTCCTGCAACTCCAGGACTGGGGCTGCCAATGCCACAAGCTTTGCCCCCAAGATGCAGCTTGCTCCACATGATCAAGGGACATTTCCAGCCATATCCTGTACCTCCAAAACCATAAGATATCAAAGCCACAAGACCTAGCATCATCCTTGCTCAATTCATGAAGGTCTCCTCCATTTCTTTCACCTCCAGCAGCATGAACACCAGCACCATAAGCCCAAGCATTGCATGCACAAGCCCTAGGGGACTTAGGGAAGGTATTTTACACAGCCTTTGGACTTGGGACCTTATCTATGGGTGTCAAAAGCCCTGTTACCATTTGTACCTATCACCTGGGTCACACGGCTCCACAACAGCTGCTAATAGCATTACAAGTAGGAGTAACAACTGCAACCACACATGGGACCTAAGGAAGACCTGCTTTGTTCTACAACTCTGAGTCTGTGATTACCAATGCCATAGTCCCCAGAACACCTGTGTTCAACCCATGGGACCTGGGGAAGGCCCCATCCCACCCTGTGGTTCTAGAACTGTGGCTGCTCATGCCACATGCCCAGGTATCTCCCACATTCATCCTGAGAGTCTGGAGGAAGGTCTTCTTTACATCCTGCAGCTTGGGGACTATGGCTACTAATGCCACAATCCTTGATGGGGTCTAGGGACAGTTCTGTCTTTGTCCTACACCAAGAGTGTGACAGCGGCCACCACAGTGTCATTACTGCTCAACTCTGTTGAGCTTGAAGACACACATCTTTGGGGGCCTACTCCCTCTGCAAAGTCATCCAAGTACCTTCCTGAACCTCCGTGTCTCCTTGTTGGAGGCACCAGACTCTGCTGACATGAACAATGAAAGGCATCACCGTACCCTTTTGAGCTCCCCATAACCAAACCCAGCTGCTTCAGGTAACACTGATGAACTGTTTCATTCCACAAATGGACATTCTGCTTTCAAAAACAATCCACAAACTGCATCTGCAGTATTCAGAACCCAATTGGATTTTTCACACAGAGCTGATGGTAAAGGAAAGCAGGGTCCCCAGCTCAGCAGCATCAGCATCACTTGAGATCACTTGTTAGAAATCCAAATTGTGAGTTCAACCCCTAGACTGACTAAGAAACTCAGGGGGCCTAGAAGTCTGTCTTAAGTCTTCCAGGTATTCCAAGACACCCTACAGTTTGAGAACCACTGGCTTAAGACATTGCTTATTCTAATCATGTGTGAGATGGAAAATAAGCAAATCTAGCCTGAAACATTTCTTACAAGTTACTTTGGGGAAATAGAAATGGAGAAGCCATTTAACCAACATGCCCTCCAAATGAGAAAATTGGGCTTTAACTCCCAATAAGAAGACAATAATCATCTTATTAAAGATTTATTTTATTTATTTTTTGTGGTTCTGGGTATGAAACCCGATGCCTTGCACATGCTAGGCAAGTGCTCTACCATGAGCCATATCCCTGGCCCTTACAAAGTGATTCATAACATGGATGTTATACAATAATGGAGACAGTGTCCTTTTATAGTATTTAATAGCAATGGAAGATTTACATTTTAAACAAAAATTTTAGTTGTAGATAGACACAATACCTTTATTTTTATGTGGTGCTGAAGATCGAACCCAGGCCTTACACAGGCTAGGCAAGTGTTCTACCACTGAGCCATAACCCCAGCCCAAAGATTTACATTTTTTAATTATAAATCACATTTTTTCTCTTCATTTTTAAAAATAAATCACATTTTACATGTTAGTGGATTTTTTTTCTCATAAATTAGAACAGTGACTTCTTAGCAACATTTGTTTTCTTAAAAGAAATACTTGGCTAACTCATCCAACTCAGTGTCACTGGATGATTAATAACTAAATATCATAGGGCACGTATAAACTCCACCAATAAGAGTAAAATACACACGTACACCCTGTGCTGCAGAAATGCCACAGTGGCACTTCTAAAAGACAAGCACAGTTACAGCAAGCCTCTCCTTTGCTTTTTAAAAACTTTTTTAAAACTCCCCAAGGGAGCTGCCGAGGCCTGGGGCTTTTCAGGAGCACTGCAAAAACTTAGGAGGTTGTAGATATTGATCTAATTTCAGACTCTTCCTCTGGTTTCATCTCAGTCATTAGCCTACTCTCCACTCTTTTCCATGAGACATTTCTTGTTCAAGATGCATCTCAGATGTTTCTCAGAAAAGAATGTGATTTGAGTAAAATAGGCTGTTGAAAAACAGCTTATTCTGATCTTGGGAGTTATAGAAAGCTGCTGGGGAATTATCAGGCCTAGGGAAGCTTCTAACAAATAACACCAAAGGGTTTTTGTTTGTTTGTTTGTTTGTTTGTTTTGTAAATGGGCCCCTCTTTCTGTGTCCCTAAGTTAAAACTATCCAATCACCATTGGTCTGGAGTCCTTTAGGAGGATCCCTAGTGAATAACAAGAAGGTAGGTTGATGCTGTCTATGGCATTTTCCCAAAATGTCCCAGAAACACTGGGAGATCAAAGGTGTTCTTGAAAACTAGATAAGTTCTATTACTATAAATTCTAGTTGGGAAGATTTAACATGCAGGAGTTAGAGATCTTAAAAACCATCTAAAGTGACCCCTTATTTTACAGAGGAGAAAACGGAGAGCATCCTGGATCAAATGAAACAAGTATCATCTACAATGCACTAAAGAACAAGCACACCCATAGAACCCCAGCAGCCTAGAAAAGGGAGAAGTGGTTGGAGATCATGGAGATCTGAAGAAGACTCAGGGAAGCGGTATCAAGTCTGGCTTCTTTAGTAGCTGAGGACTGCAAATAAAGGTTCTCAACTTTTTATGTGTATGACCTTTTTTTTTTTTGTACCAGGGATTTAACCCAGGGGCACTTAACCACTGAGCCACATCCCCAGCCCTTTTTTAAAATTTTATTTAGAGACAGGGTCTCACAGAGTTGTTTAGGGCCTCACTAAGTTCCTAAGGCTGGCTTTGAACTTGCAATCCTCCTGCCTCAGCCTCTGTGCCTCTGGGATTACAAGCATGTGCCACCACACCCAGCTTAGGATGCTTATTTAAATGCAGAATCCTGAGTTACATCCCTAGAATTGCTGATTCATTAAGTCCAGGGTGAGGCTCATGAAGCTACCTTCATTAACCATTTCCCCAATCTCCCTAAGATAGGTGATTAGAAGACCATTATAAGAGAAACACTTCCTTACAAGAAAAAAAAAAAATCCAAGTGGGTGGAGAAATTTCTGAGCATTTTGATGATGGCAAGTCCTCAAATAATAAATCTATATCTTGCTGTGACAATTCAGAATCAAAGACTCATTAAAGTTTACAACCAAAATGATCTTGGTTTACCCAATCAACCTCTTCATTGTACAGATGAAGCAACCAATACCAATATCAGCAAAAGATAAACCAGACAAGAGCCAGCAGCCCAGGGTTCCCAGATGGAGCCTGCCACCTGTGTAATCCCACTGGTCTCCCAGCCATGATGATTTACTTATTTTAATAGCAACATAGAACTCTTTTTTAAAAAAAAAATATTTTAGTAGCTATAGATGGACACAATGTCTTTATTTTATTTGTTTATATTTATGTGGTGCCAGGGATCCAACCCAGTGCCTGACACATACTAGGCAAGCGCTCTGCCACTGAGCTACAGCCCCAGCCCACATAGAACTCTTAAAGGAAGAAATAATATAAGCATTTTAGGTTACGTTTGGAAATCCACTCTCTGAAAGTGGATATTTGCTTATTCATCATCAATCTGTGGAGTGCCACCTAGGTGCCAGGCACTATTTTGGACATAGGAGATATATAGTAGTCAACAAAACAAAACTCCAGTCCTCATAGAATTTGCACCCTAATGATACCACAATATTGTAATGCTTACTCTCTCCCTTGATGTGTTAGCTCCTTATTCTCATTTCCATTCATGTTAATTTATTCCATAAATATCTATTAAATTTCTACAGATGGCAAAGATAATGACCACCTACCATGAAAGTTACACAAGGTCCTTGTCCTCATGGGACCTACAATCTAGTAAAAGATACATAAAGTCAACAGGGAGTGCCCTGGAGCACAAAGAGAGCAGGGACTATTCACTACTGCTTACCAGAGCCTAATATAGTACCTGGCATATAGTATATACTCAATAAATAATTTTGTGTGAATGTAAGATTATATGGTAAGTGAGGTCAGGATAGTAAGGATGCCATAGGTTTAACTGATATTATCCCTTCCTATCAGCACTTACAATAAAAGTCTTGGGGTTAAAGATCAATATCTCTTTCTGCCTTTGGCTGTTTGGGTTGGGGTACCATGGTGGTTCTAGGAAGATGCTAATTATGTTTCTTTACCCTTTCCCAAATCCTGGGTTTGAAGGCTTCTCTGAGGCAATCTCTACTTCCCAGTTATTAATTACTCCCTCGCATTCCCCAAGTCACATTACTGCAGCTTTTAGAGACATCCTCTATCACCTCGTTCTTATTGTTATCAAAATCTAACTTACTTAGAAGATTATAGGATATGACCATTCAGAGGCAAAATTCCACAAAAGCAGGAAGATTTGGGGAATAAACTAGAGCTAAGGAGAGAATCTTTGGGGAGGTATGGTGCTATGGAGGGTATCATGTGGAAGATGGAAGACCATATCTCAGAAAGGATAGGTATGATTCTCCTAAAAAAGGTACACTCAAAGCACTTAGCAGGTCCTCACAAAACTCCTATGTATCATTTATTTTTTGTTGAACAAATTACCACAAACTTATAGGCTCATAACAACAACAACAACAAAAAAAAAACTACCACCACCAACAAAAAAAAAACAGTACCTCACAAGTACTGTGCATCAGCAATCCAGTCACAACTCAGTTGTAACCTCTGCTTCTGGGTCAAGGTGTTGCAGGGATGAGGTGTAATCTAACAGCCTGACTGGGGAAGTATCCATTTCCAAATTCAGTGGTTGTTGGCAGGATGCAGTTCTTTGTGGGCTATTGGACTGCGAGCCTCCGTTCTTTCCTGACTGTTGTCTGGAGACTGACCTCAGTTTCTTGCCATGTGAGCCTCTCCAACATGGCTGCCTCATCAAAGCATGCAAGCTGGGAAGGCAACAGAGTCAGCTAGCAAGATGGGAGGACATTTTTAATAATCCAATAACAAGTGACAGCCTACCAACATTCTATTCACTTGAAGGAAGTTGTTCAAGAAGACAACGCAAGGACTTGAATACCTGGAGACAGGAGTTATTGTGATCCTTTCAGTGTCTGCCTCCCATAATCTGTGACACATGTTGTCAAAAATAATGAGTCATATGTAGACCAGAAAGGCCTGGACAGAGTTTTTCAGCATCAGCCATGATGCTTCCTCACTGGTGAGAGACTACCAATTATCTGTCTTTCCCTTCTTCAGTTTAATAGTAGTAATCCCCAAGTTCAGAGATGCACATGGATAGATATCCATCTATAGACTACATGTCCCAGCCTCCTTGTGGTTAAGTGTGGCCACATGACTTCATTATCACCACTGGGATGTGAGCCTAAGATGAATGTCACTTCTATGTAACATCCTCAAAAGAAAGTTTAAGAGACAGGGCTATGGCTCAGGGGTGGAGCACTTGCCTAGCACGTGCAAAACCCTGAGTTTGACTCCTAGCACTGTGAAGAAAGAGAAAGATAAAGTCACATGCATTCTTTTTTTTCCTCCTTTGAGGCTGAAATGAAGATGTGATAGTGGGCTCCAACTCAACCATGAGAATGACAATGCTCTGGAAGACTACAGAACAGCAAAACAGATGCTCTGCCCAAGCTTCTGCCTGAAACCGAGCCGCCCAATATTCCTGGGCGATCAGTTAGACTTTTACATATGCCTGCCTTGTTTAAGTCATTATTCGGTATCTATAATAGTTACTAGATAAATATCCTGATAGATCACATAATACTTCTGAGTCACTTATTAGCAGTGCTACTGTGTGAATTGCATTCCTTTCAGAGTCCCTGAGAAAGCAAGCCTGTGTGACATCACCTGGTATCACCTTTTTAGCTCCTCCTAGGCTGCATCTGCTGGTGTCCTAAAATTAGCTTTCACCCCATGGACTACGCCCTCCTAGGATGCTGCTTTCTGCCTTTGCCATGCTTGAGTACCCAGAGAACTTCATTCAACTCTTCACTTCTTTGGCTATTTATGGGGCTCTTATGTAGTGGTCACTGTTTTAGCACCAGGGAAACAGCAAACATAAGCTTAATGCTTTCAGGAACCTGATATTGTAGGGCAGGAAAGACACAATAAACAAAATAAAGTCAGGGGATTTAAAAAAAAAAAAAAAAGCAAACAGGTGTTGGGGGTACAGCTCAGTGGCAAAGTACATGCTCAGGCACAAGCCCTGGGTTCAATCCCCAGCACTTCCCCCACCCCCAAAAAAATTCATCTCCGTATGTCCTACATAACCACACAAACTGAGTCTTTTTTTTTTTGGTACTGGGGATTGAACTCAGGGGCATTCCACCACTGAGCGACATCCCCAGCTCTTTTTTTTTTTTTTTTGTATTTTATTTAGAGACAGGGGCTCACTGAGTTGCTTAGTGTCTCACTTTTGCTGGCTTTGAACCTGAGATCCTCCTGCCTTCGCCTCCAGAGCTGCTGAGATTACAGGTATGCACCCCTGCATTCAGCCTAATTTTTAAATCCTTTCAATAATATTGTTCTGTTTCCATTACAAAATGTAAATGAAGTTCATCACTTTAACTGCTTTATCCATTATCTGCATTTATCCTATATTTAGCCCAGAGATTCACAGATATGAGGTTCATGAATGAGCACTGGATGCTGTTACAGACTGAATGTTTGTATTCCCCTAAAATTCCTTTGTTGAAACCTTGTGCCCAGTGATGGGAGGAAAAGGAACTCTTGGGAGATAATAAGATCACGAAAGTACAGCTCTCAAAAATGGGATTAGCTTCTGGCTAGGAGACCCAGAGAGCTCTCTCTTGCCCTCTTTCCACTATGTCAGGCTATAACAAGTAGTTGGCAGTCTGAAACCCGGAAGTACACCCTCACTAAAACCCAGTCATATTGTTACCCTGATCTTGACTTGCAGCTCCAAGACTGGGAGGAATAAATTTGTTTATAAACCCAATTTATTGTATTTTGCTATTGCAGCCCAAGACTGATTAGGAAATATGAAAATTCTTTATGCATTTTTAAAAGTCTTTTTAGTTGTAAATGGACACATATCTTTTTATGTATTTATCTTTTAATGTGGTGCTGAGGATCGAACCCAGTGTCTCGCACTTTACCACTGAGCTACAGCCTTAGCCCTAACGTATGTATTTTTCTGGATCTAAAATTTAATTGAATTCTAGAAACCATCAAAAGACTACCAACTAAGAAAAGCCCAGGACCGGATGGGTATACAGCAGAGTTTTACAAAACCTTTAAAGAGGAACTAATACCAATACTTTTCAAGCTACTTCAGGAAATAGAAAAAGAGGGAGAACTTCCAAATTCATTCTACGAGGCCAACATCACCCTGATACCTAAACCAGACAAAGACACTTCAAAGAAAGAAAACT
>NW_026000037.1:57392849-57400733 GCF_001458135.2 Marmota marmota marmota
AAATTGGAACAACACAAAATCATTATAATAGCCTCCTGAAATGTCCATCCGTCCTTTCTCCCTATCTGTTCCTCAGATGTGAGCGGTTTTTCTTCCATCTTACACATCTCCAGGGACAGGCAACTTAAAACAAAAGTGAAACAAAATAACAAAAGAAGAATCTTAAAATGGCTACCCATCCTCTTGCCCTGCCCTCAGGGGCGAGCAGTTCAACCCACCCTCAGTTGCTCCCCGTGCGAGCCACCAAATGCCGCAGTCTGGCTGGGCACAATCAGAAGCCACTTGTCAAAAGAAACTAACTTTATTTTTAGAACCACACACCAAACAAAACAGCCTCTCAGGAAAAACCCTCAGAGCCTCAACTGCCACCACCGGCTTTCCACAAGCCTCTCTCTCCCACACAAGCTTCTCTCCACCTCCCACAATCCTCCTGCTCTTGAGGCCGATTGGCTGGGTCACGTGGGCGGAGCCAAAAAAGTCCCCCAATGAGCAGCTCCGTGGTCTGAAAGGGCAGGGAAACAGCCCAATGAGCATCACCGCAGAGGAGCCAATCAGCTAGATGTTGCTGGGGCCGAGGAGCCAATCAGCTAGATGTTGCTGGGGCCGCTGTGAGCCAATCATCAGCCGGCAGCTGGAAGTTTGCTGGCAGCTGGAAGTTTGCTGGGGCCCCTTCGGCTGTGGCTCTCAACAATATCATCTCTTTGTCTGTTCTGAAAGTTTTCTATAAAACAAACAAAAACAGAAACATAGAACTCCAACAAACAGTATTACTGGGTTTAGAATGAAAGGCTCCAGCTTTGTTCCAGAATGTACTTCCAGCTCCTCAGTGGAACAGGGCTGTCAAACATCTTAGGCACACTTGAGTACAAACAATCTCTAGTACCTTCCCAGCTTGGTCTTTAAAGTCTTAGTTTCTGTATTCCTTCCTCATGAAGCTTATTCCTTTTTCTTTGTAGAGTATGTCCTCATTTAGATTCCTCCCCCTTCATGTCTGTTCTAGATCCCTGCTCTTGAGAAGATACATATGCTGTTAAACACTTTAAGAAAACCCTTCACACACTCTCAATCCTATAATTTATAGTTATCTAGATACTCTAAATTTGTGATTTGAAAATATATTCTTTATTTTTTTTACTTTATTGTGCATTACAATTATATATAATTGAGGGATTCATTGTGATATATTTGTAAATGCACATAATTTGGTCAATTTCATTCCTCAGTCTCTCCCAACTCTCCCTTTTCCTCCCTAATCCTCTTCCTCTACTGATTTTCTTTATAGAAAAAGTGTATTCTTTGAATATCAGTGATTTTTAAATGAAATTGTTATAGATAAGATCTTTAAAAGGAAAATTGCAACTGCCTATTTTGATTCTTGGGGATTTTGGTTCTGAGATCCATAGGAACAAAAAGACCATGTAGGAAATCTAGGAGGTGGGGGGAAATCAATTCACTTTTCTGAGATTAATTTCCTCATCTATAAATGGGAAAGAGAGTAAGGAGATTTCCAAATGTAATTCCTTAGAAGCCCTGGTGACTGATGAGATGCCTCAGAAGTCTCCCAGTAGAGGGGGTGTTTTGCATCCCCATCTTCTCTGAAAACTACTAAACAGCTAGATGATTCCTTTCCCTTCTGCTGAGTCTATATCCCAGGAAGTACCAACACAACTCATGTCTTCGGGGCCATGGGTCGATGTATTACATTTCAATGCACAGGTACTAAGGAAGGAAAAGTGGAAGAAAACGATGGAGAGGAGAAGTCACATAGAAGGAAGGAATAGAGACCAAACAAAGCTAGGCAAAGAAAGAAATAAGTTGGGCAGCCTAGTAATGTGAGGGCTGACTCTTCAGACGGGTTTAAGGGAAGCTTTGGTTTAAAGATTTACTCAAAACGAGGCCCTTATCTCTGCAGAGAGATGGAACTTTAATGAAGGATCTATTCCTGCCAGAGCAATTGATACCACTCCAGTTCATAGGAGTCTGCATGGTGGGCCTATCTGTACTGTAATGGCGTAGCTTGGTCTGCTGCCAGGAATTTGCACACGTTAGGCAGGTCATGTAACTCTATGAAGTTCAGTTTCTTTATCTGAAAATTTAGAGAACAGGATTGAGTGATCTCTTGTGGTCCTTTTCTGCTTGAAAATAATATTTTTATGAACATTTGTATACATAACGGTTCTGATTTATCTATTACCAAATGGAACCATCCAACTTTCTATGGCATAAAATAACAATTACTGTAGTATGCTCCTGTATTCTGCAGGACAGGATTTCCCAAAGGGCACAGTGGTGGTGACTGAGTCTGGGGCCTCAGTTGGGAGTGATTTAGTTAAGGGCAATTCATATGTTTAGGAGCTAGAATCACCTGGAGACTGCTTCACTTATGTATCTGTCACCTGAGCTAAAATGACTTGAAGTCTGAACTTAGTTGAGTCTGTCTACCAGCGCCTCTATTTGTGGCCCCCCTGTGTTGATTTGGCTTCATATAACATGGCAGTGGGATTCTAAGAGGGACTGTCTAGGGCCTGAACATTCGAAGACTAGACATTCCAAAGCAGGCAAAAGCTACATGGTCTTTTTATACTTAGCCAAAGACATCACTTAGTGACAACCCTGGCATATTTTATTGATTAAAAGCAAATTACTAAGGCTAGCCCAGATTCAAGAAAATGAGTGGCAAGCTCATGCTGCAAACAAATCATCTTTATTGCCACCATTCTTTGGAAAAGTACTATCTGCCACAGTCTGCACTATTGCAACAATTCACACACATACAAAATATACTCACTCCTCCTTCAAGATCCCCAGAGTCTCATCCCACTATTGCATCAGCTCAAATTTCAAAATCCTGACATCTAATCAGATGACAGTACTGATGAGATTTCTCGGGTACAGCCCTGCATTAGTCAGCTTTTCACCGCTATGACCAAAATGTCTGACAAAATGTCTGATAAGATTAGAAGAGGAAAAAATGTATTTTTGGTTCATGGTTTCAGAAGTCTCGACCCATGTTGAGCCAATTCCATTGCTCTGAGCCTGAAGTAAGGCAGAGCATCATGGCAGAAGGGCATAGCACAGGAAAGATACTCAGCTCATGGCAGCCAATAAGTGGAGAGTAACTGAGGAGCCAGGAAAAAATATAATACCAAAGGCAGGACCCCAGTGATCTACTTCCTCCAGCCATGCCCCAACTGTCCACAGTTGCCATCCAGTAATCCATTCACATTATTAATCCATAAAATGGATTAGCCCATTAATTATGTTGTGACTCTCAAAATCTAGTCATTTCACCTCTGAACATTCCTACATTACCTAACGTGAGTTTTTTTGGGGGGGAGACACCTTATATCTAAACCATAATAATCCCCTTTAGTACAGTTCCTGGAAATCTCAAGACCTGTGAACTAAAATGACAAAAGGTTTCTTAAGATTCTTGAGCTAGGACAAGATGACTGAATAGAGGTACCCAGCACTCACTTCCTTTTCCAGAAAGAAGAGCTATAATAACAGGTATTTACTGTATTTAGCTGCATTTTCAGAAGAGTGATGGTAGGAAAGCACTGGAAATCAACAGTTCCCACTATTACTATCCCCATACCTTTTCTGACAACTGTACTACTATCGGGACTGGATGTGAACACCAGAGAGGATTCTGCCGTTATTTCCACCTCCTTTCCCTGTGTAGAATCTGGACCTGCACAACTGGAGAACAAGTGTTTCAGGCCCCTTACAACTGCTGACGCCACCAATACCAGAGACCCTTGTTAGTAGCTGAGCTAGCATCAATAGTGCCTGAGGAAACTCCATTGACTGACAAAGGCCACCACCCCTTCGTGAGAGCAGCTATACAGTGAGCATCCTGCACCTACTGCTGTTTACCCACCTTCCTGAACTGCTAATGTGTCCCCCTCTTGCATGGCCTGCAGAGACAGTTGACACAATATACACTGTGCCCAAACTCACTAATCACAGCCAAAGAAGCAACAGGGAAACTATACTATAGCACCCAGCTGGAATCAAAGCCAACACTGCATAACAACCAATAAAGGTGTACCTTCAGGAGAAAGCTGCTTACTAAGAAGGCTACTCCATAAAAGTGGTAGGGATAGCTAATCCAAGAGATGCACAAACCTCAGCATAAGAACACAAGAAATATGAAAAACCAAATTAATATCGTTCCTCCAAAAAACATAATAACTCTCTAGCAACAGATACTAAAGAAATCCAAGAGAATGAAATGCTTTATAAAGAATTTAAAAGAGTGATTATTAAAAAGCTCAATGAGATCCAAGAGAATAAAGATATACAGCTAAATGAAATTAAGAATACGGGGGGGAAAGAATATGACTGAGTAATTCAGCAAAGAGGTTTTCAAAAAGAACAAAACAGAAATGTTCAAAATGAAAAGAGCTCAGTAAGTCAAAAGGTAGAGTTAAAAGCCCCAACAACAGACTAGATCAAGCAACAGAAAAAAAAAATATCTGAATTTAAAGATAGGTCTTCTGAAATATCCTATTCAGGCAAAAAGAAAAAAGAGGGGGAAAACATAAAGAGAAAGAAATGAGGCAAGCAAGGAAAAAGTGGGTGGGGAACAAATACCTGCATTTTTGGAATACCTGAAAGTGATGAGATGAAGGTCGGGGCACAGAACACTTATTCAATGAAATAATAGCAGAAATTTTCCCTGACCTTGGGAAATATATTGATACCCATGTACAGAAGGCTTATAGAACTTCAAATAAACATAACTAGGAAAAAATTTCACCATGGCATATTACAGTCAAATTATCAAAAGTATCTCATAAATAAATAAATATATAAATAAATAGGGAGGGGTGGGGAGGTTTAGTGGGATTTGAACCCAGGAGCACTCTACCATTGTACTGAATCCTCAGCCTCCCACTTCATTTAATTTTTGAGATAGGGTCTCACTGAGGACAGCCTTGAATGCATTATATTCCTGCCTCTGCCTCTCAAGTAGCCAGGATTACGGGCATGTACCACCACACCCAGCCAAGTGTTCTTAAATTTGCAGGAGAAAACCAGCAACTCACATTTAAGCATATCTCTCAGAAGAAACCCTATGGGCCAGGAGGGAATGGAACTATATATTCCAAGTCCTAAAAGAAAATAACCCCCAGTCAAGATAACTATCCACCCCCAACGTTATCTTCAGAAACAAAGAAGAAATAAAGAACAGCCAAGATAAGCAAAAACTGAGAAAATTCATGACCACTAGCCTAGCCTTATAAAAGATGCTTAAGGGAGTTCTCCAGAAGTGAAAGATAAAGAACTACTATCATGAAAGCATGTGAGTATAAATCCTAAGAGCAGATACACAAAAGAGAAAAAGAATGAAATATTGTCAGTACAGTAAACCAACAAGCCACAACAGAAGAGGAAGAACAAAGAATATTTAAAACAACTAGAAGGAAAAAACCCAAAATAGTCCTTAATAACCTTGACTAAATTCTCCAATTAAAATACACAGACCAGGCTGGGGATGTGACTCAGTGATAGAGTGCTTTGCTAGCATGCTCAAAGCTCTGGGTGTCATCCCCAGGACTGCAAATCAATCAATAAATAATACAGGCTGACCAAATGGATAAAAAAAAACAAGGGCTCAGTGGAAGAGCACTTGCCTTGCACATGTGAGGCACTGAGTTGGATCCTCAGCACCACATAAAAATAAAGGTACTATATCCATCTACAACTAAAACAATATTAAACAACAACAACAACAATATGCTATCAATAAGAAACTCACTTTGCAAGCAAAGATGCACACAAACTGCAAAGGGATCAATTCAAGAAGATAATAAACATATGTACCTAATGTCAGAGCACCCAATTTTAGAAAACAAACACTATTATACCTAAAGGGAGAAAGAGAGACTCCAATACAGTAATAGTAGGGGCTATCAACACCCATTTTCATCAATGATCATCGAGACAAAATAAAACAAGAAGCATCAGTTAAATTATACTGTAGATCAACTAGACTTAACAGACATTTATAGTACATTTCGTCCAACTGCTGCAGAATGAATACACATTCCCTTCCTCAGCACATGAAATTATCTGTAGGATAGAATATCTACCGGACCACAAAACAAGCCTTAAACTCAAAGCCATTGAAATCTTATCCTGTTATCTTTTCTGATGAAAACGGATGAAACTAGAAGTCAACAAGAGAAACTTTAGAAATGATACAAATATAGAGAGACTGAACAACACACTTTTAAATAGTGGATCATCAAGAAAGAAGAGGTTTTAAACTTTCTCAAAACAAAAACGGAAACACAATATAGCAAAACTTGTGAGATATAGTAAAAGCAATACTACAAGGGAAGTTCATGAAGCAATGGGTTTCTGTTGCCAAAAGCTTGATCCCTTGTCCCCGATGCCAATTCAATAATGAGGACATGGTTTTGAGAAAAACGAAAAAAAAAAAAAAGGTTTATTGCTTTGCTAGCAAAGGAGAAACACAGGAGACTCCAGTCCTAAAGGCTGTGATTCTGCCCATCAGCAGGAACAGGGGGCTTTTAAAGGGGTGAGTCAAAGGCTACATTCCAGTGTTCTCTGTGGGAGTTGTCATTCACTTGTTAATTTGGGAGATGGTCATTTCTGAGATCTTCTGGTGCCATCAATGTCCACCAGTCTTGCATCCTTCAGATTGCCTGCTTTGCCGAAACTTTCTCACAAATAACCTTTTGATGAAACCTATATAATAAATGTGCTGAGCTAGCTCTGAGTCAAACTCCATTGGAGTTTGGCTCCCCACCTGGCCCTACCTTTTTCTCTCAGTGTGTGTGTGTTTTTCTTTTCTTCATCCCTCATTGCCCTCATTCGATTTCTGAATTAACTACCCAAGGCATGAGGCATAGGCACTAACAAATTGTAAAACTTAGAAGAAATGGACAAATTTATAGACATATAGCATCTACCAGAAGTGAACCGTGGTGCTTACCTAGCATGTGGTCCTGGATTCAATCCCCAGCACCACACACAGACACACACACAGAACCACGAGAACATAAAATACCTGAATAGATCAATTAAAAAGTAATGAGATTGAATCAGTAATAAAAAGTTTCCCAACAAAGAAAAGTCCAGAGCCAGATACTTAACTACTGAATTTTATGAAAAAAAAGTATTGCCAATTTTCTGTAGAATTCAAAGGGAAGAACCTTTTCAAACATATTCTATGAGACCAGAATTACTGGGTTATCAAAACTAGACAAGTATATAAGAAAACTGTAGAACAATATCCCTGATGAACATAGATGCAAAAATGCTCAATAAAATGCTAGCAAATAGAACTCAATAGCACATCAAAAAGACTTTTACCATGATCAAATTGGTTTCCCAAGGATGCAAGGGGGCTCAACATATGCAAATTCAAAAACCTAATATATCACACCAACAGAACGAAGGATAAAAAATACATGATCATCTCAGTAGAGGCAGAAAAAGCATTTGATAAAATTCATCATCTCCTTCATGATAAAAGCCCTGAATAAATTAGGTATAGAAGGATTGTACCTCAATATAACAAAGGCTATATATCATCAGTATATTGAACAGGAAAAGCTAAAAGCATTTCTTCTAAGATCAGGAGCAAGACAAGGTGTTTAGTCAGCTTTTTTACCACTGTGACAAAAAGACCAGACAAGAACAATTTTAGATAAGGAAAAGTTTATGTGGTGCTAACAGCACCAAAACGTTTATTTGATGCTCCGAGTTCTCAGTCCATAGATGGCCACTCCATTGCTCTGTGCCAGAGGTGAGGCAGACCATCATCAGGGCAGAGGGTGTGACAGAGGAAAGCAGCTCAGGACATGACAATCAGGAAGGAGGGAGGGAGAGAGGGAGGGAGAGAGG
>NW_026000037.1:57401016-57415785 GCF_001458135.2 Marmota marmota marmota
GAGGGAGGGTCCTCTGCTCACCAGGGACAAAATATGAGATGGAAGAAAGACTCAGGGTCCAGGAAATAAAGGTCCAATATGAGCTGAAAGCAAGACAAAGCAGCTCGCAGGAAGCCAGCACAGCCCTGATATTCAAAGACTTTAGTTCAGATCTGAAACCTCCCAAATCAAAATGGGTATGAGGATAGAGTTGAATAGGAAGAATAACTTTTAATGTTCTATAGCACAGTAGGGAAATTATAGTTGACAACAAATGATTGAATATTTCAAAATAGCTAGTAAAATGGAGTTTGAATGTTTCCCATCCCTACCAAAAAAAAAAAAGAAAGAAAGAAAAATGTGTGAGATGATGGATATGCCAATTACCCTGATCTGATCTAATACATGTGTTGAAATGTCATACTGTACCCCATAAATTACTGTACAATTACTATGTGTCAGTCACTTGTGCCATTTCCCTTAAATATTACATTTGTAGCAATTTCTTACAAAAATACCAGTATTTCACTGGTATTTGAATAGTAAATTTTTAAAAGATATTTTTTAGTTGTTGATGAACTTTTATTTTCTTTCTTTATTTATATGTGATGCTGAGAATTGAACCCAGTGCCTCACACATGCTAAAAAAGCATTCTACCACTGAGCTACAGTCCCAACCCCTTGAATAGTAAATTTTTAATAGCAAAAAATTCAGTCTAAGCCAGGCAAGGTGGCGCACACCTGTAATCCCAGCGGCTCAGGAGGCTAAAACAGGAGGATCACGAGTTCAAAGCCTAAACAATGGAGAGGCACTAAGCACCTCAGTGAGCCCCTGTCTCTAAATAAAATACAAAATAGGACTGGGGATGTGGCTCACTGGTTGAGTGCCCCTGAGTTCAATCCCAGTACCAAAAAAAAAAAATTAGTATAAATAGATAGCAACACTATTACCTTGCAGCATCTGAGCGCTAATATTCCCACTGGAAGTTGTGTGGTTTAACACATTTTAACTATCCTAAAAGCCATGAACATTGCTGAAGGATTTGAAGAGAAAAAGGATTAAAATTTAGTTTTTTTAAAGCAGTTTTTAATATACTTCATGTGTTTAAAAAATCACAAAGAAAAGCTAACAATAAACATTCTGATCTCCAACCTCTTTCCCATCCCCAGAGACAACTATAACATTTTATTCTGCTAGTGGTTTTCTTCTTATCCCATATATGTGAGGTACACACGTACACATGCGTGTGCGCGCACATTTCTCTCTGTTTCTTGACTTACCAAGTTTGCACATTATACTGGACACATCTGAACTGCTTGTTTAGATTCCCTCAGGCTTGCCTGTGTCCCTGCCAATCCCAATGGGGATCAAGTCTGAGAATATGGTCTCACTGGAGGAGTCGTCAGGCCCCATGTCCAGATCCAACTTCTCCCATGGTTACCAAAGGGGCCAGGGGACATGACCTGGATGCTTGAGGGAGCCAGCTCCCCAGTGTCACATTTTGACACTGGAAGATAAAGGCTAGGGGAGCTTGCGGATACATTTTCTTTGCCCTGGGATTGAGAAAGCAACAGCCAGAGACCGTTGCCTTCAAAGCTTCTGATTCAACAGGGAGAGGAATAATAAACAGGTATGCAGGACAATGGAAAGTATTAAGAAGAGAAAAAGGCAAAACGGGAGAACAGGAAGAGTCTGATGGTCTGGCGCAGGCACGATACTGCCACACAGCCTGTCCAGAGAGGTCCCTTATTTCTGAGAGTCACCTATGAGGAACCAGCTTGGCTTATTCCTGGCTCTCTGAGACAATGGCCAGTCAGTAACTCACCCCTTCGTATTTGCCTGCAGTCCTCCCGCCTCTCTTCTTGAGAGTCTTGCTGAGCTGAAATTGCATTAGCACTCTAGCCTCACCTTGGGCTCTGTTCTTAGGAAACGTGCAGACAGACGTTGCCACTATTATTTATGGATTTCCAGATACCACATATAACATCACTCTCATGTACCCCCATCTTCCCCCCATGTTCCTCTAGTTGACTGGTAATTTCTAGTTCTATTAGTTATGCTTGGAACATTAATTTCATATTTATAGCCATTTCATTCTCATGTTACCAGAAATAGTATCCCTTGCCTCTGATATTTTTTTATTTATATATAACAGTGGAATGCATTACAATTCTTATTACACATATAGAGCACAATTTTTCATATCTCTGGTTGTATACATAGTATATTCATGCCAATTCGTGTCTTCATACATGTACTTTGGATAATAATGATCATCACATTCCACCATCATTAATTACCCTAGGTCTCCTCTCTTCCCCTCCCACCCCTCTGCCCTTATCTAGAGTTCGTCTATTCCTCCCATGCTCTCTCTCCCTATCCCACTATGAATCAGCCTCTTTATATCAAAGAAAACATTCTTCATTTGGTTTTTTGGGATTTTGCCTCTGATATTTTGCAGGAAGAAGATACTGGTGTCCCTTCCCTCTTTCCTTCTCTCCTCCTTTCATCCCAAACCTCTGTCATCATAGGTCAACGTCACTTGCAGTTCTCTTCTGTGATCATAATTGTCTTTCATTATTTTCCTGAGTGTTGATTCTAAATTTGAAAATTAATAAATAGCATCTCTACTATGATGACTATTCATTGAACAATAGACATTTACTACGAGTTTGCTGTGTTTGGGGTGCTGTCCTCCAAACTTAGAGGTAAAACAGGGAACAAGAAAAAAACTCCCACCCCCATGGAGCTTTCATTTCAGTAGGGAGACAAACATTAAGATGATAAAGATGTAAAATATGAAACATGCTAGACAATGGGAAGTACTAAGAGAAAACTAAAGCAAGGATTGAGAATAGGAAGACCCAGGCCAAGAGGCTGACATGTCATGTAAGCTGAGCAGGGAAAGCTTTACTGGATATATTTTAAAGGTAGAACCAAAATGAATAGTTGGATGTGGGAGAAAAAGTGGGGTGCAGAATATCTACAAGTGTTTCTTGTTTGTTTTTAGTAGTGTTGGGGGTTGAACCCAGGGCCTTGTGTGTTCCAAAAGATTTTTGACCCCAACAACTGGAAGAATGGAGTTAATCACCCAACAAAATGGAGAAGACTATGGGAAGAACAGTGTTTCTGGGAAAAATCCAGGAACATCAGCCAAAAATAAAGAAAGGATGATCAGTAAAGGGAGGAAAATAGGGGGAGGAAGAAAGAGATGGAAGGGGGGGAAATGGGACTGAAATGGAGTTAATGAAATTCCATGCATATATGATTTTGTCAAAATGAACACAATTATTATAACTATAATGATCTTTAAAAAAAAAAAACCCAACCAAGTTTCTAGCCATCTTGAGTTGCTGTCTTAGTTATCTATTACTACATATCACTGGAAAACTTAGCATCTCAAAACAACAATGCCTAATTATCATCCCTCATGGTTTCTGTTGGTGAGGAATTGGAATAGGATTCAGCTGAGCAGGTGTCCCTTAATAGTGTCTCACTGAAACAATCCCAGTTGAGTACTAAAAGTCCTGTGTCCCAGAAAATCTTCCCAAGAACATGGAAAATTCTAGGTTTGGGTGATGCTGTGGAAGATGGAAGAGAAAGTACAAAACCCATACAGTTACTCCCTCCCATTATAGGGCTGAAAGCAGTGCTATTTTTTTATTATTGTTTTAGTTATACATGACAGTAGATATATCATATGTAGATGGGATATAATTTCTCATTTTTCTGAGTGTACATGTTGCAGAATCAATCATATTGGTCATGTAGTCATATGTGTGTGTGTGTGTGTGTGTGTGTGTGTGTTTAATGTCTGTTTCATTCTACTGTCTTTCCTATCCCCACATCCCCTCTCCTCCCCTCCCATCACTTCCCTCTACCTAATCTAAGGTAATGCTATTCTTCCCTAGTGTCCCCACCTTATTGTGAATTAGCATCCGCATATTAGAGAAAACATTCGGCCTGTAAGGGTCCGGCGAAGTGTCGGAGCAAGAGACCACAAGAGACTGGCTTCATGCAATAAGCAGGAGGGAGTTTATTGAGGATCCAATTCAGCACGCTGAGGCTCCAGGCAGGCTCGCTCAAGAAGGGAGGGCAGCCCAGAGCCCAGAGCAGAGGTCAAGCAGTGCTTAAGTACACTTTTTGGGGAGGGCGGGGGGCTTTGCATACATCAGAACAAATCATCATGAGGCACGGGAAAATTGAACAACAACTCCTAAACATGATTAGTTCATTCATTGGCGGGAACAGGTCGGACGGGGGTGATAGGTTACTCCTAAGCGGGGTACACATTCAAACTGATTGGTTTTAGGGCCTAAATGACTACGTGACAAGTTACACAGAGTCCCAGGTTATTAGACAACCAGGGAGTCAGTGGGAATATTTACTGGGCAGTTCCAGTATTGTCCTAACAACTACAGGGATTTCAGGTTTTGCAGGTAGCATAGAAACCTAACAATACCTAATCCTTTACATTTTAACTCAGACCTTGCAGCTTAGAAACTTTACAATACCCGGTCTTTTACCCTTTAACTTTTACGCTTTAACTTCAATTTCTTTTACCCTTACAGGCCTTTGGTTTTCTGGGATTGGTTTATTTTGCTTAGTGTGATATTCTCCAACTTCAACCATTGACTGGCAAATGCCATAATTTTAGTCTTCTTTAAAGCTGAGTAATATTCCATTGAGTATATATATACCTCATTTTCTTAATCCATTCATCTATTGAGGGACACCTAGTGCTATTTTTAATGTCCAGTTGATACAACATAGACTATCTGCCTTTGGTGGTCACTGTTGCCAATGTAACCCTTGACCATTGATATTGGGAACTGAGGCTTGTGTTTAAAGTCATGGATCACCTATGTGGCATCATTTCAAGTGAGGAATGCAACTTGAGTTACAACCCTGGATATCCAGTCTGTGTTTGACTTGATTTATGAATTAACTGTTTTGCATTGTACTACGATTTCAGTGACCACCCTCGAGAATCAAGGAAGATTCCCTCCCAGAATTTGTTCAGATGTCAAGACTGATGACACTGCACACACCAACAGATAAAAGAAAGTTTGGTTACTCACATATCTAAGGTCTCTGGAGAGAACAGGACAGGGCTGGCAGGAACTCAGAAACAGCTTGAGAACAGGGGATGGAGACCAGCTTGGTGTTTTTATGGTGCTTATGGGTGAGGGCAGGGTGAGAGTTCCCATTTGTGGGGAGGAGCTCAAGTGATGGGACTCTCTCACCAAACAAGAGTACACCCATGGGGTGAGGAGGAAAGGGAGGAGGAGGAGAGGGGTGAAGCTTGCTGCTGTCAGTAGACAAACATCAAAAAATGGAGTCAGATTCCTTGCTATGGAGCTACTGCTAGTTTAATTTTTAACATCGTTAATATTGTGACAATGTTTTCTGAAAGTTCAGATCATGATAAAAAAGAACAACTGCAAAATCACCAGAATGACCCAGATATCACTGGTAAGGTGGACTGAATGACTGTTCCCCTAATGGAAAGAGAAAGACATGAGCAACTGAATTAGGGAGGTAAATAGCCAAAAGAGCCTGCTGTACAATGTGCAGAACACAATTTTGGATGGCCATGGTGAAGGAGATGGTGAAGAGACATATGGAGAATGGATCTCACAAGTCTGGGATTAGACATGGAAGTACTTCTAATTCAATCAAATTTGTTTTGTCTCCCAAAGATACAATTTCAGATGAAAATAGCTTGGGCTGTAAATTAGCTTGGGCATACCATATGAATAAATACAGTTTTTTCTCTACCACTGAGCTACATCCTCAGCCTTTTTATTTGAGGCCTGACCTAGAACTTGCAATCCTCCTGCCTCAGCCTCCCAAACAGCTGGGATTACAGATGTGCACACATCGTGCCTGGCCTGAATGAACACATTATTTTTTTCACTCTAATGATGGCTCTGTGGAACTCAGTAAAGTTGCACTTCCTGATTCACAGGTTGGAACTCAAATACCCTCTGGGCAAACAAAAAGGGAGAACTTTGGTAACAGATATGTTGGCTCCTGTGTTAGTTTACCATAACCAAATACCACCAACCTGGTTCTTAACACAGCAGAAATCTCTACTTTCACAGTTCTGAAAGCAGAAGTCTGAAATCAAGGTGTCAGCATTCTCCTTTTGTGTTTCCAGGGAAGAACTTGTTCTATGCCTCTTCTCCTAACTTCTGGAGGCTCTGGTACTTTGCATGATGTAGATACCTCACTCCAATATCTGCCTCCATCTGCAGATGGCCATCTTTCCTCATGGGTATATCTGTCTTTGTCCAAATTTCCCTCTTCTCAGAAGGACACCAGACATATCGAATTTAGGGTCCACCCTAACCCAGCATGATCTCAGCTTGATTACACCTGCAAGGATCTATTTCTGAATAAGGTTATATTCACAGGTTCCCAGTGAATGTAATGGAGGTGGGGGATGCTATTTAACCCAATAGAGTCATTATAATGCAGAATTCATGCTATCAAATCTTACTCATAATTGTGCTTTCTCAAATAAATCAAATAATACATTGAATTATAGCACTAAAACAATGTTCCCCTACTCTCAGATACTTAATTTTTAAAAACAGAACTTCAAATAACTTTCTTGATTTCTGTGACGATTTTAGTGAAATTGCAGAAAACAAAACATTGTTGATATTTTATTCAAATAAGAAATAGATTTTGATGTATATTTGGTAGAGTACAAATGTAAATCTTAGGAAATTCTATTCAGTCTATAAACTTCTTTGAAGTAAACTTGATAATAACAGAGCTCCAAATCAAAATGAATTTGCATCTCACTGTGTTCAGTGTTACCACTACATAAGACAAGACAGATGTCCTAAAGGATTATTAGAAAAGAAGACAGAAAGAATGAAAATAACTTGCCACATCGTAGGACAGAAGGAAACATGTTATTTTTATTTTTATTAAATATAGGTAATATTGAACTCAGATTTAAAGATAGGTAGTTAATGTAGTTAGGTAAATCAGGTCTAAAATGAGTGCGATAAAGAAAATGGAGGCATTATTGAGAATGGAGTTCAGGAAACTAGAACAGCACCTGGGGAAATTGAAATGTGAATGTCCCCAAGACCTAAAGAACTGTTAATGAAGTAGCTCCCAGCAAACACTGAGGTGCTAATCAAACCACCCCAGGCCCTTCCTGCCTGGATTACTCCTCCCTGCCCCATCAGTCCACCTATCTCCCACCTTTTGGCCTTCCCACCTGCATTCTGTCACTGCAGGATAGAGGGAAACAAAGGACAGGAATGTGGGAGGACTAAAAGAAGACCTTAGATATAAAAAAAGGGAAGACCTTCCCCTTCTTCCTTTGGGAGGAAGTCTTTTCTGCTCTCCTTTAATAAAGCCTTCCACTTTCCACTCTAAACTTGCCTGGCGTGCTTCTCTGGTGTTCTACTTCAGCATTCGTCGAAGCAAGGACTCATCACTGGTAAACAGCGGTAACAATATCTGCTTAATTAGGTTTATTTATATCCTCGTTTTAAAATACATTTGTTTATATATCTTAAAGGTACATAATAATAAGATCTAAAATTTTAAATATCCAAAAAAAGAGCTAAAATAAATTTGTTATATATCAAAGGACAAAAAGAAAATTATTAAAGTATTATTGTTTAATTAATGCTATCAACAACTTCTAATCGCATTATTAACTAATCCTATCATTATCAATATAATACAATATGTTGTTAAATAATAGTCTATTAGCCCACATAGTGCTATTATTTTTCGATGATTTAAATTATTTATTTAAGTGTATGTTTACATGAAAATGATTGCTGGTATCCTGCTTTTGAGAATGATTTAATAAATATTTGAATACAAATCAGAACTAAAATCCATTAATTTTATTATGCACCAAATCATAATCATATTTTTGTTTTAGAAAGTAGAAATGTATAGCCAGCTAAAAAACATTAATTTGAAGGTAACAACCATTTCTTTATCAGGAGGTAGACAATATTAACATTTTCTAAGATGAGGATTGCCTGTAATTAAAATACGTATTTCATGGTATGATTTAGTAAAATAAGTACTAACTACATTATTTAGTAATATATACTCAATCTGAAAGAAATCACATAGCAGTTTTAATTGTAGTTTTCATTCAATGTGTATTTTAAAAACTGGTAGTCCCAGAAATCATTCCAGGTACACTGCAAGAATCAGCGATATCAACTTAACACTGATTTGCTGTTCAAAGACTTTTCCTTTCACCTAATGATATGGCCCCAAGGATGAGTATTAAGAATAGTTTAAAAACACTAGTATGGCAATTTGTAAATCAATGGATGTGTAACTGATGTGATTCTGCAATCTGTGTATGGGGTGAAGGTGGGAGTTCATAACCCACTTGAATCAAAGTGTCGAATATGATATGTCAAGAAATTTGTAATGTTTTGAACAACCCACAATAAAAAATTAAAAAATAAAAAAAAAAAAATAAACTACATCACCGTTTCTACCAAAAAAAAAAAAAAAAGAATAGTTTGAAAGATTTGCTAGTATTTACATACATTTGAAAAACCATTTTTCCCACCAATATTCAATAGTTCATCAATCAATATTCTCACCAATACTCTCTTTGCTCTTTTGGACTCTTTGGGAAGAAAAATGTATTCTTGAGAAAAGGCTGGTGATGGAGACCAGGTCTTTCAGCAAAAATTATCATGAATTATCTATCATCCTGCCCTGTGATGTATCCAAATAGAAAATGTCCATGGAGTCACCCTATTTCCAATGCTGGCTTCACTTTAAGGAAAATACATGTAGAATGGAAAAGGGACAGGAAGTATAAAAGTCGAAGATGCCTTGATCAACAGAAAAAAAAAGGAGCTGCCTTTTGATTTAGCCAGGAGGTATATACCCTGGGGCCATCTGTGAGATCTGGAGATGGCAAAGGTTGCCTCTCTTTTGTAGAGAGAAAGAAATTTGCCATGTGAATGCAAACACATCCTCAGGTAGAAAATTGTAGGAACAAGCCCATGCAGATGTTGAGGATATGGTAGCCAATTCCCTTAAACTATTTTCTTCTTGAAAAGCACCACAAATTAAAGACCACTGGTGTAGGAGAATGACAGCAGAGGGACCAAGCTCTTGTAGTATGACAGCAGGGCGGTACAGAGGGACTCCTGGAGGTTAGCCACAGTGAATACGAAGTGAAGCTGCCTGTGTTTCCCCAAGCCAGCCTGCTGCTTCAAGCATGAAGAAGCTAGAGATCTGCACTGGACCAGGATGTGGTCAAATGATTTGGGGAATTTAAAGATGTTCAATGGCTGACAGTGAAAAGTGCAGGGGCAGGGACTGTACAAGAAAGGAAATGTAATCACAGCATACTACTAGATTCTGCCATGATACACTTTTATACAGATATTTAACTGCTAATACTCTCTAGAACTGGTATGTCATAATTATTGACAAATTCCTTATCCATGAGAAGGGAAAGGAAGGTACATGCCAGGGAACGACTAAGATGATCAGATGATCAAGCACAGCATAAGCCAAGTGAGAAGGACTGTGAGGACCTGTGAAGAGGAAAGAAGGCTCAATGATTCATTGAGGCATCAATGGATTCAAAGTCTGATGGTATTAAAAAATTGTTATATACGAGGTCCCCTAAGAGTGTCTTCATCCTGTTGTTACACTTAACTTAATATAGAATTCTCAGACCTTTGGAAGAATTCCTCACTGTTTTCTAGAATTAAACATTGCTGATAAGAAGCCTGACTTTAGCCTTATTCTTTTGTAGGTAATTAAAAAAAAAAAGACTAAAATCCAGGCATAATGGTACATACCTGTACTAGCTACTCCCAGCTTCTCAGAAGGCTGAGGTAGGAAGATCACAAGTTCAAGGCCAGTCTCCACAAGACCCTGTCTCGAAATAAAGATAACTGGGGGTGACTTGTTTTACTTAGCATGAGGTCCTTAATACACCCAGACGTGAGATTGCTGGATCATATGGTAGTACTAGTTTTAATTTTTTGAGGAACCTCCCTATTGTTTTCCATAGCAGCTGCACCATTTTGCATTCCCACAATGTGTGATGGTTCCAGTTTCTTCACATCCTTGCCAATACTTGCTGTTTTTAATTTTTTAAATAGCCTCTCTGACAGATGTAAGGTGATATATCTCACTGGGGTTTTGATTTACATTTCCCTGTTGAGTAATGTTAATGAGCATTTTCTCATAGACCTGTTGGCCATTTGTATGTATTCAAATTTTTAATAAAATTCTTTAGCAGACACTATTTATAGTTTTTCAAGGACTATTTTCTTATCTTTAGATTGATTACAATTTGTTATGGCATGCTGCTAGTCTTTAATGGATGCAATATATTGTTTCTTGTATCACTTTGAGGATGGTACTTAGCATTTTTACTTGTTTTCTTTCATTCCCTTAATTACCTGTGTTTCCCCAAGCCAGCCTGCTGCTTCAAGCAAGAAGAAGCTAGAGATCTGCACTAGACCAGGCTGTGGTCAAATGGTTTTGGGAATTTAAAGATGTGGTAATGGCTGACAATTTAATTTTTTATTAGTTTATCATGATTAGTTTATGATACGTTTTTGTCTTATCTCTAATATCTGGTAATCTTTGGTTGCTTGTTCATATTTAAGAGTGAGGCAATATGAAATCTGCTTTCAGCTAAGATGGAGTAATGGGAAGGAACTTACCCTCTAACCTGAAAAAATTTAAAAAAAAAAAATTTTTCTAATGAATCTTAGTTCTCAAGATATTGTGTATCTGGCAACAAAAGAAAATGATCCCTAAAAGGCCAGAAACAAAAGCTAAGTCCTATACTGTCATGTATAACTAATTAAAACTAAAAAATAAAAAATAAATAAAAACATTAAGTCCTATGATATTCCAGTTTTTGCCTGGAAAGAATTTTTAGGCCATAGCAGAGGGAGGAGGAAACTGGAAGCTCAGATGTCTATCACCAGGTTAATGGATAAATTGTGGTATATGTATCGGCGCAGAATGATACTTGGTAATAAAAGGAATGAACTATTGATACATGTAACAATATGAATAAATTCAAAATTATGGTACTAAGTAAAAGATGTCATACAAAGTAGATTACATAGTGTATGATTCCATTTATATAAAACTATAGAAAATTCAGACTTATCCTGATTGGCAGAAGGCAAGTCAGTGATTGCTCAGGATGAGAGCAGGGACAGAAGGAAGTTAAATGAGGGAAGAGGTATGATTTTTTTTTTATCTTGATTGTAGTGATGGACATATTAAATATATGTCAATGGAAAAGTTCATAAATTATGAATATGTTAGATTTATAATTAACAGCATAGGAATTAGTCTTTACTATGGGGGAATCTCTTTGTACCAGAGCTAAGAGGGCTACACTTGGCAGGTGGGATGACATATGCCTACAATCCCAGCAACTCAGGAGACTGAGGCAGGAGGGTTGCAATTTCAAGGCCAGCCTCAGCAACTTAATGAGACTCTGTCTCAAAATAAAAAAAAATTAAAAATTGAAGGCTGGAGAGTTATGCTCTGGTATACCCATGCCCATACCAGCTACCCTACTTTTATTTCTTTTTTGTTTGTGTTTTTGCATTCTGGGTAGGTAAGAACCTGATTTTCTTTAGAAAGTACATTTAATATCTTTACATATACATCTTCTCCTCCTCCTCTTCTTTCTTTTCTTTTTCTCCTCCCCCCCTTCTTCATGTCCTTCTCATTCTTTCCCATCTTATCTCTAGATTTAGGAATCTGTGTTACCTCAAAAACCTAGGAGTCCTCCCTACGCTACCTGCAGTGAAGAATAGTGGTGACAACACCAATTACCCTAGGAACCCCTTCATAACACCAGCACAGTGGGGGCAGTGCTTAACAAAAGATTGGACCAAAGATAAAGATGGTTGAAGAGAGGGTCAGCCAGAGACAGTACTTCTATTAAGGTTAGCAAAAATTCTGTCTGTGAAGGAAGTGGTCATTTATTAGACACCTTCTTAAAAAGATGTAAATTGAAACAAGATCAAAGTGCCTCTCTGCATGTCTGGAGGAAGCACTCAACTAAACCATGATGGTTATAAATTAAAACAAAAAATTGAAAATGGTAACGTATTTTGAAGTTCTGAGGAAAAAAATAATCATGATGTCATGGAAATGGAAGGGTGATCTATGTTACAGGCTGAAAAGGGGGACATTGTACAGTGCAAACTGTCAACATGGCAATGTGCTGTGTCTGACATTACTCAGATTAGGAGCCCAGAAGAATAGGATTCCAGTTGATCCTATTGTGAACCCTTATGAAGTTCATCCCGCACTGGCAGTCAACTGCCTTCTCATTGTATTCGAGTGATTATTTAAGCATAACCAACCTTTTAAAAAAAAAAGTTGCTATTTTACATATATACTAGAATTTAAATTCATTCACTCTTCAAGAATCCAAAGACAATCATTTACATGTCTACATTAACAATGTTTTGGCTCCAGGCTCCCTCTACTGTCTCCAAAATAATAAACATTTTATGGCACCCTCTGGACTAGATTCAATTATTTATGAAAGTGAAAACAAACACAATCTTCTGCAAGTAAAGGATATCCTCAATATGGTAATCAGGAAGTTCAATATTTGGAGAAAGGTGAAAAATATATACTAATTCATGAAGTATTTGTATAAATAGAGCCATATGAAGTTGCCATCATTTGCCCATTTCTTATCCATATATGACAATTTCATATAGTTTGACCTAATATAAAAAAAAAACAATTGTCAAAGAATAGAGTGTGGTGGGGATAAGTGTGTATGTGTTGTAGGGGTGGCCATTGCTTTTAATAAATCATCTCTATTATGAAATTTTATTCCTAAATGTACTAGTTAATTTACCTATCTCTTGACCAAAACTAACTACAAACTACACTAAGTTCAGTGCTTTATAGGATTAAACTTGGGTTTAAAAGAAAGAAATCTAGCCAGGTGCTGTGGTGCAAACCTATAACAAGTTAGAGGCCAGCCTCAGCAACTTAGTAAGACCCTATCTCAAAGTACAAAAGTAAAAAAAGAAGTTGGGATGTAGCTCAGTGATAAAGAGCTCCTGGATTCAATCCCCAGTACCAGGAAGGTGGGGGGGGGGAGAGGAAGGAAAGAAAGGAGGTATCTGTCTTCAGTTTAATAAGTATGAAGATTAAAAAAATGCTTCACACAAAAAGATAAATGAAAGAAATGTAGAAAAGCCATATGTTTACAAGAGGCAAGCTGGAAATAAAATACTGTAGTTAACATTTTACTGTGAGAAGAGGAAGTAAGGCAATTTGCATAGACTTCAAACAATCTCACCCTATTGAGAAAACCAGCAAATCCTGAAAAGAATTGGAGGTAAAAGCCAAAGTCAATAGGCTTCAAATATTCTTGGTGTTTCACAGCAACTAACAAGAAAGCATCTTCTGGGTAAGTTCACACTTTGCACACAATCAATTTTGTAGTTGGTACTTTTCCAAAGAGTTAATATTTTACAGTTCAGAATTTTAGTTTGTTTGTCTTTGAAGCCCAAAGAATGCCTTTTGAAGTTATGTTTTCATAGTCCTAAGAATTCAAAGAGTGAAAAATGCCATCAAAGATTTATTTACAAAGATGTTCATCAAAACCTTATTGTTATAGTTACTCTTCATCATTTAAGGCTTATGCCAAACCTTGTGCTGAGCAACATGTCTTTTTGATACAATAAATTATAGGACAAAAACTGGAAATTTCCAGTTGGGAACTGGTTGAATAAATTTTGGATAAAGTGTGTTTTATATATTATGTAATATTATATGACCATTAAAATGTTTTGAAGACTTAAAAGACATTGGGGAAATGTTCATGAGAGAATGTTAAGCAAAAAGGAATGCTAGTAATGTGTATGCCATCAAATACAAATGTTATTAAGTAAAATATATATGTGCACAAAAAAGTTAAAAGGAAAAATTGAAGTAGTAACTGAAGTTATTACTGGGCGATGGTATTCTGGGTGGTTTTTACTTATTTATTTTTCATGTGCTTTTCTTTATGTTACATATTGTCTAATATGAGCATGTGTTAGGTTTTTGGGTTTCGGGGGGTAGGTGTGGATTGCAGGTCTGGGGATTGAACCCAGAACCTTGTGCATGCTAGACACTCTACCACTGAGCTGTACAGCCCCAGCCCCTGCATTTGTTTTATAATCAGAAAAACATTAAGTGCTATTTAAACATTTTTATATCATGCTCTGCTTATATTCAGATCTATTTAAAAAAATAAAACCATAGAGTTTAATAAAAGCCAGTTGTTTTGGGGTGATGTAATATTTGCCTAAGAGCATTTGGCTTTTTCCCTTCATATTATTAGAACAAATCCTCACTAGATAGACACTTTTTGGTAATTTATTCAGTGGTTTGAATGTACAGGTTGGAGCTAAACTATGCTTTACTTTTGAGTATTACACCAATAATTTCTGCACTAAAATTATAGAGATAGGTGAATTATCTCTGAAGTCTTACAAATAAAGATGAAATGTAATGCCTTTTTATCAAAGTGAGGTAAAATAACCATGTGGATTTGAATAAGCACTGGGTCAGGCACTTTACCTAAATACAGCTACCCTGAAATATGTACTTCTATTCGCGTTCACAGTGTAGTAGAAGTAGTAATGAGTTATTGATCAGATGTCATGGGACAGTCTCTGTGTCAACAGCTTTACTTTTTTTTTTTTTTTTTTTAATGTGGGTTGTTCAAAACATTACAAATTTCTTGACATATCATATTC
>NW_026000037.1:57416151-57417057 GCF_001458135.2 Marmota marmota marmota
CTTTTTTTTTTTTTTTTTTTTTTTTTTAATCTCTGCTATGAGTCTACAGCACCAAGTTGTATATGCATCCCTGCTTGGCACTGAAAACCTTGAGGTCCAAGGTGGGACCTAGCCCCAGGTATGTTAGAGTCTGTAAACAAGTCAAAATAACACCTGGCATTTTGTCAGGGGAATATTAGAGTTGGTAAACAAGTCTGGATGGTGCCTGGCAAAATGCCAGAGGGTGTGGTTTGAGAAGTAACAAAAGAGAGCCATTAAGTGTGGAGATTCCTGATTGGTTGACTGCTGTATATGCTAATTAGATAAGCTGTGTGGAATGTATAAATACTGCTCCTGTCCTGCAATAAACAGCTTCCACTCCTGCTGTATCAATCTACACAAGTTGTTAGTCACCCCTCGGTTATTTTGCTGCAGCCGGACTGTGGCACAGGTAGATCATTAATCTATTCTTGCCCTTTCTTTCAAGAACAATAAACTTAAAAAACCCTGAACTTGAGCTCTTCTATGCAGAGGGAAGCGAGTCAGAAGAGAAAGTTTAATCAATTTGATGTTTTCTTATACTTCCCAGTTACCTATTTATCAAGACTAAGCAAATTTAGCAAAACTATTGTTTTCAAAGGTGTTGATAGAAATAGATGAATAGTTGATAGAAATAGATAATAGTGGAAATGTCTTCCACTAAACTTCAGACATCAGCCTTTGTAAGGGTATCCCTGTAACAGGAATGTATTTGTCTATGACTTCATTGAGTTCTTAAATTTCATTCTGGCTTTTTATCTTTGCCTCTTTTCTATCATCTATGACTCACACAAGATTTAGAGAGTAAATATGGACAAATAATTAATAGAATTTCAAAATAATTAAATATATATATATATATATATATATATATATATATATATATTT
>NW_026000037.1:57419637-57423675 GCF_001458135.2 Marmota marmota marmota
CGCCCCGCCCCGCCCCGCCCCGCCCCTCCAACCGCCCAACCAATCTCGCTCCAGGGCCTTCACGTCACGCCCCCTCCGCCTCGCTCGCCACACCCCCAACTCCTCCGCTACCTACCTCGGCTGCTTGCCCGGCTCCAGCCGCACTCAGTCCTGTCTCCATGGCAGCGTGGCGTCCCAAGCTCACTGCTCCCAACTCTGCCTCCGTAGCGAGCCGGGCCGGAGTCTGCCCTTGTGATGAACGGTTTGAAAGGTCCACAAGCGGGTGAGAGGCGACGCGGTGATTGCCAGTTGCCCTCGCTTGGTCTCCGAGTGCAGCTGCATCCAGCCTCATCTCGGACGTCCCCATACCCAGCTCCTGAATCCTCAAACTTCTCTGTCTCTCAAGGTTCGGACTCTGGGGCCCCAACGCTGCGGAGGCGCCACCCGAGAAGGTAGGATCCGTGAACCGCTGTAGTCGGGGCCCTGAGAGAGGTTTGTCTACTTGTTTGTGCATGATAATTGGGCGGGTCTGACAGGCGTGTCTACACCACGGTTCTACGACCTGACCTCTCCTCCTCTCCCCAAAGTGAAAATAGCCTGGGCTTCCTGCTCACTCCTCAGTCTTCTCCCTAGTCTCCAATTCCTTTGCTTATTTTACGGCTTAAATAAGCTTAATGGCTTATAGAAGCGAGCACCCCCTGGCTGTATTAACATCCCTACTTGCTAAATATAACTTGGCTGACCATAAAACTGTCGGTGGAATTTGGACCTAATGGATCTGGTTTTCATCTTCTGGAAAACGAAGGGTTCCGACAATGGCTTACCTCTAAGGTCCAGCCTAGATGACTAGAGACATCCAAAATCAATACTGTAGTTTTTGGACTATTCAACTACTCTACTCTGAGTCTCTGTAGCAATTGCAGTAGTAGCACGAAGCATAATTATCAATTTATCGTTTGCCTTCTAAATGAATTGCTGAAGCTGTTTTACCCCAAGAGAGCCCCTGAAAGTACTTTTTAAAAGTAAATCTGAGACTGGGCTCAGTGGTGCTTGCTGGTGTGTAGTCCCAACTACTCAAGGAGGCCAAGGCAAGAAATTTGCTTGAGCCAAGGTTCAAGAACCATTTGGGCAACAGGGAGGCATGCCATCATGAATGAATGAATGAATGAATGAATGAATGAATGAATGAATGAATGAGTCTGAAAATGTCTTTTGATTTGTTTCCTCCTAAAAATCAAATACAATGATCCCAAAATCCAGTTAAATAAATAAATGAATCTGAAAATGTCTTTTGATTTCTTTCATTCTCCTAAAAATCAAATACAATGATCCCAAAATCCAGTTCATTATTTTTTTTTTCCTAATTGAAGTGGTTTGGGATTTTTTTTTTAATCTCCAGAGAACAACAGCAGCACTGCTTTTTAATTGTTAAGAGTTTACCAGAACTGAGTTCCAACACCTTTGTAGGGGCTCCATTGCAATCATTCCAGAACTTCAAAGCTTTCTACCCAAACCCTCTAATTAAGCTACATCTCAGTGTTTCTCTCCATTCTTTGCCCTGTTGAGTGGCATTTGTGCCACATGGAACTTAGGACTGGCTTCTTTTACCCAGTATACCTTCAGGACTCTCCTTGCTGGGCTTTGGGTAATAACAACAGTAACAGAAGGAGTTGTAGTAATTGTAATTCTACTAGGAGATAAGTGCTGCTATTATTTGTTATTAACCATTCTGTTATTTTGAACAATTACGCTATGAGGTAGGGGAGATTTTTATCCTCAATTTATAGCTGAGGAACTAAATCAGAAAACAATTAAGAAAATGGCTCAACATTATCCAATCTGCTAAGATTTGAACATAGTTCGTCTGACTTTAAATTCTGGGCTCTGACATTACGTTGTTCTATAAAGGAGGAAATGTACAAAATTTATATCTAGACACTTTTAAATGATTTTAAGTGATAGATGATCTTTCAAAACATTTTATACACAGTTGAGGCTATGCAATAAAATATTGTGCCTTCGTTATGTTGTTTCTCCATTAAGTTCCTTCAGGATGAAGGATGATGATTAATGAGCTCATTCTCTTTTACCACAGTGCAGGGCCTGAACATGTAGCTGTCTATCTATGCATTCATTCTTTGCCTATTAGAAGACAAGGTAGTTTATAAAAACAAAAAGTACAAAAGGATAGAATATTTTCATATTGAATCACATTGAACAGCAGAGCTCCAGTTCAATTCTTTGCTTTGCTTTCTCCTTTCCTTCTGATAGACAATACATGCAAAGTCCCTATACTCATGAAACTCAGTCTAGTAAGGAAGGCAGGCAAAGAATGAATGAATACATGTATGCATATATGAAATTATGATAATCCCATGTTTGGCTTCATAAGAGACCTCCATTTTTCTTAAAGTTGCTGAGAGCCACAGCTGAGTCGGAATGGCCCCTGGCATTTTGCCAATAGTATTGGTTGACAGGCGAGGCATTACTATCTGCCTTGGCCGCTACTTTGGAGTTCTCACGCTACTTTGAAGTTCTCGTAGGGATTCATGGGGATTCCAGGAGAGTTCCCATTGGTTGGGGAAGTGCAGGAGGAAGGATTTCCGGAGGAGATATTTCCGGTGGCGGGTTCCTGGAGGAGCCACGTGGTTTTGGGGAGAGTTCCCGGGGAGCGTGTGTGGAGTGTGCTGGTGGAGTTCAGAAATAAAGTTTGTTCCTGCTTCAGTGGCTAGTGATTTGTGCCCAGCCAGACTGCGGCATTTGGTGGCCCGTGTGGGGAACGCCTGAAGCTCCGGGGTAAGTGAAATTGCTCACCCCTAAGGGAAGGTGAGAGAATGGGTGACCATTTCAAAAAACAATGTGTTCTTGTTTTGATTTGTTTTGTTTTTGTTTCAAGCTGCCTATCCCTAGAACGTTCTCAGGCAAACGGGAAAAATGGTTAGCTCAAGGTTTGAAGTTGTTCGATCCTGAGGAAGAGATAGAAATAGACCACAAATGCACATGTCAAGAAAATAGGAAAATTGATACAACGATTTTTTGTTCCGTTTTTGTTTCATTCTGTTTCGGTTTTGTTTTGTGTTATCTTATTGGGTTGCGTTATCTTTATAGTAGATTAGAAATTAGTAAAAAACAAACCGAAAGAGTGTTAAGTAAATTGTTAGAGGTTCAGACCATGGAGGAAGACATTTTAGATCAAGTAAAAGAGAAGGTCTCTCAAGCTAGTCAGATAGAGGAAGAAAATTTAAAGGAAGAAAGCTTAGAGGAGAAACAGCTATTAGGAAAAAAGCTACAACAGGAGGCTGCTACTAACACCGTTCTATCACCAGAGGGCATAATTCAATCAGCAGCTCCACCTATGGAGACAGCTGAGTGGCCCTCAACCCCCATAGCTGATAGATGGGATCCTGAGACAGGACCTCAAAGATTAGCATGCCCTGTACTTGAGCAGGCAGGAGGGCAGCGAATTCACCATGCTTTAGATTTCAAAACAGTGAAGCAGTTAAAGGAGGCTGTAACAACCTATGGTCCTCAAGCACCCTTCACTGTAAGCATGGTCGAATCCATTACCAACTTGGACATGACACCAGCAGATTGAGCTAGCATGTGTAAATCTGTGCTAAATGGAGGACAATATTTGTTATGGAAGGTTGCCAATGAGGAATTTTGCATGGAGACGGCTAGGCGAAATGCAGCAGCCGGTTACCCTCAAAGAAATCTAAATATGTTGTTAGGAAAAGGACCTTATGAGGGTCAACGGCAACAAATTGAATATGATCCTGCTATATATGCACAAATTGCTGCAGACGCAGTTAGGGCATGGAAGACTTTACAAGGACATGGAGATTTACAAGGTCAATTATCTAAGGTAATACAGGGAGCTAATGAACCTTACGCTGAATTTGTAGATAGGCTTATTCAAACAGCTACCAGAGTTTTTGGGGATACAGAACAAGCAATGCCATTAATTAAACAAATGGCTTATGACCAAGCAAATCGTTGGTGCAGAGAGGTCATTAGACCATGGAAACATGGAGATTTAAACACATATATTAAATTATG
>NW_026000037.1:57424645-57432420 GCF_001458135.2 Marmota marmota marmota
TGTCTTTTTTTTTAATATTTATTTTTTAGTTGTAGATGGACACAATATCTTCATTTATTTTTATGTGGTGCTGAGGATCAAATCCAATGCTTCACACATGCTAGGCAAATGCTCTACCGCTGAGCCACAACCCCAGCCCCTCTTCCTTCCATCTTGACAATAATTTAGTGAATTTATTTCCTTTGTGGTCCCCATTTTTCAGATGGAAGAACTGAAGCTTAAAGAGGTTAACTAATTTTCCCAGACTCACTTGGACCATGTGAAAACAGTTTCTCTCACCAAGAGACAGAACCCTTGAGTGTTATACCATATTGCCTACCAGGGAATTCAGTATTAGGAAGAGAAGTTAAGGGGAGACTTCCCAAGTAATGATAAAGCTGGACTGTCTCCATCAAGGGCTGGGATCTCCCATCTAGGTTTTTCTTTCCCCAGGTGCAAATTGGGTGGAGCATTGCAATCCACAAGGATCCCGGAGTTAGAAAGGAGAGGAGGGTTCTAAATATAAAGGTGATGTTCCCTCTGTCCTTCAGGTACCACAGGACTATGGAAATTTGTGGAATGAAAGTACCTCTCAGGAGAGCTCATCTTAAATTTCCTTTATTAAGTCTCGCCCACGTCCCACGCAGGCAGGCGATGGAAATGGGGTTCCTCTGGGTAGAATGGGCTGGCTGAGAAATAAAAGGTAGGAAAAACAGAACAACGAAAAAACTACAGAACACAGAAAATATTTTCAAAAAGCAGGGGTGGAGTGGGCTAGCCAATCATGTAGATCGAGCGTCTATACTAATGGCAAAATGAAGCCTGCGCCTGCTTCATTATATTGGGGGATATCAAAGGCCTTTCACAGAATGTTCTCCAAAAAAAGTTACAGGTGGGCTGTCCAGTTCCCAACGTGTTACTCCCATCTCCCCAGCGACCATGAGAGATCGTTATAGCAGAGGGAAGATAAAGGTCGTGCCAAGGATATAGTTCCCCAAGGTTCAACCTAAAATCTCCCTGGCTACATGCCAAGACAAGATCCTCATGTGTTTTCCACGGATGGCTCCCCACAGTTAAGGCCTATTTAATTCATTCTTTCATTTATCTTAGAATTTGGTTTTCTACAACTGGTTTCCCCCAAAAGATGCCTCACTTTTCTGATAGACTTTGACTCTCTGTGAGCTTCTCAGGAGGAGAATCAAGTTAATAACAAACTGTCAGGGTTCCCCAAAAAGCAAAGCCTGAGACAAAAGTATATGTACTACTGCTTTATTCAGGAGCATAAGTCCATGTGAAGGAGACAGATTTTTAAAAACAGAAATACAAAATAATGAAGTCTGGCTCTTATTGTTCACAGTCTTGGCCCTGAATTTTGTATGCCAGAAATCCTTAGGTATGTAATTATAAAAATTTGAAACATCTAGCTTGGAGTGTGGGGCCAAGTGTTAAGAGGAAGCAACAAGTGAGTTGTTACTTATGGAAAATTTAAATGTGACCTCTTCCATGTTTAAAAAACAAAACCCTTAAGGCCTTTTCTCTACAATTAGAATGGTATTTATCCAGATATTGCAGGAAATCGTGTCTTATTCTTGGGTAGCTTAGAAAGGCAAAAATCATAGAGAAAACATTTTAACTTTCAAGCATTAATTAATGCACAAGGGAATTTTATGAGTAAAAAACATACTTAAAATGTATCTTCAGGTAAAATCAAACATCAATTTATAGGTATTTGTTTAAATAATACTTTATTAAAATACCATGTCTTGAAATTTCATATTGCTCTAAACTCACACTCTAGAAAGTATTGTTTTATGGCACCAATAAATTGGAATGTAGCTGAGAGTTTGATTTATATATCATGTTTTATTTTGTTGAAGTAGGGGAGAGAAGTGGTGTTGTAAACATGAGCTAAGATGAATTTATGATTTCTATGGTCAGCTCACCGGGAGAGGAGAGTCCTCAGCCAGCTGCTGATCAGATTTGAATCTAGATCTAGAGTCCAAGTTAGGTGAAATCAAACATGTAAAAGAATTAGAGGGTTAGTTAATACCAGGCTGTTCTTCCATGGAAAATCTTTTCTCTTTTGGTACCAGGGATTGAACCCAGGGGTGTTTAACCACTGAGCTACATCCCTGGCCCTTTTTAAATTTTTTTATTTGGTCTCCCTGAGTTGCTTAGGGCCTTGCTAAGTTGCTGAGGCTGGCTTTTGAACTCCAGATCCTCCTGCCTTAACCTCCTGAGCTGCTGGGATTACAGGCATGGGCCATCACCCCTGGCAGCAAAATCATTCCTATAGCTCTTTTTACATGAGAAAGGGAAGGAGTAATTTCTCTAGATTTTTCAAACTCCATATTGTAGTCCAGAAGAAAGAGGTTTTGTTAGGATGTAATTAATGCTAATAAATATAAAAACAAATAAATACTTAATAACCTACTGACAGACTGAGTTCTGTGTTGTTTTATTTCTATTTTAAATTTATACAAGAGTTTAGAAACTTATGAAGTAAATATTTTATTTTGTGCAGGAATTACCTAGATAAGACAGATGCTACAAAGGTAAGAATATAAAAACTTTTTAAAGAATGCTTTGGGTCTATTTTACCATCACTTTATATAGTTTTTAAATAACTGATTTTAGCATAAAAATCACACTTTAGCATACATAATAGAAATATTTATACAAATGCTCTTAAACTATTTCAAATACCTCAAATTAAAATAATAATGATAATGCTAGTTTTTACTCCTGCTTCTATTTTAGGAACCAAAAAACAGACAGAATGGCAGATTGCTACTGTTTGATCCAAAGGGTAAATTATTTATTACTTCAAATGTGTTTGATCATGATTCTATCCTAAATATTAATTAATAATAATAAGAATATTGGAATGAGTGAATGTGATTTTATGATTTAGTAATCAAATATTTTGTTATATGTCATCCAAAAATATCTTAAATTTTATTTCCCAATGTGACACTTACATTTACGGACATCACTGCTAGAAAAAAATACTAAGTTTTTTTCTTCTCTTTCAGAAAAAGTGATGCTTGAACCAAAGGAAGCAATGTCAGAGTAAGAAGATGTCTTTGGTTGTGCAGCTGATCTGTCATATGCCTTTTAAGCAATTAGAACTAGATAATGCAACCATTTGTCACCTAATTAAATTTGAAAAGCCAGAAATGCATGGATTAGCACTTTAGTTTTTGCTTCAGTCAAAGTAATTGTCACTTAAATAGAAGGATACGTAAAATTAAAAATGAATTTTGATAAAAATGTAGAGGCATGGATAATAATCACTTCTATTTTTTAATGCTTAAACATCATGTATTCTGTATTTTACTTGTATAATTTCCATTGCTCATTCCAATTTCCCTTTGCTATTTGCTCATTTCTTTCAGGATATATCTGTAAGTAAATATTTAAACAGATTATTTTTTATAACATGAATCATCATTACTAAAGGAAAAATCAACTCAACTAGCTGGTGAAATTAGTATTAAAAATCATAGTACAATATCAATTTAATAGCTCGATATTAAGTACCAGCTCTAGCCAAAGCACTGATTCTAAAAATTTTTTAATGTCCTTCTTGATTGTGTTCATTTCCTAACTTTTGAAAAATATCTATTATTTATTCTATGAAAAATTACAGTTTGAAAGTTGGTCATAAAACACATGCATAGAGATTATTGACAAGTTGGTAGGTATATTCTGACGGGACTGGTATACCCAGATTCATATTATTGAGGCTGGGATGTAGCTCTTGAGGAATAATAGAGATGTAGCTAGGATTTTTGAGAACCTGGATTCAACCCCCAGCACTGAAAAAAAACCTGACATTATTTTGGTTTATTCTGAATATTATCGCCTGAAGAAAACTTCACTTTTTGCATCATATATTTTATTTTTTTACTTTTGGAGCTAAAAATGTTCACCTTTGCTTATATTGCAAATTTTATATGTTATATACTTTTAATGCATATTTTATATTAAAGAGAAAGAAATACATAGCAAATCAATACAGAGGATTTATATTCAATGTCAAGTTACAACCAACTGGAGGGGAAAAAAAGCCTTGTTAAAAGACTATTACTCGGGCTGGGGTTGTGGCTCAGCGGTAGAGCACATGAGAGGCCCTGGATTCAATTCTCAGCACCATGTAAAAGTGACTAAATAAAAACAAAGGTGTACAAGTAAAAGAAATAAATATATTTTTTAAAAAAGACTATTACTCTACACATATAACTAATAATATGTCATATTACATAGTTGAAAACATTTAGATTTTTAAATTTAAGAAACATTTAGTTACTTTTGAGGGAAATATAAGATATAATTTTTAATAATGATAGTAGAAGTTAATAGATCTTTGGTGAAAATTAATTATTATTGTGTCCATAAACCCCAAAATTCATAAATGTGAACTGGAGCAGGGGTAATCCACATCCCAAGGTAGATGAAGCACAGGGATAAATCAATGCAGCATTTGTCAATATAGAAAAGCAGAGTGACCACTTGTTCTCTTGATCTCAATAATAATTGCATTTAACTATCAAACTCCTTTTTGCAAGGACAAAATGATCAATCACTAGGGAAAGGGTGGTTAATGTAGTCAGTAAATTTTACAAATGTGTGGCCTTGCCACCTCTGTTACTTCACCCCAAAGTTAAAGGTGAACAGGGCTAGTCTTTGAAAAAAATAATCAAGTAATAAAATACTAAATTGTGGGGTGAACTTTGCTTTAAGAAGAATGTGACTGATCAGCAATGTTGATGAATTTTCTCAGTGTAGCTTCTATTCCACTTTCTATCCCACATGGCTCCATTGTCTAACTAGGCAAGTAGTATTTGCCAAAAGGTCCCATCTAGGTTGAATTAGGAAAAACTACAAGTGTTCTCTCTTCACCAGATCTTTGCCCTAATCTGATTAGGACTCCAGTCCCAGCCACAGGGGAAATGACAAGCAAATCCATAACACCCAACTCTTTGACTATAGTGGAAAGAAATTTTATCAATAGGGTTTTTTTTTGTTTTTATTTAATTATATTTTATCGTATTCTCTGAAATGAAAGACTATTTTTTATTTTAACTATTTTTTTAATCCCCATTTTTCCACTTTAAGTAAATGCCTTTATGGACGCAGACCAAGATTGGCAAGCAAACATTTCACTTCACAAATACAAGTCTCTCAAAGTGTAGCTAAGACCTTCTCAGAAAAGTAAATTTTAGTTAATTTTTGGGTTTTGGCACATGTTTGAGCAATGTAAGTCTTTTTTTATTTTGTTTTTGCTTTTTCAGCAAGCTTTTCTTTATTCAGTATTAAGCGGCAGAGTCAATCAGTCAAATCTCTGGTATGGCTCATTTTTAGGACAGAAAATGGCAATATAAATCATTTTAAGACCAAGTTTAACATATAAATCTACTGAAAAGAGTATTAATTCCAATAGAAATTTGGGAACATTTTCTAAATGTACCCAAGTGTTCTTTACATACTAAGAAAAAAAATCTAAAACCTAGGATTTCTACCTTCCAACATAAATATGTTCCCATGGGACATCTAACATAATGTACTCTGTATATAGATTTAATAATTACTAAACACCTCCCATTTCCAAAGGATATTATTACAGAGAGTAAAAATTTGAATCTTTTTTTGGTTGTGACTATTTAAGTTAATAAAAACTGATCTTTTGGGTCTGGGGTTGTGGATTAGAGGTAGAGTGCTTGCCTAGCGTACATGAGACACTTGGTTCAATCCTCAGCACCACACAATAAAAAAATGAAGATATTATGTACACCCATAACTAAAAAATAAATTTAAAAAAAGAAAAAAAAAACCCTGATCTTTTGGAGTATACTAGTTATCTATTTTTCTTAAATGTTTAGGGGCTTTAGTACCATAAATGTCATACTTTCTCACAGGGAAGTCAATAGATTTTTGTTGCAGAGGAGGCTGAACTTCCAGCTTCTCATTCTTTGAAATTATATGAGAAAGAATACATGAATTGAACAGAAAAGAGTTTTATATTTTACTGTTAAAGTCATGATTTGGCCAGGCACAGTGATGCACACCTGTAAGGGAGGCTGAGACAGTGGATTGCAAGTTCAAAGCCAGCCTCAGCAAAAGTGAGGCTAAGCAATTCAGTGAGATCCTGTCTATAAATACAAAATAGGGCTGGGATGTGGCTCAGTGGTTGAGTGTCCCTGAGTTCAATCCCTGGTTTCAAATAAATAAATAAATAAAATCATGAATTGGTCCGTTCTCATGTAGGTGTTTTTTGTTTGTTTGTCAGAATCATTGCTTCTGAATACAATATACGATTTATCTTCAAGCTATTGAGTGTGTTGGTCACCTCTGTGTGTGTTTCATTAGAGTTATTAAAGACATTGCCAATTATTCAAATACCCAGAACTATATTATTAAATTCCCTTACTTATGGATATAACTTAGTGAATATAGAAGTACCATAGATGTAAACATTCTTAGATCTTTTTTTTTTCATATTTTAACATCTCTTAAAATTGATGTCATCTTATACTTATGTTTGGCAGTATTTTTCCTTTCTTGGTGGTACATAAAGCAATGATATGTTGATAATAAATAGATGATATCTTAGATATCATGAATAAAATAGTATAATTCAGTGAAGAAAAAAATATCAAAGCCTTTTTATCTGCATTAGACATTAGAGCCTACAAATTCTAGTAATCACTTTTGGCATAACAGGAATCTCATATTCTGGAAATGGAACGTTTCAGTGAGTTTCCAACTTTTTATATGTAGAGTTTTCTCCTGGATGCATTTGTAGACAATTAGAAAATCAAGGGGGCAGAGGCAAAACAAATGTAAATTATCTTTGCTGTGTATTTTCATTTCCAGCAAAGGGTTTTGATTTAGGTCCAGTATACTGAGGAAGTGAAGTTTCATTCCCTCCCATAATAAGGACTATAACAAACTGGTCAACCTATTTGCTAAATCAGAGCCCAAGACCACGAACTCAGCCACTAATGTTCTGGATTCATATTTCAACACAGAAAAAACAGAGCCACAATATTTTGGGGAAAATAATATTTTACATCTTCTTATATCTTTATACAAACTAGAAATTGAGTTTGTTAAAACTTTTAAAAAATATTTAGTTTTTGTAGTTGGACACAATACCTTTATTTTATTTATTTTATGCGGTGCTAAGGATCGAACCCAGGGCCTTGCAAGTGCTAGGTGAGCGCCCTACCACTGAGCCACAACCCCAGCCCTTGTTAAAGCTTTTCAAATGAGAAAAAGACCTCAAAAAAGAAATGGAGGATGGGTAGTTTTTCACAAGCATGGGTGCTATCTTTGTAAACAGAGTACACCACATAAGAATCCCTTATCTCAATGCATATTTATTGACATGGGTTTTGGGCTTAAAAAAGAGAGAGAGAGAAAGTTAATCTCTTTTTAATTCAGCTCCCTGATGAAAAAAACAATTTTATATTATGATCAAGGGTTAATATTAGTGTTGGACTTCCTCCATAGTATAGCATATAGCAATGGCCTGAATCTATTTATAAACATTTTTTTAAAAACTCAAGGTTAATTTTCTTAGTTTTATACTATCATGTCACAATGATGTACCAATAACATTTATATAACTAATTCCTATGTACTTTAACTCTGGAAGGATCCTAGGAATTGTTACATAGTAACAAATGCCAGGCAGAAATAGAACTTTTCTACAAAGAAGATATTACCTTTGAGCTATTTAAGGCTATTGCTGGTATATATATATATACATACCAGCAATAGCCATATAT
>NW_026000037.1:57434178-57558168 GCF_001458135.2 Marmota marmota marmota
ATATATAATTTTTCAGTTATAGGTGGACACAATATCTTTATTTTTATGTGGTGCTGAGGATCAAACCCAGTGCCTCATGGATGCCAGGCAAGTGCTCTACCCCTGAGCCACACCACCAGCCCTCACTGGGATTTTGATAGATTAATATCTGTAGTGTTCAGAGGCTAGATTGTTGGTCATTATGACGGTTTTTGTTTGGTGATTATGTTAATTTAGTATATCAGTTTTATGGATGCTAATAGGGTCTGGCAAAATTTAACTTCTAAACTTTTCGTTGTTCATTGCTTAAATTATGTATATTCTGTTTTAGGTGAAGGGGGCAAAGACACAATTATTGCAAAGCAGGAGAAAAATAATGAACATTGTGTTCAGAGTATTGATAAGTTGTCAGAATCAACGGATGCTGATGGTGAGGATGATACCAGTGATGAAGATGATGAAGACAGTAACCCTAAAAAGGATACTCGTGCCCCATTAGAATTGATGGCAGAAGTAAGTTTTACTTGTGCATTACAATTTAAGAAACTTAAAAATGCTGAAATAACTAATGATTTTATTACTAAGTAAATTAAGCAAATTAGTAACGTATTCATCAAGTTAAATTTTAAAAAATCAATAAAAAAGATCCTTGCCCAGATATAAACGCTTACCTGGCTACTCATCTCTCTTCATTGCGTTAGAAGTAAAAGAAGGTTCTGAAAGTGACATACAGTATTCTAGTGAGGCAGAGGCAGGAGTAAGAGAAGTCTTGGTGCCCTGTAAGGACTGCTGGAAGGAATGTGTTCTACATACTGGGTACCATGCTAGTTGCTGGGCATATAGAAATAAATAAGAGAGAGACATTCTGTCCTTGAAAACAGGCACATTTAGAAATAGTTACAACACATTGAAACATATACTAATGAAAGTGCTTAATAAGTTCCCTGGGAACAGGAAGACTTAAGTGACTGAGAAAAGAAGCAGGAAGAACAGGGATAAGAGAAGGATTTTTAAGAGGAAGAGACGTGAGTGGAATCTAGAAACTTGAAGGAAGAGGAGAATATAGAAATTCAACTCATAAACAAGATTTCAAAAATATGAACAACAGCTGCATATTACACTGATCACATTCTCTAACCATGATCAATGAAACTAGGCATTATAAGCAAAAATAATTAAAATCACTTAAAAGATATTCTTCAAAATGACACTTGAAGTAAAATGAGAAATCAAAATTAAACTTAATAATTTGGAAAATAGTGATAACCACAACATTACAAATTACTATTTTAAAAAGAGCTTAAGGTTTTAAATGCTTTAATGATGGTGATGATGATGATTAAACTAATAACAACAATAAAGGTACTAAATATCAATGCCAAAAACTAGAAAAATAGAAAACATAATAAAACATGAAACGAAAGAAAAATAATAATAATACAAAGTAAAAATGAAATTAATATATCAAGAGCTAGGTATTTGAAAAAAAATAACGTACAGATAAACTGATAAATATCATAACTACAATGCAATAAAATCACAAATAGGAATGAAAATAAAAATATCTTAGACAAGAATAGAATTTAAAATGTAAGAATTCCATTGCATGAATCAATATAGTTTTTATTAATATGCAAATAAATGAGATTTTTGGTGAAATTAGTGAATAATAGAAAAACTCTAGAATTGTTCTACTTATATCAGAAACATATTTTTAAAAAACTTCAAGGGAGAAACTGAAAAAAGTAATAGAGAACGTCTTCTTAAAATGGTACCTGGGTATTCATCACATATCTGGAAATGCATGAGAAGTTTTTCTTAGTACTCAGTGTCCCTGTCTCTTGCTGAGTAAAATTCATGTACCTGCGTGTGGTCCAGATGTACCACACTCAAGCAGGAACAAAAAGTGTTAAGTTTTGTGTGTGTGTGTGTGTGTGTGTGTGGGTGTGTGTTTTTAACTGGTAGCAGAGTAAAAAGTTAATGACAGCTGGGTATGGTGGCCACGCCTGTAATCCCAGCAGCTTAGGGAGGCTGAGGCAAGAGGATTTCCAGTTCAAAGCCAGCCTCAGCAATTTAGCAAGGTGCTAATAAGCAACTCAAGGAGACCCTGTCTCTAAATAAAATACAAAAAAAAGTGAGGTGGGGTGCTGGAGATGTGGCTCAGTGGTTAAGTGCCCCAGAGTTCAATTCCCAGTACCAAAAAAAAAAAAAAGTTAATGACAGGGGCCAAAGTTGTGGCTCAGTGGTAAAGCACTTGCCTAGCATGCATGAGGCACTGGGTTCAATCCTCAGCACTACATATAAGTAAAAACAAATAAAATGAAAGTATTATGTACATCTACAACTAAAATAAAAGTTAATGACAAAAAATTCATCTAGTAAATTGTAGCCTAAATAAGTAAAAAAATATGTAATATTTAATGCTAGACTGGGTGTGTAGTTCAGTGGTAGAACACATACTAAGCATGATAAGCATGAAAGAGACCCTGGGTTCAGTCTCCAGTATTCCCCTCCCTACCAAAATAAGAATATTAATGCCACGGGGAAAAATAATCACAATCAAATAGTTTATTTATTAAATAACTACTGAATAATCCTAATATTTATAAATATATATGTGTTTATTTATGAGCAAAACTAAAAGGATATACATGAAGATGTTAAACATCTCTAGATGGTAGAAATATAGGTGCTTCTTAATGGAGAACATAATGTGTTAATTTAGCTTTTAAATTCCCTACATTACAAATGTGTATTACTTTAACAAGAAAAATAGTATAAGCAAAACTAGATAATATAGAAGCAGTGCTGGAAAATATTGAATGTACATAATTGTTAAGTCCATAATTATTCTTTTCAACTAAGAACTGTTATGTCGTTATGAACTACATTCACACATGAAATCTATATCTAAACTAAAGGAATAATCAGATAAAGTGATTGAAGTATTTACTATCTGTGCCAGTCAAGTCAACCTATGTTTCTTAAATGATTCGGCAGTATGCACACAATGTGGCTGCAACAAAGCAGAGGTGGCACACTTATTCCAAGTTGCCCTGCCACCCAAGAGACTTACATATCCTCGATTAATTAATTGATTATAGACTCACTCCTAGAAAAGTGTATGTGTTAAAAGCAAAACAACTAACCATTAATGGAGTATTTTCTAGGGAATTTATAATTGACAATTAAATTCTCTCTGAATCTACTTACATCCAACGAATTTAATGTTTTCCAGTTCCTGAGAGCAGAAATGGGCCGAGACTATCATCTCGCAAAAAAATTATGTCAGATGAGTAAGTACAAAATGCTTTCACATTTTCCAATATTCCTTTTGTTTCTAAAAATAAATTCTATCATATGTAAGATGGTTCCATTATCCTAAGTCTAATTCCCTGCTAGTGTCTCAGTGGCTCCTTTATAGTGAATGGTTAATTAATATAAGGATTAATTTAGATTTCTAGAGTAACTTTTAGCGACATAAACTAATGTAGACTAATTATCACCACTGGAAAATAAATCAGAATCCTTACCATCATGATAAGGGAATAGTACCTTTATGCTTTTTGTTTCAAAGAAAAGCCAGGTGCTATAGCTGTCGAGCTAGTCTATCTGAACATGCATTATTCCACCAATGTTGGAGAGCCTGGGTGTGCCAGGCACCATTCTAGACACTGGAAATAGAGCAGCCAACATGATGGAATAACAGTCCCACATTTATGCCTACTGTCAGACAGATAATAAACTAAATTGTGTATCATAAATGCTAGATGCTTTGGAGAAAGACTAAGTCGGAAAGAGGAACTAGAAGGCACTGGGAGAAAACAAGGTAGTTTTCAGTAGGCTGGAAGGCCTCCCTGAAAGACTCGAAGTGGAGGAAAGAAGTGTGCTAGGCATGTCAAACAGCACGCGTGCTGGCAGCAGCAAGAAGTCCTGTGTACCTGCAGCAGAAGAGCAAGGAAGTGTGGCAGGTGCGGAGGTCAGAGAGATCAGAGAGGTTTGGCACAGGCTATGCACACTGCATGGGACCATTTGTCAATTCAGAGACCTTGGCTTGTCGCTGAGTGAGATGGGAAAGCACTGGAGGCTTTTGATTCCAGGGGAAATGATCTGTCTTCTCTCTCTCTGGTTTTTAGTGGTTTGACTTGTTGAAGATAGTTGTGGTTCTGGGCTGGGGTGGTAGCTCAGTGGTAGAATGCCTGCTTCACACCTGTGAGGCATTAGGTTTGATCCTTAGCACCACATAAAAATAAATAGATATTGTGTCCATCTACAACTTAAAAAAAAATTTAAAGGTATTTATGGTTTTCTTGGTACTTATCCTATTGGGAAGGTTTGCTGAGTTTTTAAATCTGTGGGTTGTTGTTTTCATCAACATTGAAAGGTTCTTGGCCATTACCTTTCCTCATACCACTTCCACCCTATTCTTTCTTTCTCTTCTCTTCCTGGGATTCCAGGAATTCAATTTTTTTTTTCATGAAATCCCACATGTATCTTTTACTTAGTTCTGTTTTGTTTTTATTTCTCCATATTTCTATTCTTCAGTTTGTGTATTTTCTTTCTTTGTGTGTGTGTGTGTGTGTGTGTAAACACAATACCTTTATTTAGTATTTTTTTATGTGGTTCTGGGGATCGAACCCAGTGCCTCACGCATGGTAGGCAAGCACTCTACCACTGAGCCATAACCCCAGCCCAGTTTGTATATTTTCTATTGACCTTTTTTGGGGTTTATTTATCCTGTTTTATGCTGTGTCCAGTCTGCTATTAAAACTATCCGGTGGGCTAGGAATGTAACTCAAGCGGTAGCGCGCTCGCCTGTCATGTGTGCGTCCCGGGTTCGATCCTCAGCACTACAGACAAACAAAGATGTTGTGTCCGCCGAAAACTAAAAAATAAATATTAAAAAATTCTCTCTCTCTCTCTCTCTCTCTCTCTCTCTCTTTAAAAAAAAAACTATCCGGTGAGTTCTTAATGTCAAAGACTGTATTTTCCAACTTTTAAATGCCCATTTAATGATTGGAAAGATTTCAGCTCTATACTAACATACACCATCTTTCCAACTATTTTGTCCATATTTCCTCAAATATTTTAGTCAGAGTTATTTTATAATATATATATATAAACCTATTGATAATAGGACCATTAACTAGCAGTTGACTTAAATTAAGTCTATAATAAATCCCTTGAAGTGAAAATGTAGTGCAGGGATTGTGAAGGGTCTACCCTCACTTGCCTGTGTCCCCACTATGAACACAGAAGTAGATTGGCTAGTTTTAAAAATGGGTTTCTTGAATCCTTTAGCACTACCTATTTCATATCAGAAGTAAACAGCTTGTCCTGTTTAATCCTATAGAGTATTTTTAACCTATTTAATAAAATACTTTGGTCAAAGCTATTTTTAGAGTCCCACAAACAGAATTTTCCAATCAGAAGGAATCTTCAGAGAAGATAATGTCCAGTGACTTTCTGTGGAAGAAGCTGAAGCAGAGAGGGGTAAACAACTGGCTTGGCACTACTCACGATGACAGTGACACGGTCAGAATGGAAACGCAAGCCTGCTTTTCCTACACCTTTCTTTTCTCCAGTGGCTTATGTAAAACAAGGAACTCTGTTCCACTCATTCTCCATTCTGTGAATTTTTTCTGGAAACTAATTGTGGAAAATTTTATGTATTTTTTATTTCTCTATCCATCAATCATTTTAGAAAGCTTCTGGCTAAAGCTTATAAAATATATGTACTGTCAGTCTGTTTTGGCTATGAGCCCTGCAGAATGCTACATAAACAGCAGGTGCTCAATAATATGCTTGTCAGCCTGACTCAAACCAGTGATTGTACAATAAATACCAGGTCAATGGGGTTGAAACACTTCAAATTTATCTATGTTCATGGATATAGCCCTTTAAAAATATCCTTCCTCCCTTTCTCCTACTCTTTCTTCTTTCTTTCCTTCTCTCCTTCCAACAAGTACATATTGAGCACCTTCCTCTGACCCAGACATGCTGGGAGACGGAGAGAAAGCAGGAGCCAAGGCACACATTCTCTCAATCCTCTGGGGAGTCACTTTAAACTTAACATGTCTACAGGCTCACACATTCACACTGTCCCCTCTTACAGGTCAGTGTCAAATAGTGGTGCCTCTAAAACTGAGGATTAGACTACAAGAAGAGTGGCTAAGGTCCCCATCAGACACCAGGATCTGGGGTGCCTGTAAGAACGCTGCTTCTAGGAGGAAGAAGGGCTGACTGGAAACATGGGCAAAGAGGCCCAGAAGTAGGGATGCATGGGTTCCCTCGCAGAACAGGATTGCCTTCTTCTGAGGCAGATTCCCAGCTGAGGGTGTGAAGTTAGGGAGGCCCAGAGTCTGCAGTGCCAACCCAGGTCAAGGGAAGAACCAAGTTCTCAGGGAGAAAAAGCACTAGTTCTTTGCTGCTATTAGGAACATGTGATTGGAGGCTGTTCCATAACTTTCTCTGTATTTATGGCTGCAGACAAAATGAATTGTTCTTATCTAGCATGGACCCCACATACTTTATATATAAATGCTTATAGTATAGATATTCTTGTCTGTCCCTTTTATCATATTCTAGCTTCCCTACAAAATACCTGCTTTGTGCTTGTGCTCTCCCTCTCTCTCTCTCTCCCTCTCTCTCTGTCTCTTTCTATGTATATATAGATAGATAAAGATAGATAGATAGATAGATAGATAGATAGAATTTATATGTGTGCATTTTTATTTTTTATTTTAAAAATATTTTTAATTGTAGATGGACACAATACCTTTAATTTATTTACTTACTTATTTATATGTGGTGCTGAGGATCAAACCCAGTGCCTCATATGTGCTAGGCAAGTGCTCTACCACTGAGCTACAACCCCAGCCCTGTATTTTTATTTTTAAATGTATAACTTCTGACATCTGTAAGTGTAGTTATATATTTACATATTTATGCATATATGTGTTGAATACCTACTATAGGAACATTCTTGAAGAAACAGTGCTTAATACTCAAAACAGTTTTGTGAGAATCATTAACTCTACAGAGGAGGAAACTGAAGCAAAGCAAGACCTAATTCATACAAGGTCAAATGGCTCCTAAGTAGTAGGATCATATTCCAAGTCTAACTTGAAAGTCTGTCATTTCCATACTCCATTTCAATTTCCTTATTTGGTTAATAAGCTTACTTTTCTGGTAAAGGAAGCAAAGGCTTGGAAAATAAATATTTTCATGGATCTGTCAGGCTAGAAATGGGTCCCATGATTGATGAATATATATTTTTCTTTGTTTATATCAAGGACAATTAATTTATATAAAATAATGCATCCTTATCCCTTCAAAAGTGTACACACTCATTTTCTTGAAAAAAGCCCCTGGTTCCTGGGGTGGTGCCTTGAAGTCCAATTGCAAGCTAGTCTTATATGATTTTGTCTGACTATAGGGCATCCCACCCAGCATCTAGGCACCCACAGCTTCTTTTCTCTTTTCCTGCCTTTTTAAAAATCTGCCTTGGGTTCTTCCAAAACATTGTATCTATCCACATAGGCTTGAATTTCTTCTGTCTTCCACCCAGTTTTTATATAGTCGTAATCGTTCCTCAATCATTTTCCTGCTGTCTCATGCAGAACTTATATTTCTGCTCCATTTCCTGTCAGGCAGCAGGGGCAACCTGGAAAAAAATGATTTTTAAATGGGACTGGAAGTCAAGGGTCCAAAGTACTTTTCTTCATTCATTTCGTTCATGACTGAGGTTTTTGTGCCAATCAGTCTCCCTATTTCTTGGTCACTTCACCTGTAAGTGAGAAAATTGCAGCTCAGTCTTCTCAGGGCACATCAGTTCTGCTCACAAGTAGCTAGAGATTCTACACACAAAAAACAAGGGAAGTGTGCTACAAGATCTATATCATGAGTTATAACCATTGTAAATAGTAACGAACAATGGCTTGAAACCCAAACAGTTCTCATTATTGTAGCTCTATTTTGAATATAGATGTATCTTCAGAAAAGATGGTTCCTAAAAAGCTGTTTCTTTTCAAGTAAAATAAATGATCCCTTTCTATTAGCCTACAGTATCACCTTATCTTGGGGTTAAAAAAAAAAAGCCTGCTTTGTTCTCATTTGTCTATATTCACTTATTCCCCTTTCTAATGTTTTGAAGGCTCCTGCTGCACATAGCAAGCACTCTGCTGGGCATGCAACAGTAAACAAGACAAGTGTTTTCTGCCCTGAAATAGCTCCAATCTGTTCAGCCCCATAGCATTAGAAGCCCCACTTCCCCACATGAGTCCTGTAGTCAGAAGAAGCACCCTGTTTCTGAGGCAGAAGAAAAGAAACCAAACAATCCTCTAGTCCAAGAACCATTCCAGGAAAACTAATAATAACCAATATTTATTCAGCACTTACCATGCACCAAGGACTGGACTGAGTACTTAATATTATCTGATTGATTCATCCAAATAGCCCAATATGACAGATATTATTACAGAAAAGGAAATTGAAGTACAACCATATTAAATATGGTAGCAGGACCAGAATTCATATCGGGCAGTTTTTCTCCAGGATCCTTAGTGGGCAATGCTTCCATTATGGAGCCCAAGTTGGAAAACGACCCCTGGACAGAAATTGCATGTGCTAGATGCTTATCTCAAATCTTTACACACCCGTCTAGGCTGTGATATAAGAATTTTTGATTTGTCACCTAGAATAGTTATTGCTGGGCCAAGTTTCAAACCAGATACCTTTCCCTCACTTTCTGAAAATTGATAAATGCTAGCTAAACTTACACTCCAATCCCTGAAATGAATCCAATTCCAACATTAATTTTCTAAATTAGTTCCAAGTGATAGCTTAGGGTTTATTAGTAAGTGTTCCACAAAAATGATTCCATTGTCAAATAAATTTGGATAAATCACATTTGCCTCTCTATAAGATTCATAGCAGTTTTGAACATCTGACTGGTTCTGTAAATTCCTGTGATTACTCCTTAGAGTAAGTTTTTCCCGATTAACTTTCTTTAACTTAGTATCCCAAATATGTATTAAGAATCTAGTATCCAAAGAAGCAAGTTGGAGAAATCCTGCTCTAGAAAGAGGCTTAGCCTCAGAGAAAAATTTAGACTACTGATAAGTATATTTAATTTCAAGTTAAATGTATAATAAAGGCACCTTATTAGAAAGCTTATTTGTATGTATAATAATGCATAAAATACCTGGGATCCTTAAAGGAAGTTTTTGAGCAAGCATACAGTTATGTATGTATGTTAGTGGATTTGGAAATAAAGTCACTGGTTTGACATGTCAAGATGAAAGCCATGAGTCAATGGAGCCTTGAACCTTCCACAGTTCTCTTTCTTTTAGCCAGATGAATAGCACACTTGATGTTTCAGTGCCCCCTGGGGGCCACCAAGATATTGCACAAGGAGTCATCAATGGATGATACAGAAAGAAATAATGAATACTCCTCTAGGCATGTAGGAATAAGGAAGAGAGACTGAGCTGTAGAGAGATTTGAAAACCAGACTCTAGAAAATTCTGGAAAGAAGTCTGGTATCTAACACATAGATAATATACCAACAAGCCTTAAAAAGTCTGATATGGTCCAAAGGAAGGACAGCAGTCACCTAAGGCAAAGGGAATAAATGGGGCTCAATGAAGAGGGGAGAGTATTGTTAAGCAGGCGATGACTGGTGAGTAGACTAAAGTTCTCAGAATGAAGGGAAAAAAGCAACATCAGTTTTCCCTATGCAAAAGATGTTATTTAAAAGTGGCACCTCTACAGAAGAGGTCGCACAAAGAAAACTCCTTTCCTTTGTGTTACACGAGATCTTCAGCAAAGGATGTCATGCAGATATACTAATGGATGAGATGAGGGATTACAGACATATAGGCACACTGTCTTTTCATTATCAAACTCTCCACATTTGCAGGATTTGTACACTCTTTGAAGAATGATTCTATTCATGAAACACTTTGGCTACTGGCCTATTAGGGAAGCCATATTGAGGTGATTGAGATTGTATTATTTGGATAGGAGGTAGAAAAATATAATAAGGATAATTTCTCCAATAAAGCACCAAATATAAGTGGAGCATTTTCTCTATTTGTACCTGGATCTATCTGTGGTATAATTGTTGATGTTTATTGCTTTGTGCATTTCTACCTGCTCTGACTGACAGTTTCAATCTCATTCTAAGGATCCTGTTTGTTGAAACACTGTGAACCTTAATAACACACATTCTGTTGTCCATTTTCAGTCATAATCTATGAACCAGAAAATCCTGAGGCCAAGGAGTTTTTATCACTTATTGAAGAAATGTTGCTGATGGGTAATTTTAAAAATTGAAATTCCTTTTTTTTTTCTCAAAGAACTATGGGCAGTCTTTAAAACCCCATTATCTCAGGAAATTGTCAAAAATGCATCATCAGAAGTGGTTAAGAAATATCTAAATGGCTGAATCAAATGGTTTAGTAAAATCAGCTTGTCCTCTGTGGATAGAAAAGAGGACCCCTTTCTCACTGTGGGGTGGAACTGCCAAGGCTCCCTGGCTGTGAGGCATTGGGTATAGGAAAGAGAACATGCTAACCACCTTCATGTGTTGAAGGGATGTACCATGATTTCCAGCCAGTAGTCTCTTAATTACCCTAAGTCTCAGTCACCCTAATTCTATTTAAGAATTTCTTTGACAATAATACAAATGATTTCATAGACCTATATTTTAACTAACTTTAAACCTACAAACATCTTCATGCCAGTAATAATATATTTCTCACTTTTTCTACTACTTTGATCCTACGTATCCTACGTTAGTGAAGTTCAGCTTGATTCTTCTGTTCAGAAATACATATTTCTTGGTAGAGGGGAGGGGTAAGGAGCATTATGGTTTGTGTGTTGGTTTGTTTGTTTGACTGACAATATCAAGAAACATTTGAAGCACTTGTCTTCCTTTCTATGGCAGAGAAAGCTCAGAATCTCAAGGAAGATGAGGAAGACAGCGAAGAGGACAGCAGTGTTGAGAGCGAGGGAGAAAGCAGCGAGGACTTAAGTGACGAGAGTTCTGATGAGTGTGAAGATGGATCATGAAGGTCACTGGGTGGCTTCAGCTTCGTGTATTTTCATTATTGTATACCATGCACATATAAAGAGGGAGAGCTGCATCTTTGTCTATTGGTTCTTTCTTTGGTACAGAGAGTTCTTTTCAGTTATCCATAATCTTAGTTGGAGCTCCTTCCTAATATTTAAGGCTTTAGTCAATACGAATTAGGAAATAGTATGTGCCAGGTACTGTGTGCTCTACACACATTATTATTTAATTGAACAACTCCATGAACTTGACCCATTCTACAGATGAGAAAACTGAGATGAAGAGAGGGTAAGTAGCTCACCTAGCCTCTTGTGCACCTATTAATTTGTACAGCCTAGATGTAGATGTGGACATTATGACTCCAGAAGCTATATTTTCAGTCCCCCATGAAGGACCACCACATCAGGCACATTTATGTCATTTGTTTGGTTCTTTATGGCATATATCAACATCTGAAACACTTCATTTTTTGTTCTTCTTATCCTCTCCCTAACTGACATACAATGCAACGTACATGAAGCAAGACTTTTTCTTTTTCACTATTGTATTCCTAGAAACTGGATAAATGTCTGGCAAATAATAAGCTGGGTATACACCAAGTGAATAAATGAAGTTAAAGTTAAATGTTTACATTCTTTCATGAACCATTTACAAGGTTTTCCACTTCTTATGTGTCAATTTACATCATTTTACTGATTCTGTAATCCTTAATGGATCCCTGTGACTTTCAAATTTGGTTGTAAGGTAACAGAGGTAAAAGTAAGAAGAATGTTCCTAAGTAATTTGTTTATGATTTGCCAATCTTATTTGAAGGTAAACATCTTGGCTCTTTATTTTTATTTAGTACTGTGCCATGATATTTGCAGCTTAGTTTATTCTTTAGGCATCTTGTGGCTTCAATTATTCAGAGGGAGAAACTGAGCTACATCAATGTATAGAATAACTGAAAGAAATGATGATAGGAAGCCTTCCTTAATTTACAATAAATTGTCAGGCTCTGGTACATCAATAACCAAATAGTAACAGAGTTCTACCTGACACACATCTCAGAAATGACCTATTTTCATTTCAGTTTGCATTGAACACTCCTCCTCACCATAGGAAAATCACCAGCTGTTAATCTGATGATGCTAACTTGATTATAGAGCCAGCCCTGCCCCATCAGAAGTTCACAAAATACTCAAATTGATGCTGAAAACTAAATGTGTTAAAATGCGATTTTTAGTTTTAAAGGAATGAAGTAATTCTAAGGAAGAAACTATTAATAAAAAGCCATAATATCACAGACCACGTTACAACTAAATCTAAGAATTTATAAGACTTGCTCATCCAGTATGTCTCTCCCTCTTATTCATCCAACTTTCACTTTTTAATCAATGAAAATTGGGGCATTGGCTTAGCCTAACCATACGTCTGTGTGTAGTAATAATAGCTAAAATGTAATCTACAAAGTACTTTTAAAGTATTTAGCCCTTTATCTTCTCACAATAGTCTTATGCGCATGTTATCCTCTTTGATCATACAAATTGAATTTGGGGTGATTAAAAACATATAAAGTTATATGTTAGCTAAATTATGGAAAGTCAGGTAAGGAAATAGAAACTTAGAGATACCAAGTTACGTCCTGATTTTAGAGATCTAGTGAATCTTGAATCTGTTGTTTCATGCTGCCTCACACATAGTTAATTCTAGAGACTAAGTCAACCAACAAGTTGTATCTATATAGACAATTCAGACCCAAACCCTTGCTTTCTTCCACAATGTAAAACACATTACATTTATGGTAAAGAACCCAAATATCACTGGGTGCAATGGTGCATGCTTATAATCCCAGCAACTCCAGAGGCTGAGGCCAGCCTGGGCAACTTACTGAGATTCTGTCTCAAAATAAAAAAATAAAAAGAACTTGGGATCTGGTCAGTGGTTAAAGCACCCCTGGGTTCATTCCCCATTACCAAATATGTATATCCAACAATAAGAGAATATGTAAGAATGCCTACTCAATAGACCTGATAGGAGTCCATTGAAAAAGTTTCATTTGTTTATTCAATAGTTACTGATGGTCTAGTAGGTTTATTATGGGCTGCTGGTGGGGGTCCAGTCTCTGTTTTTAACCAGCACTGTTGCAATGCAGGGTGTTACACACTGCCTGAGGAAGTCCAGGGTACTAAGGGAACACTCAAGAGGGACACCTAAGCCAGGCTAAGCATCAAGGGAAAACCTTCAAGAGGAAAAATGAAATCTAAGCTAAAAAGATAGAATGCATAGGAATTAGCTACAAGAAAAAGGTGTGTGGAAGACAGTGGTGGTGGGGTAACACAACTTGCAAAAGCCCAGAGATACATTGCATCCAGAAAATAAGGTCAGATTGTAAAATGAACAGAACCATGCATGCGGCCGGGGTTCGATCCTCAGCACCACATACAAACAAAGATGTTGTGTCCACCAAAAACTAAAAAATAAATATTAAAAAAAATAAAAATAAAATGAACAGAACCAATGAGAGCTGAGAAAAAAGAGGAAGTTCCAGGTATAAAAGGGCTGGGTAATGTGGGGTCTTTAGAAGTCAAGGTAAAGTTTGAAATCTATCTTTAGAGTAGTGAAAGGTATTTGAAAGAAAAGTATTGTACTTTAAAAAGATCCATCTGGTAGTCAGGAAGAAAAATATTTTATCAAACTATAAATCATAATCCATTGGTAAATTGTGAAATCAATATAGTGAGTCACAAGTAGCTGAGATTTTGAAAAATTAAATACATGAAATAGAAAATAGTATATTCTACAAAAAAGCATAAGAAGTCTTAATTTGCTGGGCATGGTGATGCACACCAGTAATCCCAGCAGCTTGGGAGGCTGAAGCAGGAGGATATCAAATTCAAAGCCAGCCACAATAAGTTAGCAAGGCCCTAAGCAACTGAGACGCTGTCTCAAAAAAAGTAAAAGGACTGGGGATATGGCCCAGTGGTTAAGCATCCCTGCATTCACTCCCTGGTACCACAAATTAAAAAGAAAGAAACAGTCTTGTTTTGCAAAGCTTTTGTTTCAGAGGTGTATGTGTGCATCCTATATCTTGATGTAAAATGTATTTCTTCCTATGGGTCTCAATAAAAAATAAAAGAGCGGTATGAATAGCAAAGACTAAAGTAGGATACAAAACTCCATTGTTAACTGTTCAAAATTGCCACCTGGAAAAAGACAAAGTAGAGATGAAGTGGACTAGAGGAGTTACCTTTACAAGTAGAAAGAATTGACAAGAAAGGGTGATGGATTTAATGTGAAGGAGAGGTAAACATCAAGGATGAGTCCCAGTTGGATCACTAGGTATATGGTAATGCTAATTCCAAAAATACTAACACAGAATGAAAAGTAGTTTTGCTGACAAGACAAAGATTCACTTGCATCAGTTGAGTATGGGAAGTATATTTGTTTCCTCTGACTGGCAGAATAAGTTACCACAAATTTAGGGGCTTAAAACACAAACTTCTTACCTTACAGTTCTGGAGGTCATAAGTCCAAAACAGGTCTCTCTGGCCAACATCAGGGTATCAGCAAGGCCACAGTCCTTCCAGAGGTTCTAGGAGATAATCTGTTTCCTTGCTTTTTCCAGCTCCTAGAGTCCTCCTGTATTCCTTGACTCATAACCACATTTCTCCACCTTCAAAGACAGCAATGTCTAGCCATGTCTCACAGGCTACCATCTATTTCTCCCAGCTTCTCCTGCCACTTTTAAAGATTCTTGTGATTACACTGGACGCATGTGAATTCCCCACAATAACCTCCCTATTTTAAAGTCAGCTGATTAGCAATTTTAATTTCATTGGCAAATTAATCCCCCTTTGCTCTTTAACAGTCACAGGTTCTGGGAATTAAATTGCTGATAACTTGGGGGTGGAGGGGTATATTATTCTGCCTCCTATAGGAAGTAATGGATACATGTTATCTCAGGTTTTGGAGTTCGTGGTGTGGAACTTAGAAAAGACACTTGGGCTAGAAATATACCATTATTAGAAGGCATCAAATCAGAGAAAGTCATCAAAGAAACTGTGGATGCCCCATGGAGATAGAGTATTCTGAATAGAAGAGGATCTGGGATAGAGTCGTAATGATCACCAATACTGAAGTAGTAGTCTAAGTACACAGAGGAGACTGAGGAATCACCAGGAGGAAAATCAGAAAAGGAAATATGAAGGATACCATTGGTTGTCTACTTAGCATCCGTTCCTTTCTGTTGCTTTGTAAAGAGAGCCCTGGATCTGTTCACGTAGTCACTGCCCCCATCACCACCCCGCTCCACACACATACACACAGCCATGAAGCTCCAGAAAGCTGACTCCATCTTCAGCCAATCCGTGCTCCCTGGTGACTCTGACTTACTCTCATGATTAGAAGAGATGTTCCTCCATTACTCTGGGTAGGAACTAAGAAGGATGCTGCCCTGTCACTGCTGGCTGCTTATGATCATGAGAACTAATCTAGCTGGGCACAGTGGTACACAACTGTAATCCCAGTGGCTTGGGAAGCTAAAGCAGGAGGATAGCAAGTTCAAAGCCAGCCTCGGCAACTTAGGGAAGGCCTAAGAAACTTAGCGAGGCCCTAAGCAACTTAGAGGAACCATGTCTCAAAATTTTTAAAAATTTTAAAAAGGGCTCAGTCGTTAAGCACACCTGGCTTCAATCCCTGGTACAAAAACAAACAAAAACTTAGAATGAAGCAGATGCTGAAGATAAAAGAACAAGAACAAAAAGAACCTAGGTCCCTGATCCTCAGCACCACATAAAAAATAATAATAATAATAACATTTAGCTGCTGCACCAACTCCCCGGGAGCCAGCCCCTTGTTTGAGCTTACTGTTGAGATACACTTATTGTTTTTTTTTTTTTTAAAGAGAATTTTTTAATATTTATTTTTTAGTTCTGGGCGGACACAACATCTTTGTTTGTATGTGGTGCTGAGGATCGAACCCGGGCCGCACGCATGCCAGGCGAGCACGCTACTGCTTGAGCCACATCCCCAGCCCGAGATACACTTATTGTTGAAGCCAGTTTGGGTCAAAGTTTCTTTTACTTGCTCACAACTCATCGTAGCTGATATAGGTGTCACCACAGGAACCCAGAAAAGAGTTTCAAGGAAGATGGAAAGATCCATTTTGCCAAAAGGTTGTAGAGATGACAGATAAGAACTATAAAAGGTGACTGGATCACAACAAAGAGGTGGATGGTGGTATTAGGCAAAGTACCAGCTGCAGCCACATTTGGATGAATTTGAGTGCATCAGAGGTGAGAGAAGCAATAACAAGGAGTTTGAAGAAAAAAGATGGAGTATCATTAGACGACAAAAAGATCATAGTTGTGTGTCACTTAAAGATGGCACTTCTGAGAAATGTGTCTTTAAGTGATTTTGTTATGTGGACATCATAGCATTTACTTACACAAAGTAAGATGACAATGACATCACTAGGTGATGTAATCTTACGAGACCTCAGTTGTGTATGTTGTCAGTTGTTGACCAAAATGTTGTTATAAGCACCGTCAGTGGGATAATAATATATACTAAGAGCTTGTGTTAGGCACCATTTTAAGTCTTCCACAAGTTAATGTTTTTAATCCTCATAACACCTCTATAGTGTAGACATTCTCCCCAACTTACAAATGATAAAACTGAGGCCTAGAGAAAAGAGAAGAAATATTAAAAATTTTATGTCACTAGGGACTGGGTTGTGGCTCAGGGGTAGCGCGCTTGCCTAGCATGTGTGAGGCACTGGGTTTGACTCTCAGCACCACATATAAAAACAAATAAATGAAATAAATGTCCATCAGCAACTAAAAAAAATTTTAAAACATCACATTAGCCTAACAGGGAGGAGCAGGAGCAACAGTTGACATTTATGGAACACCATCAACCAGGCACAGATGAACTTGCTAGAAAGGGTTTTATGAACACCACAAAAGATAACTCACAGAGCTGGTATTAGTTTCCTGTTTTGCTGAAGAGAAAACTCAGAGCAGTTAAATGAGAACTGATAAGTAGAATCAAGATGTAAACTCAAGACTGACTGACTTCAGTGTTTTTACTTTTTTATTTTTTAAATACCTTTATTTTATTCAATACCTTTATTTAGTTTATTTATTTTTATGTGGTGTCGAGGATCGAACCCAGGGCCTCACACGTGCTAGGTGAGCTCTCTACCACTGAGCCACAACCCCAGACCCAGTGTTTTTACTTTTTTTAAAATATGATTTTTTTTAGTTGTAGATGGACAACACAACACCTTTCTTTTTTTATTTATTTGTTTTTATGTGTTGCTGAGGCACAAACCCAGTGCCTCATGCGTGCTAGGCAAGTGCTGTACCACTGAGCCACAACCCCAGCCCCTGTTTTAACTTTTCCTCCAGTCAAAAGCCACCTTGAAGAGCCCAAGAGGTCTTTGAGTCCATAGCATTTACAACATGAGAAGATTCCCCAGTGAGAAGAGTCACGAAATATTATTTCAGAAGAATGAAGCCTGGTCTGTTTACCTCTAACACTTTTATTTCGGAAGCTCTGAGAGAGTAAGCAATTTTTCCAAGGTCAAATTGTTATTTTGTGACAGAAGTAGAAGACCTCACTTAGCAGTGCACAGAGCACTGTACCTGAAGGGAGACAAAAGAATTTCCTGATCACTTCTCACCCACTTCCTGTAATCTCTCTGGATTTAACTTTCCTCATCTATAAAACAGAGGACCTTGAGTGATAATTGAGATTTCATACAACAAATACACCACATGATTTCCATGAGACTTATTTCTAACTTCTAAAATAAAATTTCTGTTGCTATGAGAGACAGAGAAGGAGACAAAGATACAGATCTCTAGTACCCCAGACTGCTTCCACCACCTCCACCACCTCCACCACCACACTGTCCCACAGTAAGCAATCCTGGACAGCCTATGCCAACATGCTTCCCTGAGTCCACCTTGGTTCCTCTTGGCCTTCTTGGTATGGGAGAGTATATTCATCAACTACTGCCATAATATTAATACATAACACATCACCCCCAAAACACATGGGTTTGCAAGTTAGCTCCACTTCAGTGGCAAAACCCAACCTCAAGGGGATGGGAGAGAGAGGAGTATTCTGTCCTGATCCAGGAAAAAGAACTTTCAAGTCTCCTTATACTCTGATGATTTTACATGGCTTATCCCTGCTTATGAAGTTGAGATAATATAACCATAACTCCAGGGAGAAGATGATTGCCGTTTAATCCTTTGTTTAGGGACTGCTTGAGATCTTGGGTTAAATGGATCTAAAGGATCCCGGGCTCATCTGTGGTCAAAGAAAATAGGACCTGAGTCTGGCAACTGAGGGTAAAAAGAATGAGATCCTGGCTGTGTTGGGGAAAAACCCATGGTACTAATTTACCAAAAATTTCAGTGAGCTTTGCCACATAAGTTCTTTGCATTAAACAGACTGGGTTGAGCAGCTGTGATAAACCCCTCCCGTTAGGTTCCAGTTAAGCCCCTGAGTAACCGATCAGAATTAGGGTAACAGCCTGTCCTGAACTAGAAGTTTAAGTTAATAGACTATCCACAACCAAATCAGAACCATCCAAAAACTTCTCACAAAGTAGTCCCAAACACCACCTGAAAATGGGGATTAAACACCTATTATTTTAGAGTTCAAGAGCACTAAAAGTAATGGGTAAAATATTACAATCCTTAGTCTTTCATTCCATACACCATTTCATTACAGGAATCTCATGTTAGAAATCCCTTCTCACACCCCATGTTTTTGGGGGAAAGACTGATTTGGCTTAACTTTTGTTGAGAGGATAGAACACAGACATATCTTTAAAGCTCCCTGTCAGAATTGAAATCCAGATCTGTTACTCCCTTGGTTTCCGGTTCTGTGATGAAACAGTTTCTTGCCTCCTATCAAATGGTTCACTTCTTCAGGGTAGCTTCGGGATGTAGCTGTGGGAAAATAATTAATGCCATGCATCCCCTTCTCTTCCGCCAATTGTACAGAGGACCCGGGTGTTTCAGGTCACCTTTGGAGTATCTCTCAACATTTCAAAAGGCTCTGCTTTGTGAAAAATGGCAGGGATGAGCATGACGTGGAAAGGCCTGCAGGCTTCCTTGAACAGCTCTCTTGTGGGGCCCGGCTCAGAAGTTGTAATCTATCGCCACCTGGTGGTCACTCTGTGTTCGTGTTTGGAATAGCATGAATTGGGCGTTTTAAGATTGGCACAAGGAAATTTACCCATATACTACTCACCCAGTCCTCCTTGATTAATTATGTAAAAATATTTTCGCCTTCTAAATACCAAAGGGCAAGGACCATGAAGAATTTAGTTCTACTCCTTGCGAGAAATCATTGTATATCCAGAGTCCTCTCCAGCGTTCTGACTAGAATTCTGCCTCCAACGCCAAACTTTTAACCCTTTCCTGCCTCCCAAGAGTGGGGTTTTTGTGATCTGTTGGGATAATAGTGTGGATTTAGCTATGCCTCTCCAATGAGAGCCCACAATGATTCGAGAACTATCTTTGAAGTACACAAACAGCAAACGGACTTAAGCTTGGACTTAAAAAAAAAAAAAAAAGCCGAAAGTGAGGTTAAGCATCACTTCCCCAGTCCTCATCTAGAGAGACCCATTTAAAGATGAGCACTGAGTTTTTGTTGTTATAAATTACCTGTTTAAAATAGATTTTAAAGAACCATCTGAAATGAGCCAACAACTTGACTCTAGATCACCTTTACTGGAGATTAAAAATGCTAAGTACATTTTCCAAAATTGTTTTTTTTATCTATTCACCTTGACAGGACCCCTCACACACACACACACACACACACACACACACACATGCACACACAAAGAAAGAAGAAAGGGGAGGGGACCTGGAAGCCGTTTGGGCGTCCCTTTCTTCTTTTGCTGGAATATCTTTAAACCTGGGGGTGGGGAGGGCATTGTGGGAGGAGAGACTTGTTCCCAAGTTCCAACCCTAGTTGAAAGGGATTTTGTATTTGGCAAACAGGATGGAATAGCCAGGCCGCAAGTTCACAAAACCCAAAGCCCAGGAGAGAGAGACCGGAGGGAAAGCATCCTCGCCCCCTCCTTTTGTTGCCTTTAGGCGTCGTTTTCCCATTTCTTCAAAGTGCTGAACCTCAGATCAAATGCAAACGAAACAGCTGGGCGGACACCACTCCCTTCCGGGCCACCAGTTACCACCCGGTTCGAGTCTCTGGAGAGGATATCTTTTTTTTTTTACACCCCCATTATCCTAAGCAGTCACCCTTGGGAGTGTTAAGATTAAAAGAACAGTGAAAAACACAAATAAAAATAAAGGTTCTAAACGTTCTCAAGAGCCAAATAACAACCATAGCTATCCTCAATCCAAATTCTTACCAGAGAAGTGGGCGAAATATTCCACCTCTCTCAACCCCCAACCAGGCAAAATATACATGGCAATTACTACCAAAAGCAGGGGGCAGAAAAGATGAGCCCAGCGGGCTATACATGTAATGCCCACAAAATGCCGGATTATGGGGCAGAGCGGTAGGTGCTGTCCACGGTACTGAAAGACCTGTGTGTGGGGGGCCCACCCAGGACCCACCCCAACTTCAACACTTTTTATATTGGAACTGGGTAGATTTCTGGGCCCTCAATTCCTTATCGTTCCTACTGAGCCCAAGCTCTGAGCTGTAGTGGAACACAACTGGGAATAAATCAAAGTCATGAATTCCTAAGTCTACTACTCTCCCTGGCTCATTGGAATGTCAATTCCATTAGTGCAAGGATGATATAAATTGAAAGGTCAAAGTAAACTCCAGCAGATTAGTGCCTGTCACATTGGAGATCATTAATAGACATTCATTTATTTAATTAAGTACTAATATTTATTTTTTCAGATGGCATGATATCTTTATTTATTTATTTTTATGTGGTACTGAGGATTGAACCCAGTGCCTCACATGTGCAAGGCAAGCACTCTACCGCTGAACTATAACCCAGCCCAGTACTAATATTCAATTCAACTTTTTAAGATTAAGAATGAGCAGGAGACTTCATTCCTTCCCTCCCCACCATAAGGGAGAAAGAGATGTCCTCAAAGCTGGACAGAGCCGACTTTAATTTGCAATAGTCTTACAGGTTCTTTTTCCAACACGATTATTTTCTTGACTGAAATGTTAAGGGTGTTTTGAATCCTGGGGTAGAAGGAGAAAGTGTTTTGAGAAATTCTCAATCTAGTGCTAAGGTGAAGTAAATGAATCTTTCTTTCCAAGGAATTTCAGGTCTCCGGAGAAGGTCGAAGAGATAGAGGGCGAGCGGGCATCTAGGCAGGACTGTGGACATCTCGGAGAACCGGGATTTGTTGCCACCTCCCTCCTCTGCCCAGTGCGTCTTGAATGATTTAGTACTGGCACCAGGCTCCCTGATTGGTGCAACCATATCGTTTAGGGAAGACTGGAGAAGGGGGGTGTGGATGGAATTCCTAGTTCACCTCGCTGTAAACCGCGCATTTCAAGGGGCTCAGACAAGCTACCGGGTGTTTCCTACGCGGAACAGGCACCCCTACATAAGTACGGTGCCCAACTGGGTGCACTAGTGCGGGGGACTGCTGTTACCACGCGCTGTGCCTTTCACGATGCTTTTGTGCCCTTCAAAAATGTCCTGGCTTTTACTGTAAGGTGAAGAAGAGGCTACAGTAGTTTCTTTAATATTAAAAACAACGATGTTATTTCAAACTTCTCCGCAAATCCCTCTTGTTGATCGAACTCTTGTTATCCCTCTTGCTATCTTCCCAGGGCGGAAGCTTCTATCTCCCTTATGGAATTTTAGATGACTTATAAGATTTGGGGAGTTTGTGGTGGTGAAAAGAAATAAGATATTCAGAGGAAGGGACAGGCCTCGGGTAAACCAGCGAAGCCCGAGACGTGCGAATAAATGATCCCTGCCTGCTGCATCTCAACTAGGGGGGTGGAGGAGGAGTCACCGGGAAAACGAGTAAAGCAATCACTGAATGTATACACGGTGACACCGAGACAAGGACAAATATCAACTTTGTTTTTTCCTAAAGAAAAATAAAGTGAGTGATAAGAAAGAGGAGAAAGTAAACTAACGAGGAGAGTGGCTAAGAGAAGGTTTGAAGAGGCAGAGTTACAGAGCTTGGTCGCCTCTCCAGGTGTTGGTTGGGGCGCGGGAGGAAAGGCCAGAAGAGCGCGGGGACTCTCTGTCTCCGGACGTTTGGCGCCCTCTGGTGGGAATTTTACCGTCAACGCCTTTTTATGGTGAGGGACTTGACCCTACGTAGCCAAGTCATTAAAGGTGCTTAAATACTGCAAAGGGAGAACCTGTTAAGCGCGTGAAATCGAAAGGAAATAAGGGGATGGGCCATAGCAAGGAGGGTCGGCCCACCCCTCCCAGGCCACCTCTGTGCTGGGGTTCCCCAAGCGTGTGGAGCGGCACTCGTGCGTGTTATTAACCTTCAGACATGATCAATCAGGAGGACTTCTTTTCCCTTCGCCAAGGAAGTGAGCGTATACAGAATGGGAAATGGGACCCTTTTCCTACCGGTGGCACCAGGTAGCTATACTCAGATGAGGTAATTTGGGGATGCCTCAAGCTGAATTAGGAAACTGGAATGAGATGGAGACTCCTCCATGGTCTGAGTGGTCCCCTTTATCTCTGTCTTTACAGCAAAACCTGGCACAGCAGAGAGCCAGTAAGGACACCCAACCCAGAGCGATTTCGCTCGAGGAAGCGTTTTGGGACCTCGGATCCGGGGGAATCACGCGGAAAGAGATTGGGGAAAATCCACTGCCCTAGTCTCTTCTAAGATATAAGGGGTGGGGGAGGAAGGGAGTAAAGAAGGAACGCTCAGTGAGGAAGAAATCTTCGTAGGAATTATCTTTTCCCTCCTCTCTCACTGCCTATTTCAAAAAATAGAGCGTGCTGAGTACGTTCTGGATTACTCATAGGACCTTTTTTTTCTTTCTCGGTGCAAAATCGTGAGCTGGATTTATAATCGCCCTATAAAGCTCCAGAGGCGATCAGGCACCTGCAAAGGAGCCCCGCTGCTCCACCGACGAGCTGCCCCCGCGAGCAGCAGCCTCGTGATTCCCCCGCGGAGCGGGTCCCCGCCTCCCCACTCCGCCCCCGCCTCCCCCGAAGCCAAGCAGCCACCTCTCCGGGTCTCTCTCTTCTCCTCCAGGCGCTCGCGTGCCGGACAAGCGTAGCGAAGGCGAGTTAGCAGCTGGAGGTGACGCCGGACACATACGCCTGTAGCAGAGCCAAGCGAAGCCTGGTGGATCCTTACACGCTGCGCAGAGGAACAGCGGGAGTGTCCGGCTAGCAGTCGCTGGAGCCCAGGTAGGTAAACGCGCAACCACTGAGACTTCCCAGTGCCCAGCTTCCGCTGTTCAGCTGGGTTCTCTCGGCCCTCAGCTTCTCGTCAACCTCTACCCACTGCGCCCACCACCCACCCACCTTCCAGAGCCGAGTGCTTCCCATCCACTCCAGTCCGTGTTCTCCGCTAGTGCGAGGCGCAAGGACTTCTGCCTTGCGCACTCTTCCTATCCCGCCGTTTTGTGCCCCAAGGTGGCACAGAGGCTTAGGTTCGCGCTGAAGTAGAAGGAGAGCGATTTTCCCTTGTGCGTTCAGACTGCGAGCGCCCGTCTTTTCAAAGGGCGCCTAGATAGCAACAACGGAAGGTGCGCCTAGAAGCAATAACCTGTTACTTCCCCAGCAGCAGCGTTCCACCTGCGCCCGCGTTGCTGTGAAAGCGCGCGCGCGCGGGGCTGTGTAGGGCAGGGAAAAAAGGGTGTGGAGGCAGTAGTTGATGGGCTCTTCTCTCGGGGATCTTTGATCTATCCAGATCAGCCCGCATTCTCTCGGTCCCGGAGCCTTTGGACACCATCGTGCCGGCGCGGAGCACCGGGCGGGGACGCCAGGTACTGATCTTTGTCCGTCGCCTCTTGCACTTTAGGCGCAAGTTCGTTTCCCGGGTGACGTTCGTTTCCCCCACCCTCTCGGGTTCTGTACGGCGAACTCTGGGGGGGGGTTAGGTAGCGGAGATGCACAGAAACTGGGACAGAGCCTCGCCCTAGGCTTCAAGATGGCTCAAAACCGGGTAGAACAAGAAACAGACGAGCAAGCGAGGTTCCGACCCGCTGCTTTCTGGATGATTGGAGTGCAAGGTGACTCTGTTTCTCACCCGGTCACGTCCGAGGGAGAAACGTCAAGATATGAACATTGTTTTCCTCTCACCTTATCTCACCAAAGTCCCGGGTCTCCGGAGCAGTTAGCCTCTCCTTCTTTCCAGGGAATTAGCCAGACACAACAACGGGAACCAGACACCGAACCAGACGTGCCCGCCCCGTGCCTCCCCACCCCCCGCCTTCCAGCACGTCGGCTGCCGAGAGCCCAATGGGGCTTGTCGCGGCTTGACTGAAAAATCTTTCACTGAGCGCTCCCTTGTGCTCCTAGCCCAGTCCCTCACACCCCCGCGTCCTGTACTGGCCTTGGTCCCCCCTTGTTTCTGAGCTGCACTCCAGGTCGCCCGGCTGCGCAGCCAGACTGGAGAGCCGCCCAGGGCTGCGTTGCCTGCGCCGGAGTCCCTGAGCTAGCGCTCACTTGTCCTCCGCCCCTCACCAACCGCTCACCCTGACCAGCCAGCTCGCTGCCTTTCCTCCCCCGCTCCCTCCCGCACCGAGACTTCAAGGGGAGTGTCTGCACACGCACACACACCCCACTCTGGCCTCTCTGTCGCCTCCGCTACGCAGGACTCCAAAAGCCCTCGCCACACAGCTTTCGCTTGTCTTTGCAGCCTGTTCTCGCGCCCAGCACACCGAGGACCCCGGACAGTAGAGCTTATGGCGTCTTCGACTCCTTCTTCGTCCTCAACCTCCTCAAATGCAGGAGCGGATCCCAATACCACCAACCTGCGCCCCACAAGTAGGTCCTGCCCCAATTTCCTATCAAATGGACTGCAGGGAAGATGGGGGGCGCTGGGACGTCGGCAGACTGCTCTGGCGGAAAGGGAAAGGGGAGCTCGGAGATGATGGAGGCTGGGAAATAAATGGGGCTCTGGCCCAGGTTCCTGCCAGAGGTCATTTGACTGTCAGGGAAGCTAGGTTACCCCCAGAGCATCCAAGAGCGAAAACCCCTCAGGGTTCTAGCGGCGGCGATTGTTAGGGGCTTCTCATTGGGCTAGGGGCGCTCAGGAGAGTGCTGTTTTTGTTGTGTGGTGTGGCTTCTTTGCTTGGTGGGACTACAAGGGTCAGAGCAGAGGGCAGTGTGAGGAGCCAGCGTCCTATTGGGAATAGAGTTTTCTGTCTCTGGCTTTCGTTAAGCTAAGATCTGACCTCCTCCTCCTCCTTTCCCCCTACGCTGTGCTCAAAGTCTATAATCAGCGGAAATTTCGACGTTAATTGCAGCTTTTAGAAAACTCAGGGTCCCTAATTGCTCCAAATTTGCGTCGAGCTATTGACAGTGAGGGAGAAGCCAGGGGCGGGAAAGGTGCATAAAACTGTTTTGAGACTGAGCCTGGACATTTCCTACACTTAATTACATCTCTGAGACAAAAAAGGGTGGGGGGCGGATGTTGAGCAACATTCTGAGTGGCAAGAGGTGCGGAAATGGAGGAAGCAAAAAGGTTTTCCAGGGTGGGAACCGAGAACACCTCTCTCCTTTCTCCCAGGGGACATAATTTGTCAGCAGGTGACAAATGTTAGAAAAGGGGAACAGATTAAAAGGAGTGGGATTTATGTGTCCCTTTCCTAAATCCTACCAGTTCCTCAAACATTTGCAGAATCTTTCTGTAATTCAGATTTTCTTCCTCTCTGTGAAGGCATGGGAATGAGGGGTTGTTTATCTTTTTTCCAAATTAGAGTGAAGTGTCTCCTCATCCCACCCACCCTCCCAAATTTTTCAGCTTCAGACACCCCAGAATCACCCCCAGAATTTCTATTCAGAAGAGGCTCAGGGAGGACAATGTGGTTAGGAGTACTTATTGCTGAGCTTTAATGGCACTTTCTATAAGCTTGAGAAAATAATTGTCCTCAAGAAAGGTGGGAGGTGTTATTGGGAAAGCAAAGACCCTCTCCAAGGACCCTTTGGCACTCACTCTGGCTCCTGGGCTGGAGGCCTTGTTTTGAGTCCTCAGGCGATGTTCCAGTTTCCTCTTCCCACCACCCAGGCAGGCTACAATTACCCACACAACAAAGAGGGGCTTGGGAGAGCCGCCAGCCCTGATGGCACGTGAGCCAGGCAGAGATAGCAGAGCTGACCAAAGCAGGCCCAGAGGAAGGCGAGGCTCAGGGCCTTTTGTCTGTTGCTTTGGCCTTGATAGATGTCTTTATTGGTCTTCCCCCTTCCCCCCTTTCTATCCAGCAGGTTAAGGAAGCCCTTGAATTCATCCACCCCCATGTCCCTGCCCCTACTTCCCATCAGATGGTCACTGCACCCAGCTCCTGGTGCACGACCCAGCAGAAATGATGGCCTGAGTCCACATATGGCCTGGCATCCCTGAAAGCCACTGTAGTGGAGGCAAGAGAGCCAAAGACGCTGCCTAGGAAGAGCAAAAAGCTCCTGTCCCAGTAATCTTCCCTACTTATAATCTAGCTGTGTCAGAATCCTAGGCTGTTCTGGCAGGCACACTCCACTTTCATCCTCTTTCAGACACACCCTGGCACCCAGCTGGCTCCACTTCTCTGGCCCTTCAAGGTCTCCTGGGAGGTGTCCTCTCTCCACCTGTGCAACCTGTCTTACCCTCTCACTCCAGCAACCCCTGGCCAGGCCTGGAACCCTCCTTGTCCTCAAGCACTTGGTCTTCCCCACTTCTGCTACAGCAAAGGGGCTCTCTAGCTCCTGCTTTCCCTCTCCACCTATTTTGCTTTCAATTCTGAAAGGCAACAATGTATTTGAAATCCAACCTCCCACGTAATGACCTTGGAAAACTCACTACCCCTCTCTGAGCTGCAATGTTTTTCTTTGTCAAATGAGTCTTAGATCAACACTCTACCTGCCTGTGTCATAGGATTGTTTTAAGGTTAAGATGAAATGATGTTTAAAATGAAGGCACTTTATGGGGTGGAAATAGTTCTTTATGCCTCGCGCATATTATTATTAGGGTTTTGCTTTGCAACCGATCTCCTGTAAGTGGAATTTCATCCGTGACACGTTGTCTCCCGGACGGACATCAGGCCATTTCTTCTCCCCACTAGGTCTGTGTTGTGCCTCGATTTTAATGGATGTCACTCTGCTTATCGCAGCCAACACTCGCGCTGGCTGGAGGCTGGGGCTCGAGCTGGGGTAGGCTGGGGGATGGGAGTGATTGGAGGCGCCTTGCTTTGAGGAATCAGAGGGAATTTCGCGTTGGCCCCATCGCACTGGCCTTTTTATTCCTTGATGGAAATTAACCGCAAAGGCAGGTAAACCCAGAGGGGTTTGAGAACCGCTTAGCGAAGGGGGAAAATCCGTGATCCTCTTGGTTGGCGGTTCAGACCCAGAGGAAGGGTACCTGATTCCGTTAGCCTTCGCTTGCTCCAGAGCCTAGGTGTCCGAGGGTAGGGTTAATGAGGGTCGGGGGTGGGAAGGACTCGGATGAAGACCCGAGGCGCATTATTGTCTTCCTGACTCCCCAGTCTGACTGAAGAGCAGCCATGCGGGCCCGATTATCTAGTCAAATACTATTTTTCACCCAATTAATTCCTGAACTCTTCCGCGACCCCATTTCATGCCAGTTTATTTTAAGCTGCCACTAGGCTGGAGACCCGCCAAGAAATTATGAGATGTTTCGGTCCCAGATGCTTCTGTGTTCCCTTTCTGTGCTGATGTGGTCGTCCTTCGAGTCTGCGGGCCGAGACCAGAGGACTAGGCCTTTGGGTGCTGGGCAACTCGAGAGGTGGGGTCTGGCACTTTGCACATGGGGGGTCAGCCTTCACCCCATCCGACCCAATCTTGGCGGCTGTCGGGTGTGGATCTCTTGGGGATCCTCGAACCCCGCCTTTCAGAGACACTGTTGTGTATCTGAAGCCAAGAAGAGGAAGTGAGTGTGATTAGGATTCTGGAGGGCATGCCCACAGATCTGGTTTCTAGTACCTTTCAGAAAAGAGCTTTTAACCAGGACGTTGAAGACCTTCCCCTCCCCCCGCGAAAAAAACTTTGCTCTCTACCCAGGTTCTGGCGGTCCAAGCCTGCCTAATCACACCCCTGTTGCTCTCTCTTGTCCTAGCCTACGACACCTGGTGCGGCGTGGCCCATGGATGCACCAGAAAACTGGGACTGAAGATCTGCGGTAAGCGAAAGGGCCGGTGGAAGCTTGGCAGAACCGGCGGGGAGCTTGGCGCGCGGGCTTTGTAGGTTTGGAAGAATCAGATGCACGCGGAGGGGATCCTGACCCCTAGGTCTCCTTATCTAATGTAATTACAGCCCCGACATCCAGTGAGGACACTCTTTTCGAGGTCCTGGCCCTCCTTTTCTCTCCCCTGACCCAAACCGAGGGGCCTTTTCCTTTGGGGTTCTTGCTCCCGGAGACCAGCTAGAAGGAACGCTGAGAGCCCAGGAGTAGACGAGGAAAACGGAACACAGCGCCCCCACGCGGCAACCTCGCTCTCCCAGCCCTGCGCCCTGCGCCGGGCTCGCCCGCCGGGTGGGTGCACTATGCCCAAGAGTCTGGAAGGTCTTCTAGAAAAGGTGAACTGACCCGGCTTTCTTGGAGAGCAGACCAAAGGGCGCAGCATGTGCCTAAAGCTGCCGCTGAAAAGTACCCCTCCCCGTTATCATTGCCCGTCCCCCTTCACCAATCACCCCAGGGCCTGGGAGCATTGAAGGTGGCATTTCCAACTTGAAGTTCGTGCCCAGAGATGTCATAATGGATTATTTCGTTCTTTGGGGCTCGGAGGCTAAGGGAAAGGATGGCTTGCAGCTCTCGGTGGCCTCCCTAGCGGAGGTGCCAGAAGCGCAGGCTCGAGTGTTTGCAGGGCATATCCTTGAAGGCGAGGAAGGAAGGGACCGGAGAGGACAAGAGCCCACAGGCAGGGAGAAGAGGGTGTTGTCTGACAAAATAGATCCAGAAGCTGGAGAGGAAAAAGAACTGCTCTCTGGAGAGTGGGGGTCTGGAATGAAAACGCCCAAGGGATGTAATTTTTTTTTTTTAAGGGAAAAAGGGAGATTTGTTCGAAGGGACACAGCTGAGCGGCTCCGGCTGAACAATGAGGACTTGGTTTCCTTGCTACATTTCACCGTCTAAAATTCTCCAGCCTTATCGGGCTAGAAAATACGGATGTCCCCGGGCAGGGGGTGGAGAGGCGGGGGAAGATTAACGAGGGGCTTATTAAAGAGCCATTCGTCAGCTGCTGCGCGCCGAAGATAGCGGCAGAGCAGGCTCGCGGCTCGCCAGCCCCATCAGGCCCCAGGAGCCAGTGGGCGAGTGGGTGCTCTCTGGACCTGATCTTCCCGGCTTCCCTGGGCACCCGGTTCTGAACAGGGTGGCAGTTAGGAGAACACAGAGGGGTTATTTAGCAGCTTTTTAAAACCGCTATCCTTCCCCGCTTGGCCGCGCCGCTCTCCTCTCTGCGTTTCTGGGGCTTGTCCCCTAGATCCCGGGGCCCAACATTTAAGGGGTAGACGGGGAGCTCAATTCCTAGACCCAGTCATTTTCCGGGAAAAATCCAGCCCTGCTTCAGGGCTGCCTGGGGGTTGGTCCACTACCTAGCGCGCGAGGCTGGTGGGCGAAGCCAGGGCAGCGTCTCCGCGTTGGGGCAGCCAAGGGTCCAGCGCTTTGTTCTATTAATAGTCCCCTCCTCTGCTGCCATACCCCATCACGCCGCGGTTCTAAGCTTAATGGCGCGTTTCACTCCAGGTCCCCTCGGTGGCGGTGACGCTTGCCTTCTGCAGCCGTCATTGTCATGCAGCTGGGCAAGCAGAACCGAGCAAGCCTGGGCCTCTAGGGCGGCCGAGGACTGGATAGGGGTAGGCTCGGGGAGAAGGCTGCCTTTCCTGTGGTTCTGGTGGGCTTGCTGGGACTAGAAGGGCAGCCCTCACCGCCCCCACCCCCACTCCCTGCTTCCGCTACTGGTCGGGTGGTGGGGGGGGGGGGAAGAAAAGCTCTAAGCTCCCTTCTGGGGACATACCTTATTCCCTGAAAGAGTAAAGGGGCTGGATAGAGTTAAGCTTCCTTGAGTCTAGGAATAGGGGACCCTAAGTTATCATTAACTTCCCCTTCCCTGATGCCAGCCAGTGCCATGAGGAAGAGTTCTCTTGAGCATTTGAGGGCTACCATCCTCAGAGAGTTTCTTACCTGTTTCTTACCCCACCCCACACCCCACCCTCACACTAATTTCTGGAAACTTGCAATCTGAGTGTCAGTAGGCAAGAAGACAGAATAGTCTCTTGAGAGGAAATTACCGTCTGCTAAAATGCTGTGCTTTTGGGGACCACAGGTTAGAAGACTCCCCTTTAGGTTTGATTGGGGGGTGGGAGAGCACCAGGTCAATTTATTTTTCATTCAGTAAATAAACTCTGGTTTTCTTTTTTAATCTAGTGGAAGCAGAATGCAGTCTCCCTGCTGCCCCCAAAACACACACCCCTAGGGCCTTGTACCTGCTAGGCTAGCTCTCTAGCACTGAGCCATATCCCCAGCCCCAGAGTGTAGTCATCAGCTCTGGATCCACAGCACCCTCTATTGTCTCCCACCTCCTACCCTGTCCCCACACATTTCCTTCATCCCAGACCTTCATATACCAGAGGGTGCCCTCTTAATCTGATACTAAGATTAGTTTGACTTTTCACCTTTAGACAGCAGAGGTACTAGTGGCCCTCATCCCATTTTCTTCTCTACCCTTTACCCTGGGTGACCTCCATTACACCTTCAGTCCTGGCTAAGATTCAGCCCCCCCCCCCCCCCCCCCCCCCCGCCTACTCTCTTGTCCTCCTTCCCCTTAACCTGGGAATGAAGCTGTAAGGAAGGTTCTGGGTGCTACTGATAGTGCCCTTAGCTCTGGAAGCAGAATCCCCATGGGAGAGTAATCAGAAGTAACCCAGGGTCTTGCCAATAATTGGAAAGTGGCTCCAGGCCTGGTGGTGTGACCTAAATAAAATGAGTCTCCGGGATCCCTGAGTTCTGGCCCTGGGTTCTGCTAAATTTCCAGTGTGTCCTTGGGCTTCCATCATTATTTTATACAGAGATCCCAAACTTGCTGCCAATTAGAGCCCCTGAGCCATTTTATTTAGTCCACACAGTGTGTTTAATTATGTATTAGTCCCCAACTTTTAAAAATAGAGAGACCTCAAGTATTCTGTGTTTCTGGTTTCTCTTGAAAAGAAGTGGGAGGAGATCTGGCAGTGTGCTGTTAGCCCATAAAAAAGTCAGAAGAGCCCCTTCCTCTAAGCAAAAGTAATTCTATGCCAACAGCTTGGTGAGCAGAGAATGTTCTGGGCTTAAGCCCCTACATGGCCTGTTGGCCATGAATCCTTATGCTGTGCACAGCTTGGGGCTCCACTTGGAAACAACTGGAGGAAGCCAAGTGCTCTCTGGTTCCACACAGCTCCCTGCCCTCCCCTTTCCCCAAGGGTTGGGAGCAGGAGTGGGGAACCAAAAGCAAGAACACCCCACCCCACCCAAGCTCACAGCCCAAAGACAGAGTCCTTACAGGACCTCACTCTTCTCCCTTTAAGGCAAGCCAGCTATGACCTGCAGAAACACAACTGCTCCCTGGCTGTCCTTGGCTTTCCTATTTGCTCTCAGAATGTAGAGTTCCATGACAATTATCCACACATGGAGTGCAGAGTTGAGAGGGGGGATAGCCTGTCCCAGTCTCAGGGACCCTGCTCCCAAGACTCCTTACTAGCCAGGGAAGTTGTCAAAGCCCCCACCTCCCTATCACCCTTCATCTCAGTGATCTCCCAGGACCTCTTGGGCCTAGAGAAACCTGCATTTACCTTTTTGAGGATCCCAGTATTTTAGAAAGACAATGCCTTCTTAAAGTGAAAGAAAGGACAGTCTACATTAAAAGTTTACATTAGCTTATTAATGGTTTTTCACACAAATCATAATTCAGTGTAAGTGTGCTCTACACAAGATAATTATGCAATCTAGAGAAAATTTGGGTTCCTAGATGTGTAGTCCAGGAATAGGAAACAGGTTTAAAGTTATGTCATAATTGTCATCACTCAGCCCCATCAGGACATCTCTGGATGAGCCCATATGAAAGCCTTCTTTGGAGACAGTATCCAAAAGCCTAAACTGTGGCCCTGCTCCCAGTCACTGGTTTCCAAAGGAGTTTCGAGATGAGGATACTTAAGCCTTCCCAGGAGTAAGTCAAAAGACCAATAGAGATCTGAGAGTGCAGAGTGGGTTTCAGCTGGACAGGACCTCACCCGCATTGGCATATGGTCTCTCTACTCTTGCAAATTCCAAGGTCATTTTCTGGGACAAGGAAAGCAGTGTCAGGGTTCAAGAACTAAGTGACCCTGCATCCTCCCAGAAAATGAGTGCTGGCACCTGCATCTGGATACTGGGGATTTAGAAGAGGAAGAAAGTACAATAGAAGAGGGAAAAGATACAACTCCCATCTTCATATCCACATAAGCAGCACCATTACAGTGTATCTCCCACTTCTGATGTTCTTTGAGGCTTAGTAATGACTTTAAAATGTGCTAGGAACAGTGAAAGGCTTGTGTGGGGGAGGATTCTAATCCCCATGGCCTCCACTCCCCATCCCTCTTCCACTCATCACCATTGAATCCTCTTCCTAGGGAAATGAAGCTGAATTCCCAGATTAACTTGCCTTCCTTTACACCTCCTGGGACTTTCTTCCAAGCCTGTCTTGTGATGTCTGCAACTCCCCAAGGATCTTAGTATCCACAAAGACAGCTTTGGTGTCACCAAGAAGCTTAGCACTTTCTCCCTTTTTTCAGTGTGATGCCTCATGGGCTCAGGCTGAGGCTGTACTGGGATAGGAGATGCTGGGGGAAAGATGGGGCTTATAGGCGGGAGCCCTGGAGGGCAGCTGAGGGAAGCATACTCCAGGTTGTCAGAGCCTTTTTGACTCAACCCTGTTTCCCCTTTGCTGTTGCTATCGTTTGCTCTGCCCACATCAGGTGGGAGATATTCTCCTGCCTCTAGGGAAAGAAGTGAGGGGCTATGAATCCACACTGGGCCCAGAGCTCTCTGTGGAGTTCTCAGATGCTTTCTATCTCCATCACAACATTAGTTGTCATCTGCTAGACTGTAAGCCCCTGTCTACAGTCTTCATCAGTTCCCACCCTAAATGCATCCCAAACTGCTCTTCCACAACAGGTGCCTTGTACACACTTACAAATTAAATGCCAAGGCCCATAAGATTTTAAATGTTCTTATCTTTCTACAAAACCTTTAACACAGAGTGGGTAGCACAGGAAAAGCTGAACTGCAGAAAAATGACACTGATATTCAGTCCGGTGAGGGTTCCCTGGCATCAGAGGAAAGCATCTTCCATGATCCTCAGGATCTCACCCTCCTCCCTCTGCTGTCCTCATTCCTCCTCCTCCCTCTGATGTCCTCACGCTCCTCCTTCTGCTGTCCTTCCCGCTCCTCCTCCCTCTGCTGCTTTCACCCTCCTCCCTCTGCTGCTCTCACCCTCCTCCCTCTGCTGTCCTCATCCCTCCTCTTGTCTCTGCTGGATCTCACCCTCTTCCCCTGTAGTCCTCTCCCTTCCTCTTCTCTCTTCTCCTTCCTCTGGTTGCCTGTAAACCTGAGGCTGGCAACATCCTGTCTGATTGGGTCCTTTCCTTCAACACCCCCATCCTGAGGCTGGTTACTGGAGTGGAAGCTGTCCAGTTGACTTAGCTCTGAGTTCACTGTCACGTTCAGAGAGAAGCCTGAGCCTCACTTACTATTTTCTCTCTTGCATGACTGGGTCTTTGCCACTGATGGCACTTGGCATTGCCCCATCCCTGCCCTCCCTCCTGCCTCAAGGCTAGCCATGCCAGAACCACTATATATAAAACACAGATACTCAGCTTTTCTTCTTAGCAGAAGTGAGAGTCCTGCTTGAAGAGGGGACCTGGTCCAGAGTGGCTAGGTAGTTTCTAATTTCTCTGACCCAGCTTCTTATACCTTAGGATTCTTGCAGAGGACCAATAGCCTGGAAGAGAAGAGTCGTCTTGTGAGCGCCTTTAAGGAGAGGCAGTCCTCCAAGAACCTGATCTCCTGTGAAAACAGTGACCGGGATGCCCGCTTCCGACGCACAGAGACTGACTTCTCCAACCTGTTTGCTCGAGGTGGTCCCTCCTCTGGCTCTTAGCTCTAGCACTACTAGCCAGTTGATTCCTTACTTGGTGTCTTAACTTTTTCATGAAATTTTACTTCTTTTGCCAAGAAATGTCATTACTGTCTGTGAACTCTCTTGTAACTGCTTTTCTAACATTGGAGTATAACAGACACCCTCTGTCCCTACTGCCAGGTAGCCCATCATTCTGGAATGTAGATTAGTGAAGTCCATAAAACAGTCAACTTTAAAGATACATGCAGACACAAATATGGATTCATAAAATCTCAGAATCCAAAGGAATCTTACATATAAGAGAATCTAGTGATTTTCTTAATCATACTTATCCTCTAACATTGCCAACTCCTCCCCAAAATAATCACCCTATGGGAAGTTGTTCAATTAGCCCTCATAACCAAGGACAACCCTAAAACTCACTGTCCTTCTGTAGATCCTTTACCAGTTCCTGTGCCCCCATAAATTTGTTCTCAGGAGATGCTCCACCACTGTCTCCTAAGTGGCTCAAAGATGAATCCACCGCCACCCACTTCTACTCCCCAGAATGCCACAGAAGCCAGACCAGAACATTGACTAAAACCTTAGAGATAATCTAGGAGTGGGCACAGTGCAAACTGCTTTTTGAGCTGTGGCTGACCTCGGTGGGGGTCCCCACCATTCTTCCTGGCTAGCTCCCCACCCCCCCAACCCTCCCCTCCTGACTAGGCCCCAAAGGATGAGGTCAAGAGAAAAGCAGGAATCCCTTCTATCACCTTCTTGAGGCCCCAATTTCAGTTCTAATTTACTGTCTGAGGACAGCACAAAGGGCCACCCTCTTCAGGAGGGACCTCATCCTCTACCAGCAGAGGCTTTACCCTCTGCCATCAACAGATCAAGCACATCATTAACATCAAACCAGATGTATAGGGACACTTGGTCCCCCAAGGGCCCATCAGAAATATCTTTGGTCATGCTGCTCACAAGTGCCCTTCAGACTCAGGTAGAGAACTGCAGTTGCAGGTTGCTCGCTGCTTCTCAAAGCACACAGTCCATGTACGAGCAGTCTGATGAGCAGAAAGTCTGTGAACCCCTGTAAAGTATATGCAAAATTTCTGTGTACATGCATACGTGCCTCCCTCTGGGGATGTCACTTCAGTGCATATGCACATCCTGGAATGAAATTGGGCCTCATGGATATCATGGCTGATATTAGGGATCTCTGGATCGAGAGAATCCAGGTACAAGGCAGGTGATAACCACCCATTGGCTTTCCCTCTCAGATCTGCTTCCAGCTAAGAATGGGGAGGAGCAAACCGTGCAGTTCCTACTCGAAGTGGTGGACATACTCCTCAACTATGTTCGCAAAACATTCGATCGCTCCACCAAGGTGCTGGACTTCCATCACCCACACCAGTTGCTGGAAGGCATGGAGGGCTTTAACTTGGAGCTGTCTGACCACCCGGAGTCCCTGGAACAGATCCTGGTTGACTGCAGAGACACCCTGAAGTATGGGGTTCGCACAGGTAAGGGTGAGAGCCAGGTGAACACACAGAAGCAATGCCCTCCATGTCCCCTGGCCAGTTGTGAGGACAGCAAACTCCTGGTGAAGGAGAAACACACCCTGGTAAAGAAAGGCAAAGTGTTCAGTGGCCATAAAATTAACCCTTGCAAAAGCTCATCATTGAGCTGGGTACAGTGGCTCATGCCTCTGATACCAGCGGCTCAGTAGGCTGAGGCAGGAGGATCGTAACTGAGAGTTCAAAGCCAGCCTCATAGTGATGCCTTAAGCAACTCAGAGAGACCTTGTCTCTAAATAAAATATAAAAAAGGACTGAGGATGTGCTCAGTGGTTGAGCGCTCCCGGATTCAATCCTCGATACCAAAAACAAACCAAAAAACCCTCATCATTATTTCTTGTAAAAATAAATTAAAAAGATACAGATACATGGTAATAGGTCAAGTTCATTTTGAGGTTCAGGCTATTCAGGACCTAGAGAGCAGTTTCCCCTATTTTTTCTGCCTCCATTTTCATGCCTGTTTTGTTCTGATAAATCTTACCTAACCTTCCCTGTCACGGACACTGTGGAGAATTTGGGCCTGTTTTCCTCCCTTTATTAGTTTCATAGAGCTGTCATTACAAATTACTACCAACTAGGTGATTTGAAACAGTAGCAACTTATTCTCTTACAGTTTTGGAGGCTAAAAGTTCAAAATCAAGGTGTTGGTGGAACCATGATCTCTTTGAAGCTCTCAGAGAAAATCCATCCTTGCTTCCTCCAACTTCTGGTGTTACAGGTGTTCCTCCACTTGTAGATACATGGCTCCAGTCTCTGCCTTGCCTTCACATGGCCTTCTTCCTGAGCACAGCTGTCCAAAGTTCTCTCTTCTGAAAAGGACACCAGTCTTTGGATTAGGGCCCACTCTAATCCAGCATGACCTCACTTAACGATTCCACTCACAAAGACCCTATTTCCAAGTAAAGTCACAGTTCACAGAAACAAGGGATTAGGATTTGAATGTGCAGGGATATAATTAGGATTTGAATTTGAGGGATGTAATTCAACCCACAGCACCATCTTATTGGATAGCCAAAAAGTCAGTCTCTCTCTCTCTCTCTCTCTCTCTCTCTCTCACACACACACACACACACACACACACACACCCTCTCTTTACATTCCCCAAGTCTCCAAATTCTGTTTCCAACTAGGAGACCTCAAGGTTCTCCTCTGGCCTCCCTTTCATTTTACAGGGTCCTCTCTAATCGGCAATCCTGGCTAAAGTGATTTCTTTCCAATTTCCTCAGGTTCAAGGACATTTTGGTCCTCTGAGCTGTTTCTTAGCACAGAAGTGAAGCAGCATTTTCTTTTTCCTTGTAACTCTCTCCCCTCTGCAGCTGACTTGCCTGAGTTCTTGGGCAGACAGATCCTCAGGAATTAGCAGTCCTTAGCACGCTTGCCACCACATGGGGAAACCCCCAAGGCCACAACTGGCTGCCCACTGTTCTTTTTTGTTGTTGTTGTTTTGTTTTTACTTCTTTCTCTTTCTTTTTCCTTTATTTTCCTTCTCACCTTTCTTAGTCATAAGAAGAGAGATTTAAGACCAAGACTGGGGAGGTTGGGGGAGATAGAGCAGAGCAGGGCTGTTATAATGAAATAATGAGGCGGGCCAAAGAAGCTTTTTAAAATAAGGAATTCCAAATTACTTTTGAAGTCTGCCAATTCCACTAAATAACTTCTGAGTGAACCCGACTCAATTATATGTAGAAAGTCTGATAGTTAAATAGTTAAAGAAAACCACTCTAATAGATTTAGATGCATCTCACTTTGGTCTGATGGCCACCCAAGCCCTGTGGAGAACAAGAAGTGTTATTTGACTGAATTTAAAATGAGTCAGAATTCCCCATGTTTGTTTTAGCTTGACTTGTTTTGGTCCACTGTTTCTTCTTTTGTTCATTCACTTTAATACATACTTTCTCAGAGAAATGAGGACTACATATTTTTATCATTAATAAACAGAAAAGAAAAATACATAATTTCATCATGATAGCACATCATATCATCTCAAAAACTGAAGATGCTCAGAGAAAGCAGTCATTAGTACAACATATGAATCCATTTAGGTATTTAGTCTGCAGCCATCCATTTCTGTTGCCCTGGAAGCAGGTACGCATTTACAGAATTCATAATCTTCCTAGCAATGTAAAGCTTTCCGTTGCATCTCAGGGAGTTGGCCCTCGCTAAGGTATACTGTTGCTGCCATATCATAAACAGCTACAGGTTGCTGGTCTTTGATTTAGGTGGCAATACAGAAGCAGTAGGGTAAACCTTGCAGGTAGCTACACACAGTGAAAAAAAAAATTTTTTAAGTGCATAAACAGCCAAAATAATGAATAGTTAAAACATACTAATTTTGTGAAGGGATGATGAAAGCATTTGGAAATTTCTGTATAAATTAACAAAAGACTGCTTCAGAAAAGGAACCAGCATCTATAGATTCTCTATGAACTGATGCAGGTACTAGTGAGGCTTCACTCACAGTAACTACTTAGGTGATTTATAGATATACCACATTTCTTTTATGATTGTTGTTGTTCTTCTTCCTTCTTCCTTCTTATGATGGAATATTTTAAACTAAGCAAAAGTAGAATCATATGATGAACTCCATGTACCAACACCCTGCTTTAACTATTATCAACTCCTGACAACTTTATTTCACATGTACCTCTGCCACTGCTTCCCCCTTTTTTATATTATATGGAAGCAAATCCTCAATTTAGTATTATTGCTTCCATACATATTCTTTTTTTTATTGGTTGTTCAAAACATTACAAAGCTCTTGACATATCATATTTCATACATTAGATTCAAGATATTCTTCATCTTCAAAAACTTCATTTTTTATGGGGAAAAACCCACAATGTCATTGTTTAATCTAAACACACACACACACACACACACACACAATTTCCAAGTGTCTCACCAATGTTGTAAATATTTTTTTTTTATTTTGCTTTAATTCATTTGAATCGGGATCCAAATAAGTCCCTCACATTGCAGTCGGTTAATATGTCTCCTAACCAATAGATTTTCTACTCCATCCCTTTTATTTTCACTTGTAATTTTTATGTTGAAAAACTTTACTTGGAAAAATAACCCTTTCTTTTTCCTGCTACATGATCTTAGGCTCTGTGCTGCTCAGTGTCTTGTCTGTCATCTGTTATTTTCGTTGGATACAGAGATTTGGAAATTGAAATGTAAACTAGGTTGTTGCTTGATAGAAATTCTGGTAGAAAATTTTGGAAGCATAAAATTGTAGCTATTTGCTAAAAGTAAGGTGGGGGGGGACTCAGTGTGCTTTATATTTGAATGGGCAAAAAGATAATGTTTCACTCTGTATCAGCCTCTCTTTGTCCAACTTTTGCTTCTGCCATGCTGTGTGCTTTTGATGCATTATCAGATAAAGTGTGGTAGTACGTATGTATGATTCAGTCCTGTTTAATATAACATTTAATATTTGTTGTTTAAAAGTTTTCAAATGAGTGTTGCATATATATTTTAAGTACATATATATTTTATTTTCAACAAAAAAAGTATTTTTTGGTATCGGGAATTAAACCAGGGGCACTCAACCACTGAGCCACAATCTCTAGTCCTTTTGATTTTTTAAGTTTTGAGACAGGGTCTTGCTAACTTGCTGAGGCTAGCTTTGATCCTCAGCCTCCGGGATTACAGATGTGTACCACTGCACCCAGCTCAACAAAATTCTTTATATTCCAGGAGATCTCATAGATTCTGTTGGCACTGAACAGAATAGAGTAAATGCTATAGCTTAAACTATTTAGACGAGTCTACATGAACATCTGGAATGCGGCCCCATATGTACACTACATTTACTGTTTATGATTTTTTATTTTTTCAAAAAATCAGTATTATTTTTTGAGGGTTCTTGAGATGCAGAGATTGGTATCTTCTGACATAAGAAATCATAGTTCAGTTGTTGTGAATGAGTCCCCCTCACAACTAGGAAAGAGCAGACCATTTCAGGGAGGAGAGTTAGACCAGAAATATTTGAACACTAACTCTCTGACAGTTATTTCACAGGCAAAGGCAATTTCCACTGGAAACATAGTTGTCAGCAACTTTCTAACACCAGTTCTCTGTCACACATCCCTAGATAATCTATTGTGTTGACTCCTCTGTGACAGCAGAACCACGCCTGCTGATATGGAGTTGAATTTTTGGTGAATGCCAAGTTGGCAAAAATTTGGCCACAGTCCTGAATTTCTGAGGACAGGGCTATTAAAGCATAGTGTGAGTTGCACAGGGCTTCAGAGTTGAGTAGCAATAACAATTACTGCACCAGCAGCCCAATAAGTAAAGGAAGACTGTATCTTCCTATTTCACAAAGGAGATGCTAGGTCAGCTCTGCAATCAAGTTAGTTAACAGGCACCTGGCTATATAAGGGCAAAATACATCAGCACTTGATGTCATGTTTGTCACAGCCACTCAAAGAATGATGGGATGACCTTAGTGTCAGCATCAGTAGATACTTCCCCCAACCTTGGTTTAATCCAAGAGCTAAGAACCCTTTTTAAGGCCTAAAGCCTCTTCTCCCATACCAAAGTTTGATTTAGGAATTAAGATCCTTGGGATGTTGAATTATAACTTGAAAAAGTTGTGAAAAACAATCAAGACCACCACATCCTCTAATTAAAAAATATGAAAGGAACTCAACTGAATCTCAATAAAAATATTATAAAGCATGATTCACTTTATGATAGTCACCTTTTAAAAAATATTTAAAAACATGATGCTTTAGAAGCCCATAAGTTGGGGGGCATCTTTATTATTAACATTGGTATAGACTGGGTCAACCCTTCTCCAATATCCTTGGGTAGCACAATTAGAAAGACCACTGTGATGGGACTTCATCAATGTGATACAGTAGGACAGACCTTTTGCTTTGAAGATAGAGTGAAAAATATGGGTTTGCCTTGATGCTTGCCTGTTATCTCTAGGTCATCCTCGATTTTTCAACCAGCTTTCCTCTGGATTGGATATCATTGGTTTAGCCGGTGAATGGCTGACATCAACTGCCAATACCAATATGTAAGTCTCATATATTCTTTTATATATATATATATGTATACATATATATGTGTGTGTGTATATATATATATATATATATATATTTATATGTAGTTGTAGATGGACACAATACCTTTATTTTATTGATTTATTTTTATGTGGTATTGAAGATTGAACCCAGTGCATCACACATGCTAGGCAAACACTCTACCACTGAGCCACAACTCCAGCCCCTCATATATTCTTTTCATATAAGCAACCATGATCTGTGACTACGGTTTATTGCTTTAAAATTTCAATTTCAGTAGTTCTGTTTTATTCCCTGGTCATTTTTTCCCTTAAAATCTTTTAGATTTCTCACAGCCCTAGTTTAATAGTAGATACTTGATTAGTGTTTTTTTTAATTGAATAATGCAACTTGAGAGAACAGTCATGAGAATTCTAGCTTTCAAAATAGAGTGTGAAATTTCATGTTAGTAGACTCCATTATTCTTACTGGTATATCTTAAAAGGCTACGTTTTGGGGTATGATCTTGGCTTCCTTTTCCCATTCATTGGTCCTTATCACTTAGGTAATATTTCTTCCATAATTAAAGCTGACATAAAGCCACTAGCCAATCTGATCAACATATTGCTTAACTAAAAATTCTAAAATGAAATTCAGCTGATACTGATACACTATACATTCCTTTCAAAATAACTAATCGTTTTGCTGAATTTGACATCTTCCCCACACTGGTTTATGTAGATAAAGCTTTCATTATTTCTAAATTCCTGTAAATTTACATGAAACTGACTCTAAGATCTTGGAGGTACAAGAACTACCTGGGTAGCCTTCTCGCAATGACCCTAAAGTTTCCTCTGCACACATGTGTCCTCTTTGGAGATAAGGACAGGAGTAATGGAGGGTCATCATAGCTTAGTAACTCCTGTCTTTTCTCTTAACAAAAATCACAGTGTTTCATCATGATCTATACAGCTAGACAATGGCACCACATTCCATTAATGTATTCAGAGGAAAATAATGAAACAATTTTTTACAATAATTTAAATAATAACTGTAGAAGAATTATAAGGGTGTTAATTATTGTGGAAATATTCAGAAAGCTAATTACCCACTTACTTATTTATTTATTCATTTTGTGTGGTGCTGGGAAATAAGCCCAGGGCCTCGTGCATGCTAAGCATGTGCTTTATCACTGAGCTATACGCATACCCTCAGCCCCACTCCGACTCTAAGTTCATGGTAGAATAGATTCTGAAAAATGAATTTAGGTCAAAGAGTGGAACTGTTTAAAATGAGAAATTCCATTTGATATCAAGACAATGCAAATTATTAAAGCTCAAGGTATTCCATTTTTCTTAAATAAACTATAACCAACCACAAAACCAGACAGGCATTTTCAAATTACATATTGTTCATGTGCATTCCAAGGCTGTCTAATGCTATGACTCAAAATACTAAAACTACATTCAAGAAATGTTTCTATTAATTAAAGATTCCTGCTTTGTTTGCTAATGTTAAAAACACTGACATGTTTTGTAAAGTAAATGTGACAAGTGAAGCCTTCAGTGCTAAAAGGCATTAAAAAATCAACTGATTGAAAAATGAAAATGGTTTTCATGCTCTCTGCTCACAAGTCATGAGTAACTTCACAGAATGTCCACATTGGATCACAGAGACTTTAAAGGGCCAAGAGGAATTCAGGTCGAAGACAAAATTAGCTTGGATGATGGCCTCCACCCAAAAGCTCCCTTTTGCAATCTTTACTGTATTACAATTTGGGGGATAAAAATATTTCTGCAAGTACAGGCATCATAATATGCTAATTATAACTTGAAAAAATTACACTAATGCTTAATTATAGCATATAACACTAGACAACAATTTAAATTAGAAAATACTGTTTTTAAGTCAATAATTTCAGAAAATAAATGAGAAAAGCAGATTGTAAGGTACATATTCACTAAGGCGCAAGTATCTATAGTAATATAGGTACTGAATTTACCCACCATCTTTAAATATGTATTCTGCAGACCCTCAGCTGTGGCTTCTTAATATATCTAAGCCACTTTCAAGGTAAATAAAAGGGACTCACCCTTTTGAACCATTTATGACCAGATATTCTCCTAAAAACACTTCTCTTCAACCAGAAAGATCCCACAAATTATTCTTTGTCTGTGTTCATAAAATCAAAATTCCTTACTTTTCTCTTACCTCAGCTCAGTCATGAAACACTAAAATATGTCCCAGCCATCTGAGGTCAAGGCCAGTCCAACTAAATGACACATAGTAATTGCCACTGTACTGAACAGTAGATATTTATAAAATATGATCTGATTCCAGTAGATCGATAGAGGAGGTTATTTAAAATAGTGAAATAGTTTCTGTCAGTTTTGGAGAAAAGGCATTGTCTGAAGAAGTAATAACTATTATCTAGAAATCGTTCTAAGCCAGTTCCCCTGGAAGATCATGAAATGTGGCAGCACTGTAGGAGCTTAGGCAGCATTTGCTCCCTTGGGACAATTCCTTCTCCAGCTGGGAACAGCATTCAAAATATGTCTGGGGAAGAATGGCAAAAATAATCTTTCATTGGCAGAGCATGATTTAATTAGTGATATCCCCTTTTCCCCGCTTGGCCCTGCACTGAGTATGGGGGCAGTAGTGATAGAGAATAATTACTATATTTCTCTGTACAGTCCCTGTAAAAGAACTGTCTAATATTCTCATTCAAGTAGCAAAGGGTAAGGTGCCTCTTAGCAAAGAAAGAACGTTTGAACATATATGCTTATGCCTCTGCACCTGCTTGTGCATGTAGCTTCGAGATCTGTTCTTCCACGCAAGGACCCAGTGAATCTTCAAAGAAAACTTGCAAATATGTAGTTGTCCTTGGCACATCCAGTTCTTTTCTTCCAAAACAAGTCTTCCAAGAACAAATGTACAGGTTGAGCAGTGCCCAAGTGTAAACGACAGCCTCTCTCAAACACCTGATGGCAATATATAATCTTAATGGCCAGCTCTATCACAACCCTTTGCTATGAGGTTATGATTTCAAGCATCTAGTGCTTTATTTTCATAGAAGTTACATAGGAGAAATTTCCTATGGGAGTTATCAGTCATCGAATACTACCAGGCAGGCTGTTAGAGAGGAGCCTGCAGTAAGCAGTTCTCATTTGTCACAAAAAAAGCAACTATGACGTGAAAGACTTGGGATTTTGGCTCTGAAAGATGCCAAAGTGAAATCTTAACCCAAGACACAGAATTTCTCTGAACATCACTTACTTCATCAGAAAAATGGGGGACGATAATATCCATCCTACAAAGTGGATCCTACAAATAATATCCATCCTGCAAACTAAGAAAGGTTGCAGTCCTAAACGCCTAGTGTATACAAGATGCAGTGAACACACTTAGGAGAGGCAGCCCATCCCACAGGTCACTGTTGCCATTTGAGACCCCTCCATTCAGCTTTGTGGATTTTTCTTTTTTCTTTTTTTTTTTTCAGTCTGTCTTCAACTCTGGACAACAGAGGTTTCACTAAGCTCCCCTCAAACATATTACCTTTTAAGATGAAGATGTGATACCTGCCATATCTATAGAGTGAGGAATCTAAGAAATATCAAGATACATAATCACCTTGTGTTTTAGTCAGTATTTTTGCTGCTGTGACTAAAAGATCTGACCAGAACAACTATAAAGGAGGAAAAGTTTATATGGGGGCTCACAGTTTCAGAAGTCTCAATCCATAGACAGCAGGCTCCATTCCTCAGGGCTCAGATGAGGCAGAACATCATGGCGGAAGAGTGTGACAGAGGGAAGCAGCTCACATGATGATCAGGAAGCAGAGAGAAGTATTCTCTTACCAGATACAAACATATACCTCATAGCCACACCCCAGTGCCCCACCTCCTCCAGCCACACCCCACCTGCCTTCAGTTACCATTCAGTTAATCCCATCAGGGGATTAATTCATTGATTGGGTTAAGATTCTCAATCACGTCTCTGAACTTTCTTGCATTGTCTGACACGTGAGCTTTTCTAGGACACCTCCCATCCGAACCATAACACCATGCAAGATTATTTCTTTCCTTCTTTAAAGAAGTCCTCATTTTGACAGTCACCAGGGATCCAAGTTCCTTGTGCCTTTTTGATCTATATTATAGCATATGGCTCTCATCCATATGCTACATGTTGGCTTCTGGAATTCTAGCCAGTATTTCTATGTTCCAGAACACAGGAAGGAGGAAAGCAGGAAAGAGTGAAGGGCTAAGGAAAGGAGAAGGGGTAAGGAGGAGGGAAGGAGGAAGGAAAGGCAAGCAGGTAAAAAGGGAACACTCTCCCTACTACTAAGAAACCTCAAAAGTCACACGCAGCATTTCCCATAGCAAAAGTTTAGCCAGAACTTAGTCCCATGGGCACACTTAAGGAGGCCAGAAAACATAATCTTTGATCTGGGTGAATTGCAACCTTAAAAAAATTAATGAAGAAAGGGAAAATTGATATGGTTAGCAACTAGCAGACTCTGCCACAAGGGAACTACAGAGGTTTGACAATCAATTTGCCTTGGTCCTGAATAAATCCCACTAGGAAAGTGAGTTGTACCATTAAAAAGGAGCTGACTCATGTCCCTACTCAGAATTTAGAAAGGCTCAGAATTCTCCTTTAGTGATACTCTGTGAGTATCCCCATCTTACCGTTTAAATCCTTACTTCCAGTCCCATGTTCTCATGCTATGACCCAAAGTATTTTGCAGACTAGTGTCTTTTTCTCTGATTCTGAAATGTGATCTTGAACTCTGACGTAAGCATCTAATCAGCTGCTTCTGAATCCATATTTAACCTTGGATCTCTTTATTTCATCTGTTTTCATCTGTCATGTAGGGAAAGAGTACCTAACCTGGGGTCCAGATTGTGTAAGAGGAGAATTTCCTATAATTATACACAAAATAATGTGCATAACTTTTTACCTAGTGATAGGGACCTAGCTTTCCTAGGATTCCTAAGGGAGTTTGTGACCCCCATTAAGTCAAGAACTTCTGCTCTATGGTAAACTTCAAGACCTTCTATAAGGCTTTGGGTGCAAGCATACTTCCCCCAAAACAATTATAAACATGACCTAGAATGGGAAGGCAGGGTCAGAAGTGGAGTTAGGAATAGGGAACACCACGTTATCCCATTTGTCAGTTAGGAATAGGGAACACCACGTTATTCCATGGATCAACAGCCATGGGCCAGTCTCCCAGCTCATAGGAGAGGAAGAATGTCAGATTAAGGTCATGAGCCAGAATAAGTTTGTTGTTAGTTTGGGAAAATTGATCCTTCAGACCTAGGCAGTGACTGTCAAACAGGAGGTACCTTAGGTCAAGAGTCAGATGCTGGATTCCCCCTAAGAAGCTTCCTCTTCAAGATTGGGAATTCTTCATCTCCTCCATGCATAGGATATTGCCTGGCACTTAGTAAGCATTGGATGAATAGAACTGAAAAAGGTTTAGGAATCAAGTGCCTGGCATAAATAAGGAAATTGAAATAGACAAGGTCAGATAGCCTCATGATAGAACCTTCTTGACTTCCTATAGATCCTGAAAATAATGGCCATGTTACTGGTCTTAGGTAAGACCAATTCATGCAAACCTGAAGCCTAAGTAGATTGAAATCATGAAACTCAGAGCTGAACCAAGCCCCTGGTCTTTGGTACTGTGCCTTCTCCCTTCCCCATGCGGTTCGCATCTGGCTGTCTAACACCAACTTAATTCTAACTCAGCTTTCATACAATCCTTGATACGGTCCTGATATTATAGTAAATGATTTCATTTGTTCCTTGCCTTACCCCAGAGAGATTTCTTTGGTATTGTAAGATTCTAACACACACACTTGCCATCTGTACCTCTTTACCATGCAAACATTTTTGCCATTCCAACTTTTCCAAAAATCTGTGGAACCACTGATAATTCATTTGTTCAAGAATGGGTGGAAGCACATCATGAGTTTGCCTCTTGATACACTCAGCAGCACAGGCTAAACCAGGAATCCTTCTCTTCTTCTTCCTTTATCAGGCCATCAGACATGAGGGAGTGTTGGTTTCTACGGTGATGGGGCTCAGAGCAGAACCAAAGCATGATTGTGACCTCCAGAGGTGATGGTAACTGAACACATGGTTCCCAAGGGTCTTCCTCCTAAATTTCCAGGGGCCTCCCAAGGAAAATGGACATGTTCTTTTTGGAAACAAAGTTCTTTTACCAACAGACATTTCCTGAGGATCCTCTCGGATCTTTTTGTCCTCTTCTATTGTCGTGTGATTAATGTGACTGCTTTTTCCTCTATCATTAAAACTTAGTAGCTTCACCTATGTCTCATGTACAGCATGAGTTATCTCGTCCTTGCAAATAGCTTTTCTAAATCATTTAACAAGCAAGAATTCCCATTAGTACTAGTCACTAGCACACCCTAACCAGTGACAATGCCTCCCCACATCACTTGACTGAGTCGGTCTAGGCATCTCTCTTCAGCCCAGCCCACAGACTCAAATGCTTAAGAAGTTCAAGCAGAACCAAGAAAGACAAAGAGCCTTAGAGCTTAGTAAATATCTTTTGGTCTTCTGGCTTAATTTTAGGTAGATGGACCTTCCTTCATTTCTCTTAGGCTCTGTTTGGTGCATGATCTTGTTTCAATGACTGTTCTACTAGACTGTGCCTCTGCTTTGAATTGCTTTGAAAGAGCATGGCTTGCCACTTTCACATCAATTTATTAGGAGACAAATGTAACCTGCCAGGAGATCTGATGCCCACAGTTAACTGTGAATGCCAGTTGACTATCTTCTTGTTATTTATAATTTGTAATTAGAAAGTCATCATTTATAATTATTCTTGACAGATATTGACCTCAGAGAATTATAGATACATAGCTGTCCTTGGGGAATATCAGTAGAAAAACCATGTAGATAATTATATTAAGGTCTTTAAAACATGGGTCAATATTTCCAATTATTTTCACAGTTAGCTCTCAGATGTTTACATTATTTGTAAAAAACAGACTTTGGCTCTGGTTTTTATAGATTCTACAAGTGTGAAACTGGCAGTCCTTTTTAGAAATGTTGCAAACCAATTTTCAGGAGAACTTAGAATATATTTTTTTCAATTAACATTTGCTCTGTCCCACACTAAGTCTTAGAAGTGAAAGGTAAAAACGACCCAGAAAAGTCATTACCTTTCCTTCTATTCCTCTGGGTGAACCATACCTAAGACTGATGAATCTGTTCTGCTGGTGAAGTACCACAGAGCACACCCTCCCACCACCACCTCTCTCCCTCTCTCGGTTACCCAGGCTGGTTTCTGACATTTTATGATTGGTGAGTTAATGTATTTGCAGGAAATGAATTGTTTTAGAGGTTTTGAACATCTGTTTAGAATCCAAGTTCTAAACCAATTGTCTGTGTTCCAAAAATAAGTGATTTCACTTCTTTATTCATCCTTTTTCTTAACATCTTTTCAGGTTTACATATGAAATTGCACCCGTGTTTGTCCTCATGGAGCAAATAACTCTTAAGAAGATGAGAGAGATGATTGGATGGTCAAGTAAAGATGGTGATGGGATATTTTCTCCTGGTAGGTTTCTCTGACTGTCCTCAGTTTTTATAATATGGGTCCTTGGGATTCTTGGATGAAGGCTAGCAAGAATGCTACATTTTCTCTGAACTAATAAAGGCTGTGCCTAAATCAGTACAAAGTAACAAAGGCTGTATGAGGTCATGCTACACAAAGCTTCACTGTCAATAGCAGTTTGATGTGCTGGAGCATCAGTGTGTCAAGATTATTAATGAACTGATTAACTTCAGCCAAATTGTGTATCTACTTTGAATCTCTAGTTCAACGTAGATACAACAAGGCTGAGGCAGGAGGATGGTAAATTCGAGGCCCACCTGGATGACTTAGTAAACTCCTTTCTCAAGATAAAAGTGAAAAGGGCTAAAAATGTAGCTCAGTTATCGATTACCCCCAGATTTAATCCTCAGTACCACCAGGACAAAAAAAAAAAAAAAAAAAAAGTATCAGTAATCTTCAAAACAAAGACAGGTATTCTTGGAGTAGGGAGGAGTTTTAGATGGTGTCAGAGAGAGTGTGATTGTGTGCAAGGTGGAGAGAAGAAATAAAAAATGCAACTGTCCAGGCAATTCAAGCAGACCATGAATTTGCCCATTTCATTTCAGGTAACTGATGGAAAAGTGGCTAGTTTCCAGTGGCCAAACATACCTTGATAGTTACCTCAATTCTCCTTGTGTCTTTATTCAGTTAAAACATGAATTCATTTTTATTTAAGTAAACTTAAAGCTCTCCTAAATGACTCAAAAACCCAGTCACTAAACAATGTCACTATTTCCTTCTGGAGGTTTCATTACTCTCTCTTACTCTCTCTTTCCCTCTCGTCTTTCTGGACTCAGGGAACAGATTCATTTTTGTTCAGTAAATAGATTGAACAGACAGTAGAAGCTGAAAGGTTGTAACTCACCCATCTCTTTGTAGCCACTGCTGCCACCTCCTCTTGTATTTCTATCTAGGCTTCCTCTGGGAGGGGCACTGTAGTAAGTGAATCACCTCCAGCCAAACTGCCTACATGGCCTTGGAAGTGAGTGTGGCCACTTCTATCCCCAGGGACAAGGGTCCAGAGAGAGACCCTGGCAATAGGGAGGCCCCCAAAACATATCAGGATATTATCCTTCCCTTTCTTGACCTCCTTTCTTTCTTGAGACACCAGCTCAGGCTTTGAGGTAGAAGCAATAATGAAAGAGCCCATATGTCTGCTTGCTGATAGGGGGAGCCATATCCAACATGTACGGCATCATGGCTGCTCGCTACAAGTACTTCCCGGAAGTTAAGACAAAGGGCATGGCCGCTGTGCCCAAACTGGTCCTCTTCACCTCAGAACACGTGAGTCAGGGGCTTTGGCACACGGATGCGGGTGTTTTCCAAGGCACTGTTAAACTTTTAACCTTACGCCTCCATGTGTTGCAGAGTCACTATTCCATAAAGAAAGCTGGGGCCGCGCTTGGCTTTGGAACTGACAATGTGATTTTGATAAAGTGCAATGAAAGGTAGGCAGGGGAGAGTGAATATTAGGTTCTTGATGTATTAAATGTGTTCATCTGTTAAATTTGTTTTATTGTGCTTAAGGACTGGCACAGTACAGTGTGCCAAGCTGCTAATGGTCTGTTGAAAATACCCGATTAAATTACTTTTTTTGCTGCTGCTGCTATAAGTTTTTTTCATGTGCAGTCTCATTGATTCTTCATTTTAATTTCCCTCCTTTTACAATAATTACAGGGGAAAGATAATTCCGGCTGATTTAGAGGCAAAGATTCTTGAAGCCAAGCAAAAGGTATGTACAATATAGTACACCTATATTCCAGTGACTATGAATTTTTTAAAATGCCCTATTTCTGATCTAGACAATGAAAATCTTTGACCCTGAGATAATTTTATGTGTTTCTAAAATTCTTTTCTCAGATATTTGCTTATTTGCAAATTATGAAATAATTTGGCCTCAAACGACTTGTAGATTGATGTCTACAAAATATTAGTTTTCTTTTTGAAAAATGAAAAATTTAGTCCCTAAACCACTTGCCTTCTTTATGCAAAGTGATTAGTTTGATATTCTTCTATAAATCAACTCCCTGAGCATTAGGAAGATCCAGCCTAATTGGACTTGTTTCTTCTTAAGTATGACCTCATTTTATTAAGAGCATTTTAGCTTTAGAATTGTGTTACGCAAAGTGCTTTCATGCCCTAGCAGATGGCCAGGGGTATTTGGCAAATCCAGCCTCAACAAACTCTATTAAACAGACAAATTTCACAGAACAGATGTATCTTCAAGTCATTGCCAGGTAGCTGCCAGGCCATTTCCAACACATTGTTGTTTGGGTTATCTTCTTGTATCTCCTTCTCTAATTGTAGCTGTTTGCTGGGGTCTCTGCAGAGAAGGAAATGTTGCTAGGTCTGAGCAAGAAGGAGAGGTGAGAGACCTGAGCTTCAGAAGCACCTGAGATTCAGATTTCCCCAACCTGTTTTATCTTTCTAATCCACTTCCTCATTTGTTTCTTGTTCACATCAAAATTTCACCAGGTGTTACTGTGTTAGCTTCCACAGTGTATAGACCTGCTCTAAATAACTGAACAATTTTGGTTCAATTGTTTATATCAGTGAACTTAAAACAACACAACACCTACAAAAAACAACATCCAGATGATATTCAGAAATGAAATATTTGGAGTTATACCTGCCCATCACTCCAAACCCCAGTCCCATACATTTATTTATTTAGCCACAGAACTTACCACTAAATTTAGGGTGTATTTTGATTATTTAATTTTATGATCTGTCACTTTTCCCTCCTTCTAGAATGTAAACTTGGTGAATGCAGAATTTATCTACTCTGCTCACTGCTATAGCCCCATCATCTACAACAGGGCCTGGCACATAAAAGTTACTAAAAGTTGAATGAATGAGTGAATGAACCAACAAAGAATACTACCATACCAGCTCTGTTGATCACTGTTTGAAATAAATGCTATTACTTTCTTCCAATTCATATGAAAGTGGGAAAATGAGAAAGGTTAAAAGCACTAATCAGCTTTCTCTCTCTCTCTCTCTCTCTCTCTCTCTCTCTCTCTCTCTCTCTTTCTCTTTCTCTCACCCCTCATAGGGATATGTTCCTCTTTATGTCAATGCAACTGCTGGCACAACTGTTTATGGCGCTTTTGATCCGATACAAGAGATTGCAGATATTTGTGAGAAATACAACCTTTGGCTCCATGTCGATGTAAGTGCTATAATTCACAGAGCAGCCCAGTCCATTCAGGGAATGGAAGCAGCTCTGTTTTATGATTTGCTTCAAGCTGCTCCCAATACCCCAGCTGGCCTTTTCTGCACACCAAGGTAGTTTTAGCTCTTCCCTGGTCACTAGCCAGCTAATCATGACTGATACCTACCAGAGACCTGGGACTCTTCCAGTTCCTTACTGTTCAGTTGCTATCCTCTGTGGTTCTTCCTAGAATATGGTTTCTGTTGCCTTTCCAGGTTCCTTTGTTCAAACAAATGGCTACAGAGTACAATATAGCTGATTTCAAAGGGGAAAAGTGTAAGACACCATATACAGAAAGTGACTATGAATGTGAACACTCAGCTACCTGCCTGAAGTCCAACCTTCTATGACATTTTTCTAAAAAGAATGCCTATCTGCTACATGCAGGAAAAATAAGGAAATATATGGAAGATATTATCAACTAAGAGGTTTAGTCCCAAATTTTCCTGGCAATACAAAAGGTGTACTTTCACACATGTGATTGGGTGTCTTTTTCCTTTGTTTCTGTCCATCCTTTGATGCATTTAACTTCTTACAACAGGACAATGGGGACATCTGCCCTGCTACTGAACAATAACTAACAAAAGCTGCTGTGTCGGATAACATGCCAAGCTATCTAGTAAACATGTATCAGTACCCCTGAAAATGTCCTGCTGCTGCTAGAGCTTGGTGGGACCTCCAGACCTGGTGGGAGCTGATGCTTTCTGATTTTCTCAGGAGCTTTTAGAATTCTATTCTAGGAAGAAGCAGACAGCATGCCCCAGCCCTTGGGGTAGCTTCCAGGACCTCCTTAGGAGACTCACAGTATCCCTGGCTTTCCACAGTACTTTGGGTCTTGGACCCAAAAGACACCATAAGCTCAGACCTGGCTTGTGGGTATCAGTCAGAGAGCTGACACTCCACTGGAAGAACTTTGTTTCTTTTTCTTTCTTTTTTTCTTTTTTTTTTTTTCGTGGTGCTAGAGATGGAACCCAGGGCCACCCACATGCTAGGCAAGTGCTCTACCACTGAGCTACATTCCCAGCCCAGAACTTCTGGTAAAGAAACGATCAAGGTTGAGGGTACTGGTTGAACAGGGTGGGCTCCTTTTATCAAAGAAGCTTGCTTTTCACCTTTTACATTCTGCTGGTTGGTTCCTAGCGGTGTGGAGTGACTGGTCTTAGATCTCAATGTCGCTGCTCCTCTCCCTCCTTTCTCTGTCCTCACAGGCTGCCTGGGGCGGTGGGCTGCTCATGTCCAGGAAGCACCGCCATAAACTCAGCGGCATAGAAAGGTATGGGCCACACATGCTGGGCCTCCCTGCATCCAGAACACCAAACACGCTGTGCTCTGATGTCAGCCTGCCCTGATTGCCAACACCTTTTCTCTGACTTAGTTCACTCTTAGTTCAGCAGGCATTTATTGAGCACTTACTGTATGATTGATTTCTCAGGCAAATGAGTCCTCCGTGCATTCTCAAATTAGATCCCTAAACAAGCAATTATAACACTGTGTCATAAGTGTGACAGTAGATAAAATTGCAGGTGCCCAGGATGGAGAGAAGAGACACTAAACAGTGTGGGGATTTATTTGGAGGCTCAATCAGAGTTAGCCAAGGGTACAAGAAAGTCCAGCAATTCCATTTGTTTTTGATTTTATTTTTGTTTTTCCTCAGTAAACTGACTCCTGGGAAAATAGCAAGAAGCTCAGCTCCAGCTACCTTATCTTAGCAGTACTGGGATAAAGGGAGACAGGAAGCAAGGATATGGGAAAGAGTGTTCTAGGCAGTGGGAATGGCAAGCACAAAGGCCCTGAGGCAGGACTGTTCTTGGCAAACTGAAGAACCAGCAGAGAAACCCGTGAGGCTGGAGCAAAGCAGTGGGGTGGGAGAGATGGATGTGTAGCAAGTACCAGGCAGCACACCATGATTTCTTTTCTAGCAAGAACTCTGGCTTTTGTTACCACTCCTCCCTTCTGTCTCAGTTTCAAAGTGCCAGTGTCAAGATGGGCGAGACTGGCTCTTTGAAGCAAGATTATATAGTCCTATAACTTGGAAAATAATATATGCAATGACCATGAGCCAGCCCAACTGGACATGAGATTTTTCAGGCAGTTTTCTCCCCCCATCTTTGACTCTAGGAAAACCTAAAATATTTCGTACCAGACTTTTTTTTTTTTAACATTTTAAATGTTAAAAAAAATGTGTCTTTTAAATGAAACTGAATTCATACCCTGTCTTATTACTTTCCATTTATAGCAATAAAAAATAATAATTTACTTCAGACCTTCGAGATATTCAGAGAACCATTTAAGACATTTTATGAGATCTTAATATGATTTTTAAATGACTTGATAAATGACAGCAATGAGAAAACTGATCAAATTCACTACCTTTTAAATATGGCTTCACATGAACGCTTTTTTGTGAGGTCAGAAGTTAATTAACTTGTCTTGGGAGTACTCACAGGTTTCTTTCACAAAGTTTTCTTGCTTATGCACTTAGGGGGAAAGTACTTGAGGCCTTTCTCTCTTCTCCTTGAAATGCAGTGCACATATGCACTAAGTTATTCCCCCTCTAAAGGACTAAGAAAGATGAAGAGGTTAAAAATTCACAGCAAGGGTTTAGTGCGAAGAGTAGAGGCAGTATAATTCCAAGGCAATTGCTCTGTCAGGGAAAAGCAGTTTTCACAGGTATGAAAACACAGTGCTCAGCTGTGGGCCAGGCTATGGGGTAAGAAGTCTGTAACCCACTGAAGCAAGTTACCCAAGTTTTAATCAACATACATTACACTCGGTTGTTTCTGTAATTCCTGGCCCGTGTGCTCCTTCACCATCTAATTGTGTCCGATGGACTGATGCTGTTGCTAGGAGACAGTGCTTGTTGGGTTAGCACTGCAGCCCAAACTGGCAAAAATCATGCTCATTTAGCATTTAAACAGTGCTGCTAAAGTAAATTAATAAATAATAAATTTAGAAGATTTTTAAAAATAGGAGGAAAAATCAATGCAACTAGTTGGTCAAAGTCTAGAAGAGTCTCACAGTTGATTTTTACTTTCAGGTGTCACTCTTTATTACTGCCCCATATGTAGGTAGGTTCCATATCACCCATCCGTTTTATAAATAAGAACAGAAAGGCACAAAGAATCCAAGGTCTGGTGCCCAGAGGGAGACAGTCTAGTGGAGTGGGCGTGAGCATGGGCTCTACAGTTAGACTCCTGGATTTGAATCCTTGCACCAGTCCTTCCCAGCTGTGTGGCTTTAGGTAACACATTTAACCTTGTACATCAGTTTCTCCATCTAAATTAGGAGCAGTAATAGTACCTATATCATAGGGTTGTGTGGGAATTATGTGTTCCAGGCACTATTAGAAGTATGTTATATTTATTAACTCATTTTATCCTTTATTTGATTCTAAGGTAGACTTCCATCTTACAGATGGGAACAATGAGGCCCAGAGGAGTTATGTAACCTGCCCAAGTTAGCAAATATCAGAGCCAGGATCTAGACTTGGACAGGCTGGCTTCAGAATCTGAGCTCTTAACCACACTCCCATATGGATATATGCCTAAAGCTCAAAGAACAATCAAACACATAAATTCATCATAAATGTTATCTATGATTAATAGCAGTGACTTAGCAGATGCACTCTGCAACGTAATACTCTGAAACTGCCCGCAAATATTTATTACTAGATCGTCAATTTAGGAGAACAGGTGGGGAAAGATTTCTGACTCAAGTGGAGACGGGTGGCGTTTTCATCCACAGGGCATTTGCCTTTCTCTCAACTCCTGCACCTTCTCCTCAAAGGATCCTATGCTTCTTTCAGGGCCAACTCAGTCACCTGGAACCCTCACAAACTGATGGGCGTGCTGCTACAGTGCTCTGCCATTCTCGTCAGGGAAAAGGTCTGTACTCCTTGCAGAGATTCGCTGACCGCCTGCAGGTCCATTTGACAGCACCAGAAGGGAAAAGCATGGGGTCCTTTCACATACTTGCCGGCTAACTCACAAGATTGGCAGCCCCATTGTGAGACTGTGGTTGCTGTCCTTCCCTGCCCTTGTGGCTCACCTAGATTCTCCTCCAGGCTCTTGCCATCGACTGCCCTTCCTCCTTGTTCAGTACTAACCTGTCAGGGAATTATTTGTGCATCCCTTTGTGTTTGCACAAATATGAGAGTGAGAGTGATCAGGTGAAGACAAAAGTGCTCACTGGAACATACTTTGAGTTCTTAGTATGGATGTATGGTCCCAAGGGCTGAAATAAAGAAAAAATCAGTTCTTGCCTAAGGAACAAGAACCACAAATACCAACTTAGGGCAACAAGGAACACTGACCAAAAAGCTTCTGTGGATAAAATAATGCCGTGTTCCCTTCCTCATTCACATAACAATAGGAGCCTGCCTTCCAAAGCATCTCTGCTTCCTAAAACTGCACCCTGAGTCATCCTAGGAAGCCCAGCTTGTGAAGCCTAGACCTGCATAGCCCTTGACTCCACTCATACACCAAGTCCCTGTTAACTTCATAGCAGATCTTGAAAAAGAGGACTTTTGGGAGGCACTCTTGGGGAGAAATTTTTTTCACATCATGAAACTGTCCCACCAACTTAGGAGGTTTATATCCTTAACCCCTGTCCACTGAATGCCATAGCACTTCCCAGACTTTGAAACAACTCACAACACACACACACACAAATGTCCTGAGAGGGATAGGGCATCTGAGGAAAGAGATCATTTGCTCATCAATGACAGAGGGCAAAAGGGAAAAGTTTTTTCAGGAGTGGTTTTAGAGAAGGATATCAGAACAAGTATAAGCCCTCAGAAAGTCATCAGCAGAAAGACTGCATGTGACCCCCAGTCCCCTCTGTGCATCGACATCTCTAATCTGTGAATCAGATGCACGCACCTTGATTTCCACTACAGGGTATACTCCAAGGATGCAACCAGATGTGTGCAGGGTACCTTTTCCAGCCGGACAAGCAATATGATGTCTCCTACGACACAGGGGATAAGGCAATTCAGTGTGGCCGCCACGTGGACATCTTCAAGTTCTGGCTGATGTGGAAAGCAAAGGTATGAAGGGGGACATTCGGGAAATAGAGCAGAAATGTAATTTGCACAGACCGCCTGTGAAAGAGATGCCATGATATATCACGGATAACTCACTATGTGTGTGATCAATACTTAGATAATTGAGTTAACTGTATTTTCTTTGTGAATGAAATAAGTTTATTGCTTAGGCCAAATTCTCTCTTCTTCCTTCAGTTCTGTATCCTCAGTTTGAATTATCATGAAGTTTTCTTATAACTTTCTCTTATAACAACTAAAACTTATCCTAAGATAAGGATTTCTACAGCAATCCTTAGGGATGTTAAAATTACCTAGTGAAGACATAAAGAAAGAGGTAAAAGATAAAACAACTGCCTTACACTGAGAAGAACCCTAAATTCCTTTATGAGCCTCTCATCAGGGAATATATATGACAGTTTCAAGTTCTATTTAAGAAATGCCTTCTCTATTATTTGTACTTTATATACTATTCTAGAAACTACACAATGTGTGTGTGTGTGTGTGTGTGTGTTGCTGAGGATTGGAAACTGCATACTTTATTTTGAGAAATCCTGTACTAGACTGAAACATGCTGTTTTAGTCATCTTCAGGCTCTTGGGTTGCACTTCAGTTCATAGGGGGACAAAGCTTAACTATTAGAATTTCCCCAAAAATATAAGTAATGGAGAAGATTACTAGTAACTGTTTCAAAAGCTTTTTTTTTTTTGTATCAGGGATTGAACCTAACCACTGAGCCACACACCCAGCCCTTTTGTATTTTATTTAGAGAAGGGTCTCTCTGAGTTGCTTAGGGCCTTGCTAAGTTGTGTAGGCTGGCTTTGAACTCCCATCCTCCTGCCTCAGCCTCCTGAGCCACTGGGATTTCAGGTTTGCACCACCACCCCCAGCTCAAAAGCATTTTTATATTACCAAGTAAAGGCAATTGATTTCACAACTGTATATCACATTAATTTTTAATTTACCTATTATAAGTTAATTTTAATAATTTCCATGTTTAAGATGAGGACCACCTGATATCAAAACAATAAGGATTTCTAGCAAAATATCAAGTTAGTGTGCCTTAATATAGAAAGAATCTGATTTTAATTTCTACCACAAAGTAAACAAAAGCTATACATTGCATTAAGAGAAAGAGCCCTATTATTTAGAAATACTGTAATGACTACATGGCCCATCTCAGTCATTTTGCCTAATGATAGCCTCTTGAACTGTCCTCAGGAGGGTTGGCTCATGGTGCATCGTTTGCTGAGGTGGGATCCTGGGGGAGGCTTCATTCCCAGGGGCCAGTTAACAGTGACACTACTCGGAGGCTCAGGCTTTGCCAGCCTGTACTCCACCCAGGCCCATCAGCCATCCAAAGCTAGCCTTGTGCATCTGCTCTCCTTGTTAACACTCACCCACTCAACAACCCTCGTGCTGCCATTAGTAACCAGCTATGCTGGCTTTGGAAACTCACACTCAACCAGTTTGTCAATAGTTGGATCTATTTCTGCCGTAGGGCAGATATTGAGAACAATGACTTCCCCTTCCACCTGCCTGTCACTGAAAAGGAATAATTCTGTGCTAGGTAAAAGGTAGCCTGCCTGCAAGAGTGTGGAATGTGTTTGGTCAGGACTTGGCTGGGGAAGATGGGTTCTAAGGTAGTAATCTTTTAAGAACCAGTTGTTTGTTTTGTAACCTATCATGGACTGATACAATTAAGAATTGCTAGAGAATCTCAGGCTAAGCGAAATAAGCCGATCCTACAAAACCTAGGGCCAAATGTTTTCTCTGATATGTGGTTGCTAATTCACAATAAGGGGTGGGGCTAGAGAAGAATAGAGTTACTTTAGATTAGGTAGAGGGGGTGAAGGGAGGGGAGGGGTATGGGGGTAGGAAGGATAGTAGAATGAATCAGACATTATTACCCTATGTACACTATAACTATACAACAGGTGGGATTCTACGTCATGTACAACCAGAGGAATGAGAAATTATACTCCATCTATGTATGATGTATCAAAGTGCATTCTACTGTCATGTGCAACTAATTAGAACAAATAAAAAAATAATTGCTGGAAAAATGAAATATAGAACATATAAAATATAAGCCAATATTTTCATTAGAGTCAGTATGCATAAAATTACTCTGTTGAATGGCTTTAATAGTTTCTTAATGCTTAATTGCGTTGTCTATAACTCATGTCATCCTGGACTGGTTATGGTTTGTGGACTGGCCTCAGTCCAGATATGACTCTTTGAGTAGCACTATCCTAAAGAAATGAGAAATGGGCATCAAGTTGAGGTTATGAATAACTAGCAGGAAGCTCAAAGTCCTATTGAGAATAACTGCCCAGAGAACAGAGTGTCTTCAAGAGAGAAAGCAAGTCCACTTCATCTTACTGTCCTCAGAGCTTTGAAAAAGCTGTACTTATTCAATTAGATGGTTTTTTCTGACTGTCTCTATCCAGGAACACTCCTTTTGATATTCCCCATAGACAAGGACAGCATAGCCTTCCCAAATGCCCATCCCAGGGAAATACAACTTACCATCAACAACTATGACCTTTTTCTTTAAAAACAGGGCACAGTGGGATTTGAAAATCAAATCAACAAATGTCTAGAACTGGCTGAATATCTCTACACCAAGATTAAAAACAGAGAAGAATTTGAGATGGTTTTCGATGGTGAGGTAAGTGGTTATGGACCAATGCACAGCACTTCCAGAAAAACCACTGCAGGAATCTTCCAAAGCCAATATTCCCACATTGCCATGAGCTGCTTCTGAATTTTCATTCATATGCACTGTTCATTTAATTCCCTCCACGTTCATGAACTTTTCTTCTGGTAGCACTGCACTGACTTTCCCCCCTTTACTTCATTTAAAATCCTGTCACTCTCAGCCAGCTCTTTGCATACTAGAGGTCTTTCCATAGAAGTCTGAATTTTTCATCATCCAGATGAAAATGTACTGGACCTCTCTGATAAAGTGTTTCTCAATTCCAAGAAGTTTAGAATGGGATCTCTTAGGTTGGGTATATGTTTACCCACCAAGACCAATTCTAAAATGAGATTCTGTTTTATTCTACGTAGAATAAAGGATTCAGATAAAATTGTCTTTTCCCTGAGTTTATACCCCGACTTCACACAGTAAAGCATTTATCGTACTAGTGTTTACGGAGCTCCTACCACATTCCAGACCCATGCCAGGGACTGGATTATACAGTATTGGCCAAAACACATACTCTCTTCCCTAATGGAGCTCTCATTGAATAAAGAAAGATGAAATTGGAGCCAGTGCTGCGAAGAGAAAATCCACTCGGAACCCAGAGTATACAACACCACCTACATTTCACTTTTGCCTGTTTATCAGGCAACCTCAACTATCAGGAAAATACCTGAGAGTCCCCAAATGAGCACAGAAAAAGCTCTGAGCAGTTAAAATCAATGGTCTAGTATTTGGGCATCTCACCCATGGGACCTTATTCTGATTCTTTGCATTATTTTAAACATTCTACTAGCAGACTGAAAACAACAAATGCAGTGTCTCAAGCCAGTCACTGGCAGATGTGGTGCTAGAAATGGCAACTAGGGAGGAAAGTGAAAGCATCAAAAACAAACTATTTAGTATCAATAAACTAAATTATTTTTCAAGGATCTTCTGTATGTGTGGCTCTAGAAATGGCAAGATAAATAGTAACCTTTTTTTTTCAATTACCTAAATGTACTTAATATTAATATTTCAGTGTTTAAAAGTGGTAACTGGAGTTATCTAGAAAATTGATTGCAGGGAGAAGCTCTCCTAAGAGATATGATCGGATAAACCAGGCTTTTTCTGACTCATATATTATGGTCTGAGAAACTTCCACTGAGGGTGCATATGGGCTTGGAATCAGTTTTCTCTCATTTTCTCTTAATTATCTTTTGTTTGTTAAAATCTTTGCAGCCTGAGCACACAAATGTCTGTTTCTGGTATATTCCACAAAGCCTCAGAGGTATTCCAGATAGCCCTGAGCGACAGGAAAAATTACACAGGGTATGGACTTATTTTTTTGTTTCACCTAATTCTTTGCAGTTTCTCTGGTCAGGACATCCTCATTCTAATGAGAAAGAAATGAAAAATAAAGACTTGGGGTGGGCTTCTAGCGATGGGTGTTGGTGAGCCATCTTGTTACATTGTTCTCAGGTCTAAATTGAGCCCTTGCTGCAGTTCAAATATAACAGGGAGCTCTAAAGAACGCATCTTGCCTTAGGAAGGATGGCATTCTTCATTATAAGAATCCTATGCGGAGCAAGTGAATGACAGACATATTTCTAGGAACATTTGACATGAAACTATGTCCGTTATGATACCTTTTTATTAAGTCTAAGTCTACTCTAATGTTGATTCATTTCAGCTGTTGATTTCTGTATTTATTATCCAGAGTTGTTAGTAATATATTTATGTAATATTTTGTTTATCCAACCACAGACCAAATCCATGTTTAACACAGTATCCTGAGCTCCTATGCAGAAGCCTTAATTTGTATTGTTAAATTTGTCTTTGTTTTTCTTTATTTTTGTTGTTCCATGACTGACTTTCAAAATTCAGTCACCCAGTACTTTCTGAGGGATCTTATGACTGACTAGGTGGCTTAAATAGTCATTAGATATTAGCCACAAAACACACCTGATATAAAATATTTCTTTGTGCTTATATCAGTGTAGACACAAATGGTGAAAAGCCAGTTGGGTTGAACTGTTAAAAAGAGAAGGTGTTAATATTGGTTTTGAGTTTTGTTTTGTTTTCCATTATAAGGTGGCTCCAAAGATCAAAGCCCTGATGATGGAGTCAGGCACAACCATGGTGGGCTACCAGCCTCAGGGGGACAAGGCCAACTTTTTCCGGATGGTCATCTCAAACCCAGGCGCCACCCAGTCAGACATCGACTTCCTCATTGAGGAGATAGAAAGACTGGGTCAGGATCTGTAATCACCCTCGAAGAACATTAGTTGATGGGACTCCCTTTCCCCTCTGACACTCTAGAACAAACCTCTATAAGTTGCTGAAACACATAAGTCATTTCATTGAAGGAAAATATAATATCTTGAAGAATACTTGTTACAACTTTAAGCTTGTTAGAGTTAGCAGGAAATAATGTTCTTTTTTTAAAAAAAAGTTGCACATTAGGAACACAGTATATATGTACAGTTATATATACGTCTCTCTCTCTACATATATATATGTATAGTGAGTGTGGCTTAGTGCTAGCACACAGCATGTCTCCTGCCCCAAGGGAATTAACTTCACTTTCAGCAGTTACTGAGGAGTTAAACACATTGCAAACCAGCTTGCCCAACAATGGCAGGAAAGATGGTCTCCAAAATGCTGTGTCATAGAGGCCAAAGGGAATGTTGGTGATGGGAGTTGACCTCCCTGTCAGAGTTTCTCCGACCTGAAGAATGATGGATGAGAAAAAGCACTACTAGATGACAAGCATCATGCCCTCCCCATTAGTGTCCTGTTAGGGAAAAACAGTAGCAGTCATTGTTACAGGTGTACTATTGCTGCATTTTTAGAGATTGATTTGTGTAGATTGTGTATATTACCGTTGTCTGATCTTGGGTGGGGGGAACATATGTAATGATTCAATACTGTTTAACTGTATGTCAGTGAAATATTGCTTATTTATATTCAGAGATTTACCATGTTAAAGAGGCATCTTGTATTTTCTTTCCATTTGTAATGTATCTTATTTATATATTAATGAAGTAAGTTCTGAATACTGTTTATGGTATTTTCGTGCATTTGTGAGCCAAAGAGAAAAGATTGAAATTAGTGAGACGTATTTATATTAGAGTGCCCTTAAAATAATGATTTATGCATAAGTGTACTGTCTGTAAAAGAATTCTGATATTGTACATAGAGTCATATATATTGATATCTTATTACTTCAAAAACATCTGCTCTTCTCTTGCCTTCTGTCTGGCTGTATGTCTGGTGTTCTCAATGCTTTTCTAGTAATTGCTGGAAATAACTAGATCTCCTGTAATTTTGTAGTAGTTCATGACCAATCTCTGTGACTCGCTTAGCTGAAACCTAAGGCAATGTTTCTGAAGAACTTCTGAAGATCTCTGATAAACTACCAGTTTCACAACTGTTTTTGAAGAAACGAAATCTACACTGTGTGTTTTAGAGTATGCAAGAAGAACGTAAATAAATATATTCTCCATGGAGAATTTGAAAAATATTTCTTCTCACTTGTATTTCATATAAAGAACGATTTTGAGTTATAATTTTACTTAGCCCATTCACTTTCCACTAGCTAAGTTTAGGTGATGCTCAGTGTCTTCATTAAGCTAAGATTCAACCTGTTGTCATAGATCCTGAGCCCCTCATCTATAAAAACAATCAATCATCTATATTGATTGTAGTTAAATAAAATTTGCTGTTCAAGCCTTAAGAAAAGTTGATCCCACTTATCATTTTCCTATTTATAGCTTGGAGTTCCATTCATTCAACAAGTATTTTCTTTCTCTATATCAGGCACTGTTCTGGACACTGAGGTTACAGTGTTGTGCATGGCAGACACATATTCCTTCTAGTGAGGACTGTATATCTTTTGGTGTCAGTGGTCTCTGAATGTGTGTAAGATCACAGACTCATACCATCTTACTGCATTTTCTTGTATAATAGTCCTAATTCATTTCCTCAGGAAATGTATTTTGGAGTTGAATTATTAGAAAATAGGGCCCAATTTCTACGATATTCTATTAAGTGATAATAAATATTATCTTATTCATATAAATTCATATTCACTGCATACTAATGTTTTGTGTGAACAAAGGTTTCATTTGACTTGGGTAAATTGCCAGGTGTAGGATTCCTAGATTATATGGAAATAACTAGATCTCCTGTAATTTTGTAGTAGTTCATGAGTATGTCTAACTTTATAAGGAACTGTTAAGCCATCTGCCAAAGTGGCTGCACCATTTTGCATTCTCAGTAAAAATGCACAAATTTTTCATTTACTACATATTCTTGCTGACATATGGTATTGTCAACTTTTTTTTTTAAGGAAATGAAGCACTCAAGCTGGGTTTGTGGCTCAGCAGTAAAGTGCTTGCCTAGCACATGTGAGGCATTGGGTTTGATCCTCAACACCACATAAAAATAAATAAATAAAATAAAGGTATTGTGCGCAACTATAACTATATATATATATATATATGGCAGAATATATATATATATATATATATATATATATTCTCATATATATGTGTATGAGAGAAATGAAATGCAACACTCTACAAATTGTAAAGTATGGTTTTAGTTTACTTTTGCATGATGCACTTTGGAAGGATTCCACTGGAGTCCTTCACCTTGGATGCAGTCAAGATCTCTCCTCTGGTGACCAATTAGGACACAAACCCTTTGTCCTGAGTCTGTAGCAGTCTCTGCTGTCCAGACCTTAGTTGGGAGTCCCTCTCCTTCAGGCATTTCTCTTGAGTGGGATCATTTTTATTTAAAATCATCCCAGATTATATAAAGAGGATTTTTTTAACACACATACATAGGGTAAAGAATAAAAATAATGTTATCTATCACCATCTACCCTAGCTGGTGACTTAATGATGGGCTCACAAAATCTGACTATTCCAATAACTTAAGAAAATGGCAAAGAAGAAAGCATGCAAACACACAGAAGTACCTTTTCAATAATCCAGGGACAGCTCTGAGACCTTCAGGGTCCATGGAAAGAAAGAGAGCCACTGGAATTCTTTATTCTTATATAGGAGACACAAGGGGAGGTTCCATGGAACATTCTATCCCCAAAAGGGCAAAAGGGTAGGATTACAAAGGAGCAGGTGAGTGTAACTCAACCCCAGTGGGTGACGCCTAGTCCTGGAGCCACGCCTTGTTATCTTAGCAGGGGTAATGCCCAAGTTACTGCGACCTGGCATTACCTTGCCAGACTGAATGCAATAGTTGTTCAGAACCCGGTGCATCAGGACTTGAAGTCATCTGCATCCAGGGCAGCTCCCGACAGTTATTGTTGAGTCCCCACTACTCAGTCTAAGATACAAAACATCAAAGTACCTTAGAGCTCTCCAACCCCATCTTGTTCCCTTCCCTAATGGGATGCTCCCCTCTCCCCAAGAAGTGATCACTAGTCTGAATTTTGTGCTGTCACTCTTTTCTCTATTTAGTTTTACCACATATATAGACATTGTTGTTTAGTTTTGCTGGGTTTTGAACTTTATGGAAGTGAAATAAAACAGAATTTATTACTTCTGTGACTTATCTTTCTATTCAACATTATAATTTTGCAAGTCCAGACCTAATCCATAGAGACTTGGTGCAGTTAAAAAAAAAAAAAAGTTACCCGTTCCTTCAAGAACAAGCTTCCCTTTGCCAGTGGGGGTGCCTACTCAGTCCATTGGCACAACCTGAATGCACAGCTGTATGTGGAAGCCCCATGTTTTCGGGATTCACCTTCAACATTCAGTTTTATTGCTGTCTTGCTATTGCAGTGCATGGGTACACTTCACTTTGTCCATTCTCTGGGGAGTGAATATATGAGTTTTTCCAGTTTTTTTGCCCTCGGGCACAATGTTGTTATGAGCATTCTTATATTTGTTTCCTGACACCGTATGCAAAAGATTTTTAAAGCTTTATAATACCTAGCAGAGAAATGGTTGGGGCAGTGTTGTTGAACTTTATTGAACGAAGCCGAGCAGTCATACCAAGTGGCACTACACTCAGCAATGCAGTTACTCCTCACCCTCACTTGGCCTTAAACTTTTCCCAATTTGGTGGGTATAAAATCATATCATATATGGATTTAGCTTGGTTTTTTTTTTCTGATTACAAATGAGGTTGAACATCTTTTCACATTATTATGGACTTTTGTTCTATGAGATGCATAGATCATATCCATTGTCCAATTTTCAATTGAATTATCTCTTCTGATTCTTTAACTCTTCTTTACATATTTCATATACTGATTTTTTTTAAAATTATGTGTTTAGTGAATTTTTTCTCCTAGTCCCAAACTTTTTTTTTTGCCTTTTTGCTCAACTAAAATGGTCTTTTAAAAACAAGTTCTTGCCTGGCATGGTGGCACATGCCTTTCATTCCAGTGACTTGGGAGGTTGAAAGCAGGAGGATGAAAGTTGGAAGTCAGCCCCAGCCACTTAGTGAGATTATGTCTGAAAATTAAAAATAAAAAGGACTGGGGATATAGATCAGTGGTAAAGCACTCCCAGGTTCAATCTCTAGTACCAAAAAAGTTCCTAAATTAATATAGCCAAATTTATCAAAAAATTTCCTCAAGAAATTTTTCCCTACATCAAATTATAAATGTAGTCCCATGTATTGACTTCTAGGTTTTACGGATTTAATGCCTTTCACATTTAAGTCTTTGGTTTATCTTGAGTTGACTTTTGTATTTAGTTCTCCATTGAGAGTGAAAGGGCTATTATCATCCTTTTACTCTTCTACATAAATTTTGAGATCAATTCATCAAGTTCCACAAAAACAAATTCTTTTGGAGTTTTTCTTGAAATTTCACTGAATGTGTGGATCAAGAACACTAATATCTTTTTTAATATTGAATATAGCAACTAAAAGCATAGTATGTATCTCCATTTAATTAGGTCATCTGTAATGGCTTTTAATAAGCTTTCAAAATGGATATGTAAATTTTTTGATAATTTATTCCTAGGTGTATTAGATAGATAGATTTATTTTTTAACTGGGGATTGAATTCAAGGGCACTTAACTACCGAGCCACATCCCCAACCCTTTTATTTTTTATTTTGAGACAGGGTCTTACTAAATTGCTTAGGACCTCACTAATTTGTCAAGGCTGGCTTTGAACTTGAGATCCTCCTTTCTCAGAGTCCTGAGTTGCTGGATTACAGGCACTTACCACCATCCCTGGCATATATTATTATTTTAAGTGGCATATTTTTAAAATTTCATTTTATAATTGATTGTTATTGATACATTGAAATGCCTTTTTTAAAAAATATATTTCCAAAGATTTGGGCTTTTCTTTTTAAATAGTTGTTTAGTTGTAGATGAACACACATTATCTTTATTTTTATGTGGTGCTGAGGATTAAACCCAGTGCCTCACACATGTGAGACAAGTGCTTTACCACTGAATTACACCCCAGCCCTGTCATTGCCTTTTTTAAAAATTAATTTATTGAAATATCATTGCCTTTAGGCAACGAGCAGTGATTTTGCACCTAGAAAGCTTACTCAAACTCAAATTTGTGCCATTTATAAATAATGACAATTTTGTCTATTCATTTTTTTGATTCTTATGGGTTTTTTTTCCCTCTCCTTAATATGCTGCACAAACCAAACCAAAATATCCAGTATAGTTGAAAAAAAGGAATGTTAGTAGGCATCCTTGCCTTACTCCTGATATTGGAGGAAATGTTTTCACCGGTCACCACTGATTTTGTTTCTTGTTTTTTTTTTTGTTTTGTTTTGTTTTTTTTGTAGTTGTCCTTAATTGGGGTAAGGACATTGGTTTTCTGAGTTGGCTGTAAGTTTTTATAGTAAATATGTGTTTAATTTCATCAATAACATGTTCTGCACTTGTTGGAATGATCATGTCTTTTTTTTTAGCTATTAATATAGTGTTACTTGAATTTTTTTAAGTTTTCCATATTTTATTAAGTCAGTTTTTGCAAGTTGTATATTTTTTCAGGAATTTACACATACTTTAAACTGTCATATTTGTTGGCATAAAATTGTCTGCAATCGCTTCTTCTTAAAAACTGTTTTTATATTTATATTTTATATTTATATTCCCCATTGTTTCCTGATAGTCTTAACTTGTGTCTCCTCTCTTTTGCTATGATTACTCTTAGCAGAGTTTTGTCATTTTCATTAAGCTTTTCAGAAAGGGTTTGTCAATACTCTCGATTATATGATTGCTTCTTACCTCATTAATTTCTCCTTCTATATTAATATGTCCTTCCTTCTACTTAAAGATACTTTTTTTAGCTTAATCTGCTTTTTCTTTTACTAACTTCTCAGATTGCATGCATAGGTCATTAATTTTGAGCTTTTCATCTTTTCTAAAGGAAGCAATTAAGAGTATATGTATTCCCTGCAAGGATCCCATTGGCTAGATACCACAAGTTTGGGCACATAATATTGTGTTATCATTCTATTCTGAATATGGGAGAGCTGACAGTTTTCCCTTATACTTTGTTAATTTTTGTTCTCTTAGTTATAAATGAATTTTAATTTTTATATTTTTCTGGTAACTTAAAACTTTCATCACTAGGTAGTTACCAACTTTATTTTGCCTTTTTTTCTAATAGTCTGTTTTGTCTGATACTAACACAGCTATACTATTTTTCCTTATATAGTCTTTGCCCAACATATTTATTTTCTTCTCTTTGAACTATAATATTTCTGTCTTTGTTTTAGGCTTGTCCTGTATAAAAGGCCTAGAGCTTGATTTCATCATTCTTCCAATCTATTTTTGTCTTTTAACTGAAGGATGTCATCTAATCACTTATTGTGATTATTGTCATATTTGGATTTCATTCCACCATCTTATTTTGTACAATGTGCGCTCTCTCTCGCTCTCTCTCTTTTAATTACTGTTTGTATTTTGTTTCTGTTATTTTACTCTTTTCCTTCTCTGCTCACAGGTTATATTCTGCTTTTCCACCATTTCACAATAATGTTACTCTCCTCACAAATCACATGGGAACCTTAGAATACTTTTACTCTGATCTTCTCCTCCCCATTTTTATGCCAATATTATCCAGTATTTTAAATATCCTTTTGAACCTCACAATTTATACAGTAATCATTTTATTCAGATGACTTTGGCTTAGATATGCCCATATATTTACCATTACATTTGTGCATGGTTCCTTCTTACATCTCAGACCTTCCATTTAGGTCATTTTCTTTTTCCTTGATCTGCATGTGTTTGAACTTTTCTTTATTGAAGCCTGTTAATGGCCCCTCTTGTAGAACAAGCTCTGTAACTTTGCTTCCCAGGCTTCATTTGTGAGGCTGGTTTGAAAGCACAGTGATGTGCTGTCTTGAGGATGAGAAAGGTAACTAGGAGTTAACAGCACCATTCCAGTCCTACCATCTAGGCATTATAGGATTCTGTTATCTTTTACACATAAAGGAAACCAAATACATGCATCATTTACCTGCCAGTAACAAACCCTTTGACCTGAGAAAATGATGTAAAGCAAATTAATAAAGGGTATCTCACTATGTTTGGAGCTAAAGAATGAAATTTTTTGTAATAAACATGGTATGCTAGGTTGCTTTAATATTCCAACAAAACCACTTCAAGACTCTTTTTCCTGGTTTCTCATTATCCATAATGGATTTTCCTCCCTAAAGACAAGGTGTTGGCAGAGCTGTGCTCCTTCTGCAGGTTCTAGGGGAGACCTCATTCTTTTTCCAGCTTCCAGAGTCTGCCACATGCCTTGACTCAGGGCTCCATCTCACATCTCCATCTCTGACTCTCCTACTTCCCTCTTTCCTTTATAAGGACCCTGACGTTTACATTGGGCTCACCCAGATAATCCAGATAATCTTCCCGTCTCAAAGTCATTTTTGCCATGGAAGGTAACATATTCATAAGTCTCAGGGGCAATGGTATGGGCATCTTTAGGGACTATTGCTCAGTCTACCTTAAGAACCTATGGGTAGGGTTAGGGCTGTGGCTAGTGGTAGAGCACTTGCCTAGCATGTGTGAGGCACTGGGTTTGATTCTCAGCACCACATATAAATAAATGCATAAAATAAAAGTTCATTAACATCTAAAAATATTTTTAAAAAAGAAAAAAAGAACCTACAGGTAGCATCCAACATAAATAAGTGCGCACAGGGGCCAAGGTACCTTCTGACACAAATGTCATCTGAGGAAAAGGCAAAACTGATGGTCCACGGACAGTGAGAAGGTGTGAACAGGAAATCTGTTAAGTTGAGCTGGAAATATCCTGCTGAGAGTATTTTTTATAGACAAAGACCTTAGATTATTCTTAAGAACTAGTGTCAGAGATCTATGAAAAGGGGTTAGTGAGAAGGAAAGTTGTTTCACTATAACCTGAGAAATTTAGAGCACAAGATGATATTTGGAGGCACATAACATAGTGGAATCCACAATGGGGGTGTGTGGGGAGAGTGCCAATGGCTTTGTGGAAAGGGCCAAGCCTTCTGCCAGGAACTCAAGTTAGTGGATTAAGTTTGGCAAAAGCAAAGAGTTTAATGATGGTGGTTTCAAAGTAGTTAACCTTTTTTTTTTAAACTTTTGTTTAAAATGTTTTTTTAGTTGTACTTGGACACAATACCTTTACTTTATTTATTTTTATGTGATGCTGGGGATCGAACCCAGCGACTCACGCGTGCTAGGCGACCGCTCTACCACTAAGCCACAACCCAGCCCCAACTTTTTTCTTTTGAAACAGGGGGCTTTTATTTATGTGTGTGTGTGTGTGTGTGTGTGTGTGTGTGTGTTTCTGGGGATTGAACCCAGGGCCTTGTACATGCGAGGCAAGCACTCTACCAACTGAATTGTATTCCCAGCCCCAAAGTACTTAACTTTTGAGGATGTTTTATTCCACCCATAAATATAATTTTAGGCCTAAAGGGAAGAGAATCAGGTGTACCCATGCCAGGACAACGTGGCCATGATGGAGCCCACCTAGTCACTCTAGCCGATGTGAGTAGAGAAACAGCAGGCAGATCTGCTGGCAGGAGGACATGGTGTGGTGAGTTATCTTGTGCTCTTCTTGTGCCCCTGGTCCTCAAAATATGGGTGTGGGGGAACAGAAGAGTATGTGAGCAATGGTTTTATATTCTGGAGCAGATTAATGAGTGAGGTTTTTCTCTTTTCCCCAAATTGATACTTGGGATCCATCACTGGAGACACAAAAGTGGTAAGTACTCCACATTCTAAAGACAACTGCCAACCTTTGGATCACTTATGGATTACTGGGGGGTCAGAGCTGGCCCTTTTAACTATAGCAAGTTAAACACAACCCCAAGACCTTCTCAGAGAAGAGAGAAGGTATTTGTCAGGGTCATAAGTTGGGGCTCAACACCCAGAGCATCTGGAGGCTGGAAAGGAGACATCCCAGAGGAGATGCAAGCTTCCCCCACCCGACCCTGTGGGCAATAAAGGAAGAGGAATAGAGCAGTCTGCAGGCTGCCTCTACCACTTCACGTCAGCATAAGCCTAGCAAGATGGAAAACAGAGAACTTTGTAAAGTTGGAACATCTTTAATAATCAAGAGTGATCAGGAGGTTATAGAATCTAAGTTAACACCAAGGGTCCACTAACTGATGAGAAAGAGAGATTCAATAACTGAAACCAGAGACTGGAAGACAAAACCAGATCGTGGTTTACCCCACTCTGTTAGGCTTGTTCAAGATGTTCACAACTAATTTGCAATAATGGCAGAATAAGCACAAGCATTTTCCCCTGGTAGTATTCGGGCTGCGTTGTCTTTCCTAGGAGCAGAAGAGATTTCCCCAACAGCTTCAGAGAACAAAACCTAAGAAAGGGGCACAAAGCAGACTCGGTCATTTTATGAGCAAACAAAGACAAAAGACTTTGCCTAGGTTTCTTACATACTTGCATGTTGGGAGGAGGGAGCAAAAGGAAACTGTATGAGGTCCCATCAAGGAAAAGGCTCCATCATGCCAGGCTGTAGGGGGGTCCTTCCTTACTAGTGATGTTTGGAGCATGCTTGCAGACCCAGAGAGCATGTTCCATGCCATGGCTGACTGGGAGCCACTGAGTGTACCTTGTCAGAATGCAGCCCAGCCTGGCTGGGTGAATTCCCGTGCATTTAAGGGGATACTTCTGTTACCGTCTAGGGGTGCTGGGTTCATTGTCTCCATTCAGCAAAGAATTGAAGAACAGGACACAGAGATAACAAGCAAGAAGTAGATTTATTGCAAAAGCAATGGAGTTACAGAGATAGATTTCCCTGAAGAGAAGGGGCCCCAGAGCTGAGAATCCAGGGGAGGAGTTTTGGGCTGTTCTTTTTATGGTCTCTGGAATTTTCTCCTTTCTTTATCTCCTCCCCTGTTCATGCTCTCCTCACTATTATTCATTGGTGCCCCCTCTGTCCATGTGTCTGTATTTTTTTTTCTATTGGATCTCCTACTTAGAAGCACAAGTACAGAAGCGTCTGACTGATTGGGTCCCTGCTTATATTCATGAGCACTTTTGTCAACCAGGAAGTTGACCTCATCAGAAGACCCTCTCCGTGCTCCTTGTTCTGGCCCTGCCCCCAAACCCCTCACTCACCATCTTGCCCTGACTGCCTAAGCCTTTCTGTATCTCCCTCACTTCCTCACCTGGGCCTTCTGAACTAGCTAGAAAGAATTTGAGCAGGCCTGGATCTCCCCCAAATAACACTTGAGAGTAGCCCCAAAGAAATAGGGTTTTGCTACTAATGCAGTGACCATATTTCTACTCCCATGCAGATATGGCCTGGGCAAAGGAACTCAGAGACCAAATTCCAACTTCTTTCTTCCCCTCAAGTTGATCTAAAAACTCACTTTCAATCCTCAAACTTCTCTGAATTCCTTGGAAATGCCAAGGTCTTTTATTGGCATAGCTTCAGTTTCATTTTGTTGGAGCAAATCGATGTAACCTCTCAGGCCAAATCACACCTCTGCCCACGCGGACCCTCATGCACCACATTGCTGCTGTCGTCAACTCCCACTTAGTGGATAAGAGAGATTTTTTTCCCCCACTTTCTTCCGTCCAAAGTAGGTTGAAAATGGAGAAGACTTGAAAGAAAGAAAGAGACAAAGAGGAGGACAAAGAAGAAAAAGAGTAGAAAGGGAAGCCTGGGGCCACACTTCTTAATTGCAGGGCCTTGGGAGAAAATCAGCTGGAAGGAAGGAATGGAATGAGGTGAGGGTTAGGGCGCTCAGTGGGCTTCAATTACAACTTTAGAGCAAACTGGTTGGGCCATGGTTTCAGACATTAAATGAAAGAATAGCCTCTTGCCTTGCTCTAGCCAGAGGCGCCTGAGAGGAGCTGGAACCCTCCTGGGAGGGAGAAGTAGAAAGGTGCCTTGTTTTAATGTTACTTTTAGGAGTGGGGTTGGGGTGGTGATGGTGGTGGATGGAATAAATAGAAAGGGAAAAGAAAAGCAGAACCCTTCCTTTGTGCTTTTTTAACAGAAAAGCCCTCATTGTCTCTCCCCAGCCTCCACAGGTGCCACCTAGTGGACAAGCTGCTCATCCGCAGCTAGAACCTGCCTGCCAGGGTTGACATTGAATCCCTACCTTGCTTCACCTACCAAATGCAGGAGCATAAAGGATGTTTTCATCTCTTAAAGGCTGCCCATCACACTGGGAAAGAGGCTGATCAGGGATTCTGGCAATGGCCTAGGAATGCCAGGGATCCCCAAGTGGTGGACAAAGCAAAGGGAAGTCTGTGACTGTTAGACTCAAGCCAGGAGACTGAAACCAGAAGATCAGGGTTACAGCTGCCTGTGGACAGCAACAAGCAAGGATCCTGGAACTTCTGGCATCTGAGGAGGCAGGTTGGAACTCACTGTTGCTTAGAACAGCTCTGACATTTAGAAGGTAATTATTCAAGACAGTAACACCAGCCAACTGAAATCAGTGTCGAGTTTATTGTAGGTGGGGAATATCTGTCCTCTAATCTCTACTGTATTTTGTACCTCTATGTGTGAATTCTGGGCCTGAAGAAGACTTTAGGGGTCTGTGGGAGTCTGAAAATACGGAATATTTCAACAAACCTGAAATAAATTTATGATACAATCAAAAGATTCCTAAATAATATGGTTGCTCAGTCCTTTGCAAAAGACCATGAAGAGTGCCAGTGGTCAGAGATAAAGCAATAGTGAAGCAACAAACAGGAACCCTCTATCTATGTGCCCACAATCCCTTCAAAGGGGTTAGTCCTGCCTCGGATATCTTGATGAAGGTATGAAGTAACAAAGTACAAGCCTTCTTCAGGAGGGAACCAGATACTCTTGAACAGTTACCCAGTCAACTACAGGCTGCCAATCCATAGGCAGCCATCAGATGATGATGGAAGGGATGCTGTCAATCCAATATGATGTTGGAACTTTAGATTAGGTGGATTTTTAATAACTGAAAATGACCATAATGTTGAATAAATTACCCATGATACTGTTAGAGGACCTCTCATCCAATGGGCAGTGAGATATATTTTAACAGTTGGAGTTAATAGGCAGGGAGGGGGACCAGATACATAGATTTGCATAGTATTAAGAAATGATAACTGCTATAAGCTACCAACCTCTAAATTGCAGGTGCTTAATGCAAGGGTGCTTATTTCTCTTTCACATTACAAATTTTGGCAGGCAGTTTTCTACTTGGTGATTCAGGATCCCAGTCTCCCATATAATGACTCCACCATCCCCTGTGACCTCCAGTCATCCTCCAGCTGGCACACAGGGAATGAAGGAAGGAAAAGTAAGAAGAGGACTTTCTTAAAGGCCTTTGGTTCACAAGTGGTACTCCTATGTACAAGGTACACCAGGAGATGCAGCCTCAGCCTGGACCCCTACTATACAATAAAAAGGGAATACAACCCTCTGGTGGAAACCGGCCATGTCTGTTGTTGGTATTAAAAGACAGAGCTAGGCAGATCTATTTTTCCCCTGGGAATTTCATCTAGCAAACGCATGAGGAATTGTTCAGTTTGTGATTGAGCTATGGCTAAAGGAATAAATCCATTAAGATTGACATGAGGTGTAGGAGCAGGGGGGCAGGACATGAGCAACTTTAAAAAGAAATGTATTTCTTATGGGAAAAAGTCAAGAAATGAGCTGTCCAGTGCTGCTCTGCTATCTGCACTCCATAAAGTCCTTAGGGATCCAGGCACCTTCTGTTGTGTTGCAATAGGCATGGCCTCCATTCTCAGGAATGGTTTCTTTCTAGTCTCCCATAACTACTCGATGTCCAGTCATCTGTCCATAGTCTCACCAGCAAGGTGACCAATCAGTTGACCTTAACATAGGGAGTCTAGTCTGGACGATCCAGGTAGGTCCACTGCAATCACCTGAGCCCTTAAAAGCAGAACTTGGAGAGATGTGGCAAAGGGAGAATCAGGACACCATGGCTGTTTTGAACATGGAGGGGATCATGTAAGAAGAAACGCTAGTGGCCACCAACTGACACCCCAGCAAGGAAACAGGGACCTTGGACCTATAGTTGCAAGAAAACTCTATCAACAGCCTGAATAATCTAGGAAGTCTTTCTTTCCCAGAGCCTCCAAATGGGAACCCAGCCTAGCCAACATCTTGAGCATGAAACTCCGAAGAGTCCAGCCAAGCACACCCAAGCTTCTGAACTTCAGAACTGTGAGACAATAAATGGGTGTGTTGCAAACTGCTATGTTCATGAGACTCCATAATATAGCAACAGAAAACTAATTCCAAGACCAAATGAGTTAGCTGGAGCAGCAGGTCACCCAAAAGTCACGTGGTGTAACCATTTTATTAAGCACTCTTGACTCAATGAATCCAAACTTGACATGATCCTATTTTCCTCCAACCACTGCTAAAATATATCTCACTGCCCATTGGATTAGAGGTCCTCTAACAGTATCATAGGTAATTTCTTCAATCTTTTGGTTATTTTTAGTTATTAAAAATCCACCTAATCTAAAGTTCCAGCATATTGGATTGACAGCATCCCTTCCATCATCATCTGATGGCTGGTACTCAGGGAAGCTCAAGTGGAGGAGAAGACATGGATGCTCTTTCACTCCTCCTCCCCATCTCTCTATGCACCTTCTCTGCAACATCACATTCCCTTTTCTCCTGTGGGCTATAGCTCCTCTGGGGGAGGCAGCGTGGTGGGGGGGAGAGGGAAAGGGACATGCATCTTTACTGGCTTAAGGCTGGAGCTGCACAGTTGCCCACATGGGCATTCCAGCATGGCTCAGCTTCTCCCAACCTCTCTCAGGCCTCTGTCAGTCCTCATGGTTCAACTTCATTTACCCCTTCAAGGTCCATTTGACATGAGGAGTCCTTGCCACATCAACCAATGAGAATGAATCCTTCTGCTGGTGCCCTCTTCTCTTGGCCCTGCTATCATGCCCCAATCCTCATTTGTTCTGCTCAGAAAGGTACAGGACAAATTCACATGTCTACTGCCTAACCAGACATCCAGTAAGACAGCAAAATACTGAACTCTCCCTTTTTCAAGTTTCCCACTCTCTGTGAGTGGATCTCCTGAAATTCTTCTCCCACTATCTAGCTTGGAAGAGGAAGGGCATTCCCTTCCCTCCCCACTTCACTAAAGCAGTGCTAAAGTTAAAATTACTCCATGAAAAATTACTGCATGGCTCACAGGACATGAAATGGGTGGAGACCAGGACTGAGTGATAGATGCCAGTAAAAGAGCCAGTTAAGCCACAGTTTAATACAACCAAGAAAGGGATCTAGCCCAGCGGTTGATGGATCTCTTTAAAACATGAGGTACTTAACATTTCTTTGTCCTCATCTTTGAACTCCAGTCGCCAATTCCTGGGCAACACAAATAGTCTCACTCAACATCTGTTTCAACTGTAAAAAAAATATGAAAATTGTCAACACAAACAACTTCCTTCCTTCCTTCCTTCCTTCCTTCCTTCCTTCCTTCCTTCCTTCCTCTTTTCCCTCCTCCTCCCTAATTACACATGATATGAAAAAGAAACAAGACTAGTATGTAGACTCACACTAACATTGAAATGCATCAGCTATATTAACACAGAATGAGGATGATGAGACTTAAAGATGTACAAGTTAAAAGAAAAATAAGAATAATGAGAGACTTTAGTGACTGAGTTTCCAAAGCAACTTGGCTTCCAGAGCACTTACTGAAATCTGTGGCTAGATGTATCGAAGTATATTGTCCAAAACAGGATGATAATAGCCTCATTGTCTTCCAGCCTGCTTGGGCCACATCTAGAGAGCCATTGGTAATGGCCTGGGAAGGAGTGGCTAGTAAGTCAATATTGACAGAGTTCAGCAAGGAGCACCTGGATGGGAATGTGCTTTTATAAGGTGCCACTGGGGATGTTTCATTTGGACCTGACTTGAGAAGGGGGAGAGAATAATGACTGCTATTTGATGATGTTGGTAGTTCCAGAAAGCAGAACCGAAGTCAGGACAAGCAAAGTTACAGAAAAGAACACAACAACTCAATACATGATGAAATGTGATCATTGCCACTGAGTGTTGCCTAACTTGTGACATGTATGAGCTCATTCACCCCTCACAGAAACCTAGAAGGTTGGTACCATTATTATATATAGTTAATAGATGAGGAGACTGGGTGGTACCAAGTTTAAGTAACTTGTTCAAGGTCACAAGCTCTTGAGTGTCAGAATCAATTCAATCCAGGCAGTCTAGCTCCAGAATACACACTTTACTTGAAACCCTCCACTGCCATTCATTCCCTGGAGTGAGATGCTGTCCCTCCTCCCACTCCTTACAGGGAGTGGGCTGCCTTACAGGGTTCTGCACTGGGTGGGAAGTTTGACTAAGAGTTCTCCAGGAACTTTCTGAATTGCTATAGTAAACCAATTTGATTGTCTTCCATGAAAATGATTTTTCACGTAACATAATTCATTCATTCTTTCATCTAACAAATATATATTATTCACTTATTATGAGCCACACCCTGTGCATAATAGTATTCAGAGATGAAGCCCTTCAAAAACCAACTTCTCTTATGGATTTAAAACATGAATAACTATTTTGTTTATCTCAAAATTTTTAGATAGTGTATCTACAAAGGAAATACAGCTTATGCATGCCTTTCATCTTGCAATGCTGATTCAGTTTATTCTATGTGCAGCTAAATATTTCATCCAAGTTCAGCCGGCAGGAGTCATTATAGAGCCAGCTCTATGATCCATACCTTGCCAAAAATATGTTCCTGGATTTTCTTAAATTACAGATTATTGATCAGTGCCCAGAAAAACTTATTCTATCTCTTTAGAGACCACACAGTGGCCACAATTCCTAGCATCCCAGGCATAGAGCTGTTGTCTCTCCCAAGAGACTCAACTCATACTGAATACCTCTACAAAATGTGAAAGGCAGCGCGTTCTATTTTGAAGGTCAAAGTCTTGAGTCACTGGGAAATTGTTCCAGGAAGAATAAAAGACATTTCTTTGTAACCAGTTTATGTTTATATCCAAGCCAAGCACAGGAATATTTAAATGTGACAAAACCAAATATAACAGAAAAGGAGGAAAGTTATTTTAAAAACTACCTGCAATTTGAGGAATTTGGTAGGGAGAGACTTTTTCCCTTAGAAAAACAGCCTAATGGATGATATTGGTTACCAACAAGTAAGCTTCCAAAACAAAGTGCCACAAATGGAATGGTTTAAACCACAGAAATTTATTGTTTCACGTTTCTGGAGGCTAGAAGTCCAAGATCAAGGTGTTGATGAGGTTGATTCCTCTTGAGGGATGTGAAGAGTCCTCTCTCCTTGGCTTGTAGATGGCCATCTTGTCCTTTGTCTCTTCTATGGTCTTTCCTCTAGTGTATCTGTCTCTATGTCCAATTCCCCTTCTTATGAGGACATTAGTCATATCAAATTAGGATCAGCTCTAATGACCCCATTTGAATTTGATTACCCATAAGAAGATCTTATCTCTGAATAAGGTTGCTCTCTGAGGGACTGGCGGTTAGGTGTTCAACATATCATTTGGGGGGAGGACACAATTAAACCTTATAATAAATGATAAGAAGAAGCACAGCTGGGATAAATTCCCTGGGGAAGGATAGCAAGGACCTTTAAGTGTATCAATGTTTATAAAATGAATCAGACATATCTTTCCTATCCTTATATATGAATACACAACCAATGTAACTTCACGTTGTATACAACCACAATAATGGGATCCTAATTAGAACAAGTTATTCTATGTGTGCATAATATGTCAAAATATACTGTACTGTCATATACATCTAGAAAGAACACATTTTAAAAAAAGAATAGCAATGTTTAACATCCATTTTAAATATTCTATTCTGTAAATCCTTTCCATTATCAAACAACTTCAGTAAAAAGTCTGCCACCTATGAACAATGCTGAGATTGGGGTGTTTTGGAGAATGAGATTCTCTGTCTGAGGAAGAACTCTCAACCTTCATTTCCCACTCTGCCCACTCTAAGAGCAAGCCTGGAGACTGAACGCCCCTAAAGGATTCCTAGCCATCGCTGGAAGAGGTGCTGATGGCTAAATGTCCTGACTTCCTTGCTTTCTACTTGGGATAACTCTAAAATATGTTCCTCACTGACTCTAGAATCCCACTGGCTTCAAACTCTAGTTGCCCAAGGTGGTAACATGTTATTCACTTCCTTTCCCTTCTGACACACTTCCCCACTCCCTACCACCTCCACAGGGCTTCCTGGGATAACCTCACAAGCAAACTACTGTGGTCAGTCTCTAGTGTGAGGGTTTGCTACTAATGATCCTAAACCTGGACAGTGACCCAAAAATCTGCAAACTAAAAACTAGAATCCCAATATCTTTCTTTGCTTAGTATGGGGGGGCGAGAGTCCTAATATTAACTGTCTGCTACTGTCTTTGATAACCCACTGCCCTAGAAAATAATACTGTATCAAAGTTTCTTGTGTCATTCATGAGCTTTCAGCATTAAATTTGAAAAGTTGGAAAACTACAAATAAATTGTATTTTTAAGTTCAATTTCACTTTACTCCCTGCTAGCACCTTAAAACAGATGGTATCCATTCATATGAAAATGAGGTATAAAAGTGACTTTTATTAAGATTAACATTCAATTTAGGTTTTGCTTTATTATGCATATCACAAATAACTATGTGAGTTCCCTGAAAATAGGTTGTATATATGACATAATTCATAGTTATTCATGCTCTACCAATTGCACTGAAATTATGACGGGAGTTACCACAGAACCTCAATAATCATTACTCTGTAATTTGCAGTTTTCCAGATTGGGGAACTCTTTGGAAGATGCAAGTAACTAGCCAATTGTTTTTAGAGAGTACAGTAATGACTGTTATTACCGAGGAGTTGAATGAAGCTCCTTTTTATGCCCTGAAGATTACTTGATAATTACACTTGATGCTATCATTTTTTTTTAAAAAAGTAACCAATAGATAAATAGACAGCAAACTAAGTATATAATGGTCCAATAATATGGGCCAATATTGTTGGCTGTGAAAATTAACACTATCTTCCATTGATTTTTATTTCTCTAATGGGAACACCTGCTTATACAAGTACACTTAATTAGATGGGTTGCCTCGGCTCATGAGTGGTATTAGAAAAACAAGTGAAATTAAAGGGAAGATTTCTGAGATTTGGTTTATAACATGAAAATACAATAAGCTGCAAAGATGACTCAAATTAGATCAGCTTCCCTTCCCTACCTTAAAACAAACCCAGCTCTATCTTCTGAATCTGCCCAAAGCCACTTCCGCTTCCTTTCAGCAATCTGATCCTGGACTAGAATTTATTACTACATCCCACTTCTTAGGAAATCTTTATTTTCTGTAGATGAGACCCATTAAGAGATTTCTACATTTAAGTACTGAAAAGCAATATTGCCTCTCTATTTTTTTTTTCTTTTTGAACAAAGCCACAGTAGGCCTTCTTCAGACATGTTGTGCAGAGAAACATATTTCCTCCTTCGCGTTGCCCCAGGCCACGGTGCTCAGTGCCTAAAGATTGCTTTCAGTCCCAGTAACCTCTTTCTCCCAGCATCTCCCTCCACTCATCGTTAGACATTCAGAGCACATCAGAGCAAAGCCTGCTTCTATAATGCCAATCCATGTGTTACCCTTCCCAGTGACAATTGCTCTGTCAAATCACTTCTCAGGAATAAATGATTTTCTCCCCATCTTAAAGTACCTCAGTCAGGGGTGAGGGGAAGGCATTTGGGGAGAGTCAAGTGATTTCTGAGTCTGATGTCACAGGCTGCACCTTGTCACATTACCTTCCTGCAACTATAGATATAGTCAACAAAACTGCCCACTGTCCTGATCTCCCTGCCAGAGAAATGGAAGTCCTTGTCTGAAAGCAGCCACAATTACAGCATCAGGACTTAGTCTTTGATGCCCTCATTTTCTGCAGCAGCTATTCCAAAATAAAAGCTTCTGCCTTTCACTGGTAGGTTGCCCTGGGAACCGCTTTGATATGTTTACTGAGATCTTTGTTCATGCCCTGTCTCACAGCTAGTATTGGGCTCCTGTTTCTAATTTTAATAAGACTTAGACTAGCCAGCTCACTGAAACAAGCCTCATATTTTTATTCAACTGATTAACTCCAACTGTTTTATGACTAAACCATTTTATTTAATAGTCTCCAAAAGCACCCCATAAAATGCTTCATGAGTCCTTTCTTGGGGCTATTTTAACAAGCAAGATCTACTACACTTTCAAAATTCCTGTGATCAAAGTCTTGTTCACGCCAATTGATAGAAACACTACCTGTAGAAAATCTATTGTCTGTAAGCAATGAAATGACAAAGTGACAAGGTTAAAGTAGACACACTAAGTGCTGATCAGCACTCCCTTGCTCAGGAAATTCCCATCTTTACTCCCTCCCACAGAGGGGGCCACTGGAAGCCACGTTTGTTCTATACATCCCACCACCCTGGCCACAGATGGTTGGACCTGAGAGGAACATCTAACCAACATCTGACCAATCCAAATCTCTGTCGCAGGAAATTGGAATTGAATCCAAGAACTTGGTCTGTGTATGTGTTAAGAGCTCAGGAGCAAGCAGTGAGGGTGGGGGACATATGCTGCCATGTGGACAGGGGAAGCAAAAAAGTCAACCTGAAGAGAAAAGAAAATAACAGGCAGAAAGAACCAGAGGTAAAGGGCAAAGTGTTCTGACTGTACCCCAGTCCCTGGGTCCATTCCTTACTGAAGTCCTGCTTCAATTGTGCCTGCCCTAGGGTTACCTGAGACCCTGTAGCCTTCTAATCTAACAAAGCCCTTGCTTCTGCATTAGCAGCCTCTTCCCAGGGCCTAGGTGATGCTTTTAAAATGTATCCACACATTCTTTGACTCTCTTTCTTTTAAATGGTGAAGACTAAGATGAAGACTAATTTCCTCTGCCCAGATGTGGGCTAGACTAACAAAATTAGAATTGATGAAATTGATGGTATGACTCCTGATGCTATTTCATAAAAGGTACTGCCATTCCACCTTGCTGTCTTGTACCTCACCTACTCTGAAGTGACCCAGTAGCCATGTCCTGAGGATGGGTTATGGAGAGGCCAAGTTGAGAGGCACCAGGGCCTCTTGTCAGACACATGAACCTTCCATCTTGAAGTGGATCCTCCAGCCCCAGTCAAGCCTTCAGATTTGGCTAAAAGCTAATGAGAAACTAAGCCAGAGAGTATTCAGCTAAGCAGCTCCCAAACTCCTGGCCCACAGAAACTTCAGGATAATGTTATTTTAATCCTCCAACTTTTGGGGTGTTTTGTTATGAAGCAATCTTTAAGACTTCATGTGATATGGGCCCCCTTTCAATTATAATTTCTGGCTTCTACTCTCCTTGCTCATTAAGCCCTGACCCATGTGTTTTCCTTCTTACAGCCATAGTACAAGGTATTCCCATGACCTAAAGTCCCCTTCCCCCAAATAGCACCTCCTTATCTTTTAGGTTTTAGCTTAAATGTGTATATTTCAGAGACCTTACCTAGCCTCCCTGTCTAAACCTTGTTCTTCCTCTCCACCCTTCTATTTTTATCACAATATCCTGTTCTTATTCTTTGTAGATTTAATGACAACTTATAATTATGGATTTATTTGGTTGGGGTTTTCTTGTTTATATTGGTCTTTACCCTAGAACTACAGAGCCAAGCACTCTCAATAATATTTGTGGAATAAATTTTGTAAGTGAAGTGGTTTCCATTAGTGCCAACCAGAATCATAACTAATGACCAAACACAAAAACATAGGGCCAAGTAACCCAGATTCCATTTCCTCATTTGCAATAAGCTGAATGCCCTTTCCAAATGTGTTTTTTTTTTTCTCTACAAAGAGATCTGTAGGACAGGTGGATGTTTACCTGTGAAGATGGTTCCTGCACCCTGGTGATTTGATGGTCAGAGGCAAATTAAGGGACCATGAACAAGCCAACTTGCCAGTGACTGAGAATCACAGTTACCTGCTCACAGGCCACTCTGCCTCCACAGAGTTGGCATACCTTGTTTTCCAAATCTTTCTGCAATGGCAGAATTTATCCTAACAGCAGAGTAATAGAAAAATCATGCATCTGGTAGACAGTCCCTAGTTCCTTCTCTTGTGCTAGAAGCGCTTCACTCTTCGGCTGACTTCTCCTATGACACTGAGGGGTCCTTCTCCCCTCCCTCTCATTCCAGCCCCATCGTGTCCAGCTCATTCAACTTTCCTCCTCCGTGCAAGCCTCATGGCCCACTGCGTTCTCACACTCCATCTGGTACCAACAGCACTGAGCTCAATTCACTCCTCAAGTCTATAGTGTACCTCTCAGGACATCCACAGCCTTGAGAACCCCCATCCCTAGGGTCACCATTAGAAGGATGACTTTTCCTCACACCTGAATCTGGGAGACACAGATAAATTTTCAGAGTAGCCTTCCGTGGGCACAGCCCAGGGTTTTACATGGTTGAATAGACAGATAGCCACAGCGCACTCCCCTCCCCTTTTCTTTCAAAACACCACAGGTCTTATCATATAGGTGTCTATTTCAACATATTTTATTCCTTCTCGACCAGCCTCCCCCTTGCTTACTTATACAAGAAATGGAGGCTATGCTCCATCTCTCCAGAACCATTTGCCACAGAACCACAAGGCACTGGATTTTCCTCTCTGTATCTTACTTCTAATTCCTAAGATAGCTTCTGAGAAGTTCAAGTCATCTTGTGGCCAAGTGATGTCAATCGGGGCCCCAACCAATGGTCTGGGGTCTAAGAGGCTGGGAACAGGGTCCTCAGCAGGCTGTGGGAGGAACTTTTCCAGGAGGGTTCAGGGTAGGCCACCAAAAGTGACACTGCTCCACAGAGACCCGCCTCTCAGGTTAAGTGTGCTTTAAGGGTCACCAAACAACTTAAATATCTCCTCCATCAACCCTTGGCATACGAGGAATTATTCAGAAAAATCCTTTTACTAGAAAATATGTTTCAAGCACAGCTTGAAGTCATAAAATAGGATGTTAGAGACCATCTAGTCCAAGAATAACAAACCCTGCCTGCCTACAGAATCCTGTTGTAGAGAACGTACCTGCTCATTCTGTGATGTTTGAATGTAAGGATTTGCTGGGTATTTGCCTGAACATGTTGAGTCAACTGGCATCAGTTCCTTGGGGGAAGCGTCCCTTCTCCACTCCGTATGGTCAGTTGGAGTGTACCTGATGGTATCCTGTTCCTTCCATCCTGGGTAGTAGACACATGATCCAGGCTGATTATGGTACACCATCTCTGGCCTCAGTGATTGTTGCAGAGAGAATGTGTGACTCCCGCAGGATTAGAGTCTTTTCTATGATATGCATATTAAGCTAGCAAGCTGAGGCTGCCCCGTGACCTCTTCTCTGTGACATAAGGAAGCCTATAGGCAGCCTGAAGACAAGGCAAGTCCTACAGAATGGGGGAGAGCAGAGGGAGGGAAAAACTTAAACAATAGAGTTTGATCTACTGGTTCCAGCTATACCCAAAGAAACCAATAAATTCCTTTTTTTTCTCTCATACTGAGCTTTTTATTTGTTTTTTTTGTCTTTCACCACTGAACCAGGGCCTCAGGCATGTCAGGAAAGTGTTCTACAGCTGAGAGGTACTTCCCTAATCCCCCAAATTTCCTTTTTATTTTTATGTTTGGTTGTTGTTGTTGTTGTTGTTGTTGTTGTTTTAAGACAGTGTCTCCCTAAATTGCTCAGGTTGGGCTTCAATGTGTGATCTTCTGGCCTCTGTGTCCCAAGCCAAGAGCAATACATACAGCCTGTTGTGGCTTAGATGTGAGGTGGCCCCTGCACAGGTTCCGGTGCTAGTACTGGAATATTTAGAAGTGAAACAGTGGAATTAGGAGAGCTATAACCTTATCAGTCATCTATATTGAATGGACTTTCTGACTGATTACTTGTAGGCAGGAAGGACGTGGCTGAAGGAGGTGGGTCACTGGGACCATGCCCTGGAAGGGTGCCTCCTCCCTGTGACCCTTGCCCCACCCTCTTTCTGTCTCTGGCTCTCCCTCTGCCTCTTTGCCGCCCTCCAGTGAGCAGCTTTCCTCTGCTGGGCTCTTCCTCCATGATGGGCTGACTCACCTTGGGCCCAGAGAAATTGAGTTGGCCATCTTTGATCTGATCCATGATCCCCAGGTAAATGTTTCCTCCTCTAAGTTGTTCTTGTTGGGTTTCATGACCACTGGGATGGAAAAGCTCATCAAAACACTGCCATACAGCCGGGAGAGGTGGCTCATGCTTGTAACCCAAAAGCTCGAGAGGCTGAGGCAGGAGAATCATGAGTACAAATGCACCCTCAGCAGGCACTTAGCAACTCAGCGAAACCTGTCTCTAATAAAATATATATAAAAAGTCTGGAGATGTGGCTCAGAGGTAAGCACACCTGGGTTCAGTCCCCAGGACCAAAAAAAAACAAAAACAAAAACAAAAATACTGCCATATGCCATCATGCCCAGCTTGATAATTATAATTGTGTGTTTGTGGGGGAGGGCGGGAGCTGGGTTATGAACCAGGTCCTTGCCCATGTAGGAGAAGCACTTTTTAGATACACATTCCATCCCTAGGGCTGGAGCCTCACAGTCTAACCACCTCCTCAAGGCTCATCTCTCAATGCCGTTATACTGAGATTGAAGTGTCAACAGGTACTTGGAGAGACACACATTCCAACCACAGCACCAGGTAAACAACAACCCAGGGAGTTGATCCCCACTAGATGTGCCCTGTGTGAGGTGAGTCCTTCAGGTTGACCTGAAAAACACCAGGTTAGGAACTCAGATCTCCATGCAGGTAGAAAGATGTCTGCTAAAACCAATTCATGACAATTATAAAAGCTAGTGCCATTTTTGTTTTCCACAAGATATGAGATTCATGTGAGAAACTGATGTGACTACAGCTTCTACCTCAAGGCCTGTCCAGAGGGAGGGGGCGTGACCCTTGTCCTTGGAAAAACCCACAGAATACTCATAGGCAGATAGCCACTCTGCTGAGTTGTTTGTAAATAGGGAGAGATCTGCAGGAGCCAGGTGTCCTTGACTCAGTCAGGCTAGGTTAGGACCCATAGCAACCCCCTAGCAACCACCAATCAGCATGAGACAGGGAAAATACCTGGGATGCCAGATGATCCCCCAGTAGTTTATGGTGGTTGATAACATGTTGGGAAACCATGTAGTTCAGCACGAACACCCCTCACGGATTAAACCCATCAGTTCAAACGAATCCCCCTCTTGAACTAACTAATCACCCTTACCCAACTTGTTCCCCGCCAGTGAATGTGCTGATCAATGTTAAGAGTTGTTGTTTGATTTTCCCACGGTATGTAATGATTTGCTGTGTGATGTTGTGATGCATAGAGTATCCCCCCAAAAACCTATAAAATCTCACTGAACAAAAGACCGGGGCTCACTCCTCCGGACCGCTGCGTTGGAAATGATTGTGAGTCAGGCTCGAGTTTGCAATAAAGACTCTTGTGTGATTGCATCAGATTCGGCTCCTGGAGGTCTATTGGGGTCCCACTAATCTGGCATTACACATGCAGCAGAAAAACCCAACTGTATTCTATGGTATTGAACACACAGTGCCTGTGCATGTAACACTGGGACATTAGCAGCTGAGGGGTTGGGCATGGAGAAGCACAGCAGCACCATTCTCTACACTACTGAAGTTGCCCTGCTGAAGATTCACATCAGGGTTGTGTCCTTTTCTCGAATTAAATGGAACCACAGTGGAAACCGCTAGGAAATTCCCACAGGACATATCTAAAGTGAAAGGGACAAGAATTAAAATGTTTCCCCACAAACATTAACTCAGCAGGAAAGCAGATAGTCATAGAATGACATAAATCACACTGAATCAAAATTTGTCCTGTGCTGGGCATGGTGGAGCATGCCCATAACACCAGGGGCTCAGGAGGCTGAGGCAAGAGGATAGTGCAAAAAGCAAGGCATTAAGCAATTTAGTGAGACCCTGTCTCTAAATAAAACACAAAAAAGGGCTAGGGATATGGCCCAGTGGTTGAGTGCCCTAAGTTCAATCCTAGTACCCCAAAAAATAAATGAATAAATAAAAAACTTACCCTGCTCTCCTTATAAGGAAGCAAGCCACATTGAAACAAGAGTCCACTATGCTCTCCTTATTTTATTTATTTATTTATTTATTTATTTATTTATTGGTTGTTCAAAACATTACAAAAAAACTCTTTCTTCTCTCCATTTTTTTTGCTTTATGCAAACTCTGTTGATTGGTCTTCAGGTTCACTTACACTGTACATCCTGGGTGACCTGAGGTTCTGATTGTTGTTGTTGTTTTTCAATTTGATTATAAGGGTTTTTAAAATTAAAAACTTAGGTTCATACAAAGTTGCTTCAGATGTAGAATAATTTGAATTTTCTTTGCTGATAGAGAAGACCAGACATGGAATTTCTTTCCCTGATTCCTAGGTCTGCTATATCCCCTTGACCTTGAAGCAGGCTGTCTATCCCTGTCAGGACTATAAGATCTGACCTTGACATTCATGGATATTTCTATGAGTTTTTGAGTGATGGGAGTACAGTATTTAATGGACCACTGTATTTCCGACATGTTCTTCTGCTTGCTGAACAAATTTTAAATACTGTAACTCCTTGCAACCCTCTCCCCATGAGGAAAAATCTAAATAAGTCTACCATACCCACTGGTTAACCAAAGTACCTTTTTTTTTCTTTCTAAAATATAAGACTTCCACATGTCTCCATTTTCAAGGATGATAAGACATAAAATGGGTCTGATTCATATTTCAGAAATTTAAATTAAATGTAGGGAGGTTCTTAACATGTGAGGGAAAGGGAAGTTCTCTCCATCTCTAAGATTCTTTATCAGAGAAGTTAGAATTTAAAGAAGAGTAGGGGGAGGAGGAATAAAATTCTTTTTCTTCAGGGATCATTTTGCCCTGGCATTTCTGAAAATGTGGTACTTTAAAATGAATTGGAGGAATGCTAGCCTGCATTCCTACAGACAGACTGATGAGATTCTGAGATAATCCTGATTATAATTGCTTCAAGACTACAAGAAGGTGCTCTATCAAGACTGGGAGGTGAGCGGCTGGGGCTGGGGCTCAGCAGTAGCACACTTGCTTGGCATGTGTGAGGCACTGGGTTCAAATCTCAGCACCACATATAAGTAAATAAAATAAAGGCCTATCAACAACTAAAAAAAAAATTAAAAGAATGGGAGGTGAGGGCTGGTGTTGGAGCTCAGCAGCAGAGCACTTGCCTAGTATGTGTGAGGTACTGGTTTCGATCCTCGGCATCACATAAAAATAAACAAATAAAATAAAGGCATTCTATCCATCTACAACTACAAGAATTTTTTTTTTAAAAAAGAATAGGAGGTTAGAAAAATGTCTGTGAGATAAGATTGGGAAGTGAGAGAAACTTTTAAAAGGCACTGGGTTCAGTGGCACAAACCTGTGATCCCAGTGACTTGGAAGGCTGAGGCAGGAGGATCCCAAGTTTGAGGCCAGCCTGGGAAACTTAGTGAGTCCCTGTCTCAAAAGTAAGAAAACAAAAGGAATGTACCTCAGTAATGCCCCTGGGTTCAATCCCCAGGACCACCAAAAATGAGGAAAAAAGTTAAAAGGCAAGAGAAACACATTCTGGATTAGAGTAGGAAGAGAAAAGGCCACGTGCCGGGGGATGTTGTAGCTTGCCTGTGAGATCTGCTTCTCCAGTCCCTTAGTGATGATCGCCCTAAATGGCTTTTTCCCTATCAGCATAAAATACAGAGTGACTCCCAGGCTTCAGATATCCTCCAGGGGACCCTTGAAGTCCCTCTGGATGATTTCAGGGGCACAGTACAGGAGAGTACCCCCTGAACCCATCCAGATTGCCTCCCACTTAGCAAGTGTCCATCACAGCTGGTTTTAATGTAATTTATGCTCTTCCTCCTTCCTGCTTCCTGGAATGTGTTGAGATGGTTGGAGCTCTCTCAGCTATCTTGGATCATGAGATGACCTTGAGAATAGAAGTCACTTTACTGAAGTGACTGTGATCCTCTGGCCTCAGTCTTCCAAGATAGTAACTAAAAAGTATAGCCGGCTAAATTTCTGATGACACAGGAAAGATGCTCTAACACTGGACACTTACTTCCAGACAAGAAACTGGTCTCAATTTCAGCCAGATATTATGCATTCTTCTGTTACATGCAGCCCAAACTAATTCAAACTAATGCAACCAGGGTTCACTGTTCGGGTAAGTTCCCCAAACATAACAACTTAAGCCCTCCGAGGCCAGGGACCCATGGAAAATGAGGAGAAAAGATCAATTCAAGGAAAAAGTACAAAAGACCAGTTCAAGAAAACAAAAATACAGCTATCAGATCAGCTCAATCACTGAGAGTGTTATGGTTACAAAACAGAAAATATTCCTCTAACCAGCCCAAAGATGGTAAGATGACCATTTGCCAGACCAGAAGGAAATAATTTTAAATTTTATTGGGTTTCAGTCCAAGTCTCTAGAGGAAGCATAAAAGAGACTAGGAGTATTGTTAAAGGTGAAAGCTGGGTGGAGGGAAGATGGATAAGGCTGACTGTCTCAGGGCTTTAGCTGTATAAAGGCTAAATGACTCCTATATAGATGTTAAGATACGGGGATCAATGTGGAGGGACATCCAGATCCTAAAGCTGAACCAGTGAGGCCTCTCCAATATCACCCCGAGAAATAACCTCCTGTCAAGGACAGCACATATGAGTAAGAATATCAAATTACTTTTTCCTTTTATTGATCTCAGCTGATCTATTAATCTGGGTCAGCCTGTATGAAAAAGAGGCTGGTCCTATTAGTGTCGTCTGGAATATTGGGCTTGTTTAATTATGCTTGGCATCTAGATCGCCTTAGAACTTTCCTCATGAAAGATGTTATTGACACTCTCAAGAAGGGAGTTCTTTATAACACAGTATTTTCTGGAGAGAATTTCACCTGCCAAATGGGAAAACACAGCTTGTCAGGCAGACTTGTGGAGCATTTTTCATGCTCCATGAGGTTTCTCTCAGCTGGCTGTGATCTGGGCCATTTTCAAGATCTCCTGAGAGCCAAGGAATGATGCCCACACACCAAGATGCACATGCCAGCCCTCCTAGCAACACCTCTGTGCTTGGGCCCCTTTGGCTCTTCAGAGGTACAACAGGGTTTTAGAAAGAGCAATGGGCTTCTGATGTAGGTACAAATTCTGACTCTGCCTGACTTTCACATGGCCACGGTAATACTTACTGTAGATCAGTTAACTTCCCAGGCCTTCAGTACACTTATTTGTAAAGTAAAGGGCTCAAGTATTCTTTTATTTGTTTTTTCCTTTGCAGTATTGGGGGTTGAACCTAGGGGTATTTAACCACTAAGCCACGTCCCCAGTACTTACAGTTTTTATTTTGAGACAGGGTCTCACTAAGTTGCTGAGGCTGGCTTTGAACCTGTGATCCTCTGGCCTCAGTCTTCCAAGTTGCTGGGATTACAGGCATGCACCACCACACTCAGCTCAAGTGTTCTTTTAAAAAGCTTTCTGGGGCTGGGTATATAGCTCAGTTGGTAGAGTACTTGCCTTGTATGCACAAGGCCCTAGGTTCAATCCCCAGCACCACCAAAAATAAATAAATAAATAATTTAAATGGGCCACGTGAGCTACGCTGGGTTCGATCCTCAGCACCACATATAAATAAGATGTTGTGTCTGCCCAAGACTAAAAAATAAATATTAAAAAATTCTCTCTCTCCTTCTCTTTAAAAAAAAAACTTTCTGCTTTAAAATATTATAAATTTGTGGGGTTTCTTATCTGGAATAAAAAAATGAAAATTCATCTATGTTTTTTCTTTGAACATGAGCAATTATTTTTTCTCTCTTTTTTGAGTCATAATTGACAAAATTCAATATATCGAAGGTACATAAGGTAATGATTTGATATGCATATTTATTGTGAAATGATTACCACAACCAAGTTAGTTGACATATCTATCACCTCACTTAGTTACTGTTAGGCGGGTAAAGACATTTGATCTAAGAAAATTTCAAGTATTCAGTGCAATATTATCATTTATAGTGATTATTTCTTATTACTCTAATAATCCACATACTTTGACCAAAAATACATACTAGCAGTAAGATTTAAAAAGTATATCTTCCATAATCTCACCACTTAACGTTAATTATATATATATATATATATATATATATATATATCCTTTCAGACTTTTATCTAAGTATGATTTTTTAGAAATATTTTTACAAAAACATATCATATCTAGCCTGGTGCTGTGGCAGAGGATGAGGCAGGAGGATCGTGAGTTCAAAGCCAGCCTCAATAAAAGCAAGTCACTAAACAACTCAGTGAGACCCTGTCTCTAAATACAATACAAAATAGGGCGAGGGATGTGGCTCAGTGGTCAAGTGCCCCTTAGTTCAGTCCCCAGAACCAAAAAAAAAAAAATCACATCCTATCAACTGTTCTGTAAGCCTCTTTTTCATTGAACACATTGAAAACGTGTGTGTGTGTGTGTGTGTGCATGTACATATGCATAGATCATGTTAAATGATAACATAGTATTCTAAGAATATACTAAAATTTATTTCACCAAACTCCTTGTTTTTACTATTATAAATATTGCCCTATTGAACAACCAGACATATAAATCTTGTCTAACTTTTTTTAATTTCCTTGGGGAAAATTCCTAGATGTAAAATTCCTGAATTTAGCAGTATTCTCTTTACAAGGATTTTATACAAACTGCCTTCCAATGAGTTGTATGAATTGACATTACCTACAATAGTGTGTAAGGATGGCCTTTGTTCCAGGCATGGCAGCTACTCAGGTAGACTGAGGTAGACATATTGCCAAGTTCAAAGCCAGCCTTGGCAACTTAGCAAGATTCTGTCTCAAAATAAAAAGACAGGGATGTAGCTCAGTGGTAGAGCATTCTGGGTTCAGTACCACAAAAAAATGTAAATAAAAAAGAATGCCTTTCTCTCGTTCCCTCCCTCATTCCCTTTACTTTTTATCATTCTGATAGGTCTGTTTTACTACTTTTAATTGTTCATTTTTTAATAACCACTGGGATATATTCTTTTTAATTTTTCTTGCAGATTTGTGTATTTTCCCTAGAAAACTGTTCGTTCATGTCCAGTGTCCATTTTTCAGTTGGGACTGTTGTAGGGCTCTTTGGTAGAGGTAGTGCTGCCCCCTTAAATATGACAGATGGAGGAGATTTGACAGAGGCAAGGGTGAAGAAGGCCTCCAACAGTGCCCTAGGTAATCAGAACTCTGGAGCTGGGGAATAGGCCCACGTGCACCCTGCCTCTCCATCCTGCATTTTTATCCCCTAGTAATCCACTCCAGAGAACAGAGAGGAGAGAGACATAGAACCTGTGTCCCTAAGGATGTTGCGAGAGCTAAAGCAACCTTCCAGGTGACTCCCTGAACCTTAGCTTCACAGCAGGTCAGGCACAGGGAGATGCAGAGCAGCCCAGGAGCTGTCAATCAGAAAAAGTGACTAGAAGACAAGACTATGAGTGATAGCATGAGGATAAGGGTTGTTTTCAAAACGTCCAGCTGCTCCACTTATATTCATCCCACATTTATGCTTTTTGTGTTTTTAACAAATATTTCTTGAGTATTTTCCATGAGCCATGGACTATACTTACCAAAATAAATAAGTACACTATAGTAAATTGTTACTTACATAATGCTTTGGTTTTTGTTCATTCAAAAGGATTCCATTCTCAGGGTTCAGCATTCAGATGACTGTGTGTATTTATTTTGGAATAGTTTGGAAACCCAGAGCACTCAACCGAAAAGGCTCTGAAGGCACAGAATGGAAGACTGCCTCCAAATGGTATGTTGCTTCTGTAGAGCTGTGAGATTAGACAGGACCTGGAAACAACATGTGCAACTGCAACACTGCCCTAAATTGTTTCTTTGAGGGTGGGAGAATTGATAGAACCCAATTTACTGCCAACTTATGTTGTAGGAATGTGTTCTCCCAAAAGGCAAATTCATCAAGACCTGTACTCAGTAGTGATGATGGTGAAATTAGTAGTGGTAGTAGAGCATCAGATCATTTTTACAATTATATGTAACAGTTTAATGCCAAAATCTCCAGACTGTTGCCTTGAGAGAAATGGCAACTTCTGCAGATGACCCCTTGGCAGGTATTCAGTAATTCACTACAGCTGACTCAGAAGATTTCAAAATCAGTCGAGTCCGGCCCCTCTTCTTTGTCTGCCCCCAAATACCACTTTCTGCAGAGTAAAATCAAAATCAATAGTTCAGTCATGTGTATCATCTGGAAGCTATGAGATAAGACAATGAATAAGGTGCTCCTTCTTTATTACTTCCCCGTTCTGTGGCTGACTCTGTATTTGTAGACAGTTTTCACATTTCATACCGCTGGCCCAGCTGGTTTCACCTTTCTGAGCTTTGTTTCATCAGACCAGAGGCTAAATAACACAGCTTGCAGCTTCCAGACACAGGATGGGGAGCAGGGGATATTCTGCACCGTCTCTAGGAATCTTCCAAATAGATAATCATTCAGGAACACAGACCTTTGTTTCAGTAGTTCGGGAGAATTCATTCTCAGTAGAGAAAACTCATTTGCTCATGGCAGTGATTCAAGCTGCTAACTTCACAGAGAATATTGCTGGAGCCAAATCCTTTCTCAGTTATGGAGGTCAGAGGTGAGGCAACTGTGCTTACAGGGCAAAGCTCTTTTATGGATTCCCTTGGCTTTCTGTTCTCTTCTTTACAGCTGATTAACACTGAATGGCCATTTCTTTTTTTAAAAAAAGAAAAATTCAATCCCTCGATTTAATTAACTTCCCTATCACAGTGTTTACCACAGCCTGCCGGAATCTAGACAATGACTTGAGACTTTATAATACTTGATTTCTGTTCAATGTAATTCACTGTTGCAGCTCACTAAACTCCCAAGTATTATCTCAGCAATGTGTGGTCAAAATAAGGCCTGGACTTAACCCTTGGCTAACATAGGAGGAGTCTTGAAGGCTGAGCTAGCATACCCATTGTAGCTGATTGATCAACCTGAAACTCTTGGCTCTGGTTTGACACTTTGCCTCCACTCCACCATCAGCTTCTAAAACTGGTTTTTCCATCCTTCTGCCAACTCCAGACATACTGATAGTCTGAATTTTATTATTGCGATTTTAACAAACTGTGGGGTCCTACTTTCTGCTTCATTCTTTGAGCAATCAGCCAACAAGTGTTCGGGAATCCAGAGAGCAGGTTTTCTTTTCTACATTCACTGACTGCCTATAGATATACACCATCATATGCATTTTTGCTCTTCAGTGCAGTCAGGTGGAAGCAATGCAGTAGAGTGCTTAAGAGCTGCACCAAATTGCCTTCGTTCAGATCTACCTCTGACATTGAGCCATTATGTGATCCTGGGCAAGTTAACTGATTGCTCCATACCTCATTGTCCTCATATATGAAATGAGGAGAATAACAGTATCTACCTTGAGGCTGCTATATAGAAAATTAGTTAACAAATATAAAACAATTAGAATGTTTGGGCCCACGGTGGCCCTCATAGTACTCACTCACAGTGAGGCTTTATTAAGGATGTCCTTACTGAAAGATCATTATTTCATTGAGGAGTGGAACTGTCAGTTATTTATGACTGTCATCTCAACTCTCATTCACCTATTACCTCTCTGTAGGGGACTAGTGAGTGATCAAGCCACAAAGGCGAACCCTCCACAAATTCTACCCTCAATTGTCTTGAGGATTTTGCACATACATCATGATCCCGTGATGAGCTGCTGCATGAAGAAGTCACCTTGCAATAGCCTGACTCTGACAGAGTCAGGGCCCCATATACCATAGGATCATATGAAGTGTCCCAAGAATCTGATGTCCAATTCATTATTTCCTTTAGGCCTTTCTAAATTACATGCCTCACTATTGTTTGTGATCTCTGTTCCTGAAAAAAACCAGGACACTAGAAAAGAAAGAATTCTGTCTCCTTTTAAAAAAACAAAACAAAACTCTAGAACGTGTTACTATATATTATTTACCATAAAATGCATTTTTTTCTTTAAGATGAGGGTCTCATTATGTTGCCTATGCTCATCTCAAACCCCTGGACTCAAGCAATCCTCCCTCCTCCTCAGCCTCCTAAGTAGCAGGGACTACAGTAGCTATGTGCTCAGCCTCTAAGGCACATATTTGTTTTCACCTGTTTACTTCTTCAAAATTGGATGCAGCAACAAAGTTTTGCCATTGCCCACATTGCAAACATGGTCGCAGCCCCTCACCTGTTCCTGCATTTGAGTGACAGGCATTGTGTGTAGCACAAGATTTGAGATTTACCATTATTAAAGTGTCTTCAAAAAGATTACACTGGGCCAGGCACAGTGGTGCACACCTGTAATCCCAGCCACTTGGGAGGCTGAGGCAGGAGGATCACGAGTTCAAAGCCAGCCTCAGCAATAGCAAGATGCTAAGCAACTCAATAAAAATGAAACCCTGTCTCTAAATAAAATAAAAAATAGGTCTGGGGATGTGGCTCAGTGGTGGAGTGCCCCTGGGTTCAATCCCTAGTACAAAAAAAAAAGATTACACTGTGATTCAGATCACAATAAAAAGATACAGAAAGGCATATAAACAAAAAAGTGTAATAGGTGATAAAAAAAAATTATGCCTAGTCAGTCTAAAAGAGTGCTTTCATTAAACATAAAAAAACTTTAAGTGCTAAGAAAGCATTGTGACAGTTTAGTTGGCAGCATTTTCTTGTTTCTTCATGGTACATAAAATAATGACTCATTTTATAAAATTAAAAGCTTCTTAGATGTAATAAAAATACAGTACATTTTAAAGTGCTAGTAACAGTTAGGAGATTCTAATTCAGTTATCTTGAAATTTTCTTCAATACTCCAAATCTTCAATTTATAGCTGAGCCAACTTCCACCTGCACTAAAATTTAATTAGTTTTACAACTCATCTCATTTTTAAACCTAAATATGTTTTGAAAAAAAATACATTATTATAAGCTGAAGCTTTTGATGTGCTAGTCAAATTATTTTAATATCAAGTAAAATAAATCCATTGCCATTAAGATAAATGAAAAAAAGTTTGACTACCACATACAATCATCTTATAGTAGAATGCAGATGTGATTTAGATGATGTCCTACCTTCTCAAATACATCGCTTCCTCCCAGCACAGAGGCAGGTCCTTCACGTTTGCAGATTCTCTTTGCATTTGTTTTCAAGAAATTCCCACTGAAAAGGCCTGTACAAGCTGAACTCACAGAGAGTTAGCTGCCAATTTAGGGTTCAACTCCTCCATACTCATAATTTCCAAGCTCATTTTTCTTGCTTAGGATTGCAAAATTCGGTGCCCTACTTTGGTTGTGAAGACTGACTCTCTGGAGTTCACAACCCTCTTGGAATACTTTGCCATGAATTCTTACCAACATTTTGTAAGAATAATTTTGAAAGTTTAGGGAAGAGTCTAATATTATCCTAGGGAAATAATTTTCAAGATTGGTACTCATCCTTCAATTTACTTTCAACTTGTAAACCCAGTCATATGTCTTCTTTGACTCAATAGAGCATTACTCTTACATATGGGCAGGATTCTTGTAGCAACAAGATGAGGAAATCCTGTTTATCAGCAAGTGACACTTTCTCCACTTTGCACTTCTCACTAATTATGGCTGTTAAGTTTTCCGGGTCCTATCACAAAGACCAGCTCATTAACTTTAATTATTTTTGAAATTCATTGGCTCCATTACAGAATGAAGCTGGCACGTGCCAGAGGGTTACTGTTGCAGAAATTAATTAACAAGTGAGTGAAACCTCTTACTAGCGGATACTTGTTACTATCTCTTTTTTTCCCCTATTAAACCAGTTCAGAGTGTGCTTAAGACCCCACACATTAGAGGCAGAGGAAAGGTGAGAGCTGAGTGTTCAAGACATAAGAAATTCAAGTCTCGGGTCCAGGCCAGGAGCAGAGTTCCTTTTCCAACATTTTCCCAACTAAATCAATGTAAGGTCTGGATTTAGAAAAGTCACAGATCAGTCAGTTCCCAAATCATCTCCAGCTGGTGTCTATATTTAGTGATGTAGAAGTTGACACTTCAAAGCTGGTCTAGAATCCTTCTGCATGGCAACCTGTTAAAATTAGATTTCAATGGCTCACAAAATTCCTCTGTTCTGTGAAGATGTGGCACTTTTCTGGTATTCTTTAATCATCAAACTAGTTAGAATATACTGTTGCAGATTTCTCTATGAAGTCCACATCTGTTCCAATTTCTCTTTTTGAAAGTATCTTTCTGATATGGAAAAGTAGTCTCCCACACTGCTAGAGGCAATATAAGTTGGTAGAATTTTTCTCTTCCCCACCCCTTCCTGTCCCTCCCTGCCTTAAAAGCAAGCTAAATGTAAGTATTAGGTGTCATGAAATGCCTATACCATTTAACCAAGACCTCCACAAGTATTTTGTCCAAGGAAATAAGAAGAAATGTGGGCAAAGATTTATCAACAAGGATATTCACTGCAGCCTTAACTATAGTCATAAAATATTAGAAGAACCTAAATATTCCAAATAGGAAGTTTATTAAATAAATTCTAGAACATCTACTTGAATATTAGACAATCCACAGCTGTGAGGTCATAGAATATATGACAGAGGAAAATGTGTACTATATTTTGTGAACTGAAAGAATCATGTTGCAAAACTACATATAGTATCACGATTTTAAATGTTTAGATACATTTATAACAGTTGAATGGAAAAATTACAACAAAATTTAATTTTTACATTGTATGTATTTAACAACTACCACTCTTAAAATCAGAGAAGGAATATCACATGATTTTTAAAAATATTTATATTTTAGTTTTTGGTGTACACCACATCTTTATTTTATTTTTATGTGGTGCTGAGGATCGAACCCAGCTCCCCGAGCATGCCAGGTGAGCACGCTACCGCTTGAGCCACATCCCCAGCCCTCACATGATTTTTTTAGAAAAGTTCCTAAGGAAGAAGACTGATTTGTTGAAGACTTGTCATGTGCCATGTACTGAGCCAGCACATTTTGCATATGTTATTCCAATTAATAATCACAATGATCCTGTAAGGTAGATACTATTATTCTTTTTAATATCTTATTTTTAGTTACATGACAGTAGATGTATTTAGACATCTCATACATACATGGAATATAGGTTCTCATTTTTGTGGTTGTACATGATATGGAGTTACACTGATCATGTGTTCATATATGAACATAGGAAAGCTGGGTCCAATTCATTCTACTGTCTTTCCCATTCCAAACCCCCCACATCCCCCACTCCCCCATCCAGTCTGGTGAGCCTCCACTCCTCTCTCCCTCCTGCCTATTGTGAGTCAGCATCCACTACCAGAAAGAACATTTGGCCTTTGTTTTGGGGGGGATTGGCTTATTTCACTTAGCATGATGGTTTCCGTTTCCATCTATTTACTGGACAATGCCATAAGTTTGTTTTTTACGGCTGAGTAGAACTCTATTGTATATATGTACTCATTTCTTTTATCCACCTAGGGCACCTAGGTTGGTTCTATAGCTTGGCTATTGTGAATTGAGCTGCTGCAAACATTGATGACACTATTATTATTTTTTCTTAATTATTTTTTAAAATTTATATGCGACAGCAGAATGCATTCCAATTCTTATTACACATATAGAGCACAATTTTTCATATCTCTGGTTCTATACAAAGTGTATTCACACCAATTTGTGTCTTCATACATGTACTTTGGATAATAATGTCCATCACATTCCACCATCATTTATAACCCCTTGTCTTTTCCTTTCCCCTCCAACAACTCTGCCCTATCTAGAGTTCACTATTCCTCCCATACTCCCCCTTCCTACCCCACTATGGATCAGCCTCCTTATATCAGAGAAAATATTTGGCATTTGGTTTACTGGGATGGGCTAACTTCACTTAGCATTATCTTCTCTAATTCCATACATTTACCTGCAAATGCCATGATTTATTTTCTTTTATTGCTGAGTAATATCCCATTGTGTATATATGCCACATTTTTTTTATCCATTCATCTATTGAAGGACATCTAGGTTGATTCCACAGTTTAGCTATTGTGAATTGTGCTGCTATAAACATTGATGTGGCTGTGTCCCTGTAGTATGCTGTTTTTAAGTCCTTTGGGTATAGACCAAGGAGAGGGATAGCTGGTCAAATGGTGGTTCCATTCCCAATTTTCCAAGAAATCTCCATACTGCTTTCCATATTGGCTGCACCAATTTGCAGTCCCACCTGCAATGTATGAGTGTACCTTTTGCCCCACATCCTCGCCAACACTTATTGTTGTTCATCTTCATAATAGCTGCCATTCTGACTGGAATGAGATGAAATCTGAGTAGTTTTTATTTGTATTTCTCTAATTGCTACTGATGATGAACATTTTTTCATATGTGTGTTGATTGATTATATATCATCTTCTGAGAAGTGTCTGTTCAGGTCCTTGGCCCATTTATTGATTGGGTTATTTGTTTTTTTGGTGTTTAGCTTTTTGAGCTCTTTATATACCCTAGAGATTAGTGCTCTATCTGATGAGTGAGGGGTAAAGATTTTCTCCCAATATGTAGGCACTCTCACAGATTGTTTCTTTTCCTGAGAAGAAAGTTTTTCATTTGAGTCCATCTCATTTATTGATTCTTTTTTTTTCTTTGGATGGTGTTTATTTCTTTGTCTATCTGCAAAACATTTACTTTCCCAATCAATAGGCAAAATTATCAAGGGCCTTTAATTTTTGTCTAATAGAAAAATATAATCTGCCAGATCAAAAGAGAATTTGGTATTTTCAACTCTTGAGACTCATATTCCTAAATAATCATATTCAGTATTGTAGGAATTTTAATTATGTGTTTATCCATATGGCTATAGAACTGACATTTCACTTACATCAAAGCTAAACTGTTTATAATTCTTTCATGATAGTTAAGATGAGGGCCAGATAACCATAAAATACTTTAAAAAGCTAGCCAACTAACACCAGGCCAGAAGAATAAAGGCTGCAGAGAGGGAAAAAATGCAAACAAAGATGCTAGGTCTTTGTGGAATGAGATAGGACCCTAATAAGTTCAGTATTAGCCTAAAAGTAACAATGTTCATTTATTGATTCTTGATTTTAATTCTTGAGCAAAGGAGTCTTATTAAGGAAGTTGGGACCTAATCTCACATGATGGAGATTTTTTTTTCTATTAGACACAGAGTCTCTGGTTTTATTCCTAAGTCCTTGATCCATTTTGAGTTGAGTTTTGTGCATGGTGAGAGAGAGGAGTTTAATTTCATTTTGTTGCATATGGATTTCCAGTTTTCCCAGCCCCATTTGTTGAAGAGGCTATCTTTTCTCCAATGCATGTTTTTGGCAACTTTGTGTAATATAAGATAATTGTAATTTTGTGGGTTAGTCTCTGTGTCCTCTATTTTGTACCATTGGTCTACCCGTCTGTTTTGGTGCCAACACCATGCTGGTTTTGTTACTATTGCTCTGTATTATAGTTTAAGGTCTGGTATAGTGATGCCACCTGCTTCACCCTTCCTGCTAAGGATTGCTAATATCAAAGACATAGACAAATTTCTAGAGTCATATATTTTGCCCATATTGAATCAGGATGATATACACAATTTAAACAGATCAATTTCAAGTGATGAAATAGCAGACGCCATCAAAAGTCTACCAACCAAGAGAAGCCCAGGACCGGATGGACACACAGCCGAGTTCTACAAGACCTTTAAAGAAGAACTAATACCAATACTCGTCAATTTATTTCAGGAAATAGAAAAAGAGGGAGCACTTCCAAACTCATTCTATGAAGCCAATATCACTCGGATTCCAAAACCAGGCAAAGACACATCAAAAAAAGAAAACTCCAGGCCAATATCTCTAATGAACATAGATGCAAAAATTCTCAATAAAATTCTGGCAAATCGAATACAAAAACGTATCAAAAAGGTAGTGCACCATGATCAAGTGGGATTTATCCCAGGGATGCAAGGTTGGTTCAACATACGGAAATCGATAAATGTAATTCACCACATCAATAGACTTAAAGATAATAATCATATGATCATCTCAATAGATGCAGAAAAAGCATTTGACAAAATACAGCACCCTTTTATGTTCAAAACTAGAAAAACTAGGGATAACAGGAATATATAAAAACTAGGGATAACAGGAACATATCTCAACATCATAAAGGCTATCTATGCTAAGCCCTAAGCCAACATCATTCTAAATGGAGAAAAATTGAAGGCATTCCCTCTAAAAACTGGAACAAGACAGAGATGCCCTCTTTCACCACTTCTATTTAACATAGATCTTGAAACACTGACCAGAGAAATTAGATAGATGAAAGAAATTAAAGGAATACACATAGGAAAAGAAGAACTGAAATAGGCACTATTTGCTGATGATATGATTCTATAACTAGAAGACCCTAAAAATTCCACCAGAAAACTTCTAGAACTAGTAAACGAATTCAGCAAAGTAGCAGAATATAAAATCAACACCCATAAATCAAAGGCATTTCTGTATATCAGTGACAAATCCTCAGAAAGGGAAACGAGGAAAACTACCCCATTTACAATAGCCTCAAAAAATAAAATAAAAGGATGGGTAAAAGAAGAGGATGGGTCAGAGTACTGCTCACTGGACTTCTTCCCTGTTGATCTGCCATGCCCAACAGTGCCCTTGCTTAAAAAAAAGTCACTGACACTACTGAAATGCTGCTCTACAGTCACTTCCTTTTATTATGATGCTGTCATTGTTAGAAGAATGCCAGAAAAAAGCATTTGCCTTTCTTCTGTTTTCTAATCTCAGGTCAGTGCCTTGCATTGGCAAAAACTAACAAGAAACCAAATTACAAGGAATTTGCAACCTGTATATAGTTCACAGGTTTCTAGCCCCTTGCAATAAGGAGAGTACACAGAAAGATTTCAGTGAAGTTGAGAGCCAACTGGACGTAAACTACACAAGTGACTAGCATTATTTGCATTTTTTAAAATTTTTTCTTAATTTTTTATATAAATAGTATCATGCCATACATATTTGTGTTAATCAGCTTTCTGTTACTGTAACAAAATACCTGAGATAATAAACATAAAAAGGAAAAAGGTTTCCAGGAGCAGTGCACATGCCTGAAATCCCAGCTACTTGGGAGACTGAGGCAGGATGATTGCAAGTTCAAGGCTAGCCTTAGCAACTTAGCAAGGCCTTAAGTCACTGAGCTGCATCCCCAGCCCTTTTTATTTTGGGTTCAATCTCCAGTACCAAAACAATAAACAAATCATTAAAAGAAAAAGGTTATTTTGGCTTACAGTGTTACAGGTTTCAGTCCATGGTCCATTGGCACCATTGCTTTGGGGCCTGTGGTGAGGCAGCACATCATGGCAGGAGCACTCAGTAAAACACATGGAAATGAGAGACAAGAACATGAAAGATAGAGAAGTCACCATCCCCTTCAAGGGCCTACCTAAAGTGGCCTAAGACTTCCTACTAGGTCCCACCTCTTAAACCACCTTTTAGAGATTTCCCTCACATTTCAATAGCACCAAGCTGTGGACTATGTGTGTACTTTCACAGTATTGGGGATTAAACCTGGGGCACTTTACCACTGAGCTGCATCCCCAGCCTTTTTTTATTTTGAGACAGGTTCTGGTTAAGTTGTAGAGACCTGATCTCAAACTTATGATCCTCCTCCCTCACCACACCCAGCAGGAACAAAAATTTAACACATGGGACACTCATCCAAACCATACCAATATCCTGCTGTTCTGTTTAATTTTATACTTTTGAAATCTACCCATGTTCATACAAAGTGGCTTTAATTTATTCATTTTAACTGCATTAGTGTACTCCATAAGGGCATTTCTATAAGGGAACTAGTGAAGAGAGAAACATAAACACAACTGGCATTGGAACAGAGAGAGTATAAAGATATTACACAGCAAACCACAAACAGTAGGTCAAATTGAAAGAAAACATTCCTAAAGTCTGTTCATTTAACACAGACTCATTGAACTTTGATCATGTCTTAAGCATTGTGCTTGACACAAAGGGCAGAAAATCCAACATGACCTGGTTTCTGCTCTCCAGCTGCCAACAACCAATCAGATATCCAGTTCCCATCAGAGAAATGAGTTCCATGAGAGAGGCATGACTAGGGCACTATGGAGGCTGAGATGGAAGGAAGGAAGGAGGGACAGAGGGACGGAGGGAGGTAGGGTGGGAGGGAGGGAAGGAAACAACAGAGCAATTTCAATTGTAAATTTAAGTAAAAGACTGTATTACAAATGGGATCCAGCACATAGTGAAAAAAATAATTCCATGACCAAAAAGACTTATTTCCAGAATGCAAAATAGTTCACCATTCTTTTTTCTAAAAAAAAATCTATAAACATAACAAGCAAAATGAGAAAAGCCATGGATTAAGTGGAAATATGTCAAAAAGTCATTTGAGAAAATTCAGTAGCTTTCCTAGCAAGAAACTATCTTCACATAATAAAGACTAGTTAACAGAAACCTCAAGCAAGCATCATATTAAGTACTGAATTACTAAATACATTTCCATTTAAATCAAGAATTAAGATACCATTAATAATCATTCTGGAATTCTTAATACAGCAAGTTCAAGGGAGGAAATAAAAAATAGGCATTGTAACTAGTGTCAAACCATGTACTAGAATATCGTTACACTAGTACTTAAGAATTGTTAAGGCATTTCCGTCAGGAATATTTGGCCTGCAATTTGAATAAGTTGCCATTAAATTAGTGGCTCTTGGTTCAAAAGTTGTATCACTGCTACCTGTCATTGTCTAAGAAAAATAGATGAGACTACATTAGCATTCATTCAATTCTTTGTCTTAAAAAAAAAAGAAACTCTATGACTAACGGTAAAATAAACATTAAAGAAGGTTATATTTAATTGTATATTATATTTAGAAAAAAATTTTTAAAAATATGACCCATGAACTACAATTCCATCTCTCACTAATCATGGTGTTACCACTTATCATGTATCTACTTTTTCTGCAAGATTGAGTGGAATGAATTCTGGAAATTTGCAACAGTTTAAATTCCCTCCAGCAGTGTGTACATATTTTTTTGCAAACATTGGGTTTCATCATGTTTTTTAAAAACCCTTGCTAAACCAGCTAGCAAAAATGGTATTATATATTTTTATTNCTTTTTTTTTTTTTTGGAGAGGGGTGTATCAGGGATTGAACTCAGGGGCACTCAACCACTGAGCCACATCCCCAGCTCTATTTTGTATTTTATTTAGAGACAGGGTTGCTTAGCGCTTCACTATTGCTGAGGCTTGCTTTGAACTCACGATCCTCCTACCTCAACCTTCCAAGCCGCTGGGATTATAGGCATGCACCACTGCACCCGGCTTGATTACTTCTAATCTACTTTCTGCCCCTATTAAGTCTGCCAATTCTGGATAGTTCACATAAATGGGGTTATATAAAATTCATCTTTTGTGTCTGGCTTATCTCAAATAGCATGTCTTTTTTTTAAAGATTTTTTTATGTGTTTTAATTAGTTATACATGACAGTAGAATGCATTTTGATACATCATACATAAATGGAGTATAACGTCTTGTTCTTCTGGTTGTATGTGATGTAGAATCCCACCAGTCATATAGTCATATACGCACATGGGAAAATAATGTCCAATTCATTCTACTAACTTTCCTACCCCTATACCCCCTCCCATCCATTTACTCCCTTCTGCCTAGTCCAAAGTACCTCTATTTTCCTTAACCCCTCCCCTGCCTATTGTGAGTCAGCATCCACATATCAGAGAGAACATTGGACCTTTGGTTTTTTAGGATTGGCTTATTTCACTTAGCATGATAGCCTCCAGATCCATCCATTTACCAGTTAATACCATGATTGCACTCATCTTTATGGCCAAGTAATATTCCATTGTGTATATACACCACAGTTTCTTTATCTATTCATCTGTTGAAGGGCATCAAGTTTGGTTCCATAGTTTGGCTGTTGTGAATTGATGTGGCTGAGTCACTGTGGGATGATGATTGAGTCCTCTGTGTATAAACCCAGGAACCAGAGGAATGAAAAATTGTGCTCTATATGTGTAATATGAATTGTAATGCATTCCACTATCATATATAAATTTAAAAAAAATTTTTAAAGAATACAAATGACAATAAATTTTGGCAAAGATGTGGGGAAAAAGGTACACTCATACGTTGCTGGCAGGACTGCAAATTGGTGCAACCACTATGGAAAGCAGTACAGCTATCCCATAGCATGTCTTTAAGGCTTATCCATGTTGTAGCATGTCTCCGAATTTCATTCGTTTTTTGTGGTTGACTGAAATTCCAAGATGTGTGTGTGTGTGTGTATGTGTGAGTGTGTGTGTGTATACATATATATTCTGATATAAATATATATTCTAATAAAAACATTCCAATATGTGTGTTTGTGTATATACATATATACACACTCTGCTGATGAGTAGTTGGATTGTTCCCATTTTCTGGCTTTATAAATAATGCTGTTGTCAACATTCATATACAAGTATTTGTTGGAGTCCCTGGCTTCAGATCTCTTGGGTTTTTAATAGAAGTAGAATTGCTAGGGTATGTGATAATTCTGTTTATTTTTTTTTCCCGAGGAACTGCCCAAGTGCTTTCCATGTTCACTATACCATTTTACATTCCCACTAGCAACTCATGAGAGTTCCAGTTTGGCGTTGCTTTGGGGGGATTCTTTTCTTAAATAGTAATCATTCAAGAGATAAGAGGTATTTTACTGTGGTTTCAGTTAGCATTTCCCTAATGACTAATGTTGAGCATTTTTTCTTGTGTTTATTGGCCATTTATATTTCTTCTTCAGAGAAATATCTACTCAACCTCCTTGTCCATCTTTTTATTGGGTTGTTTTGTCTTTTATTTGTTGGGCTGTGAGAAGTTCTTTATATATTTTGGATATTAAGCTTTTGATTAGATATATGATTTATAAATATTTTCACACATTTTGTAGGTCATGTCTTCACTTACTTGATAATGCTCTTTGATACACAAAAGCTTTTCATTTTGATAAAGTCCAATACAACTTTTCTTGTTGTTGTGTTGTTTGTGCTTTTGACATCACAGTCAAGAATCCACTGCAGTCACATCATGTACAACCACAAGAATGGGAAGTTATACTCCATGTATTCATAATATGTCAAAATATACTCTACTGTCATGTATATCTAAAAAGAAAAGAGAGAGAGAGAGAGAAAGGTATCCTTTGCTAAATCCAAGGTCACAAAGATTTTCCTCTATGTTTTCTTTTGGCAGTTTTATTGTTTTTAGTTCTTCTATTTAGGCTGTTATTATTCCATTTTTAGTTAATTTTCACATGTAGAGAGAGGTAGAAATCCAAATACATTGCTTTTCATGTGGTTATCAGCACCATTTGAAGAGATTATTCTTTCTGTCATTGAATGAGCTCAGCACCCTGGTAAAAGTCAATTGGTGCCAGGCACAGTGGCACAGGCCTGTAATCCCAGAGGCTCCAGAGGCTGAGGCAGGAGGATCGCCAGTTCAAAGCCAGCCTCAGCAACAGCGAGGCGCTAAGCAATTCAGTGAGACCCTGTCTCTAAATAAAATACAAAATAGGGTTGGGGATGTGGTTCAGTAGTCCAGTGTCTCTGAGTTCAAATCCCAGTAACCCCCCCCACACACACACACACAAAAAGTCAATTGGTGGGGCTGGGTATGTAACTTAATAGCACTTGCCTATCACACATGAGGCACTGGGTTCTATCCTCAGCACCACATAAAAATAAATAAATAAAATAAAGTTATTGTGATCATCTACAACTAAAACAATAAATTTTAAAGTCAATTGGCCATGGATGTATGGGTTTATTTCTGTACTCTCCATTCTGTTCCTTTGGTTTATTTGTCTAGCCATATATCACATTATTTTGATTACTGTAAGTAAGCTTTGAAATCAAATATAAATTCTCCAACTTTGTTCCTCTCCACTCCAAACCACCCTAAAGATTATCTGGTTATTTGGAGCCACTTGCAATTACATGTGAATTAAGGATCAATTTTTCCAACCTGAAAAAAAATTTAAAAAGACTTCGAATTTTGATAGGAATTATACTGAATTTCTAGATCATCTTGAATGTACTGTCATATTAACAATATTAAATCTTCCAATCTATAAACATTCAATTAGGTCTTCTTAAATTTCTTTAAGCAATATTTTGTAATTTTCAATGTGAGTACTGCCTATTTTAATTGTCTTTTAGAAAATTTCTAGAAGTACTTGACTTTTTCATATTTCCATGGACTATCTGATTTCATCTTCTATAATTACTTGTTTATATTGTTTGTTTTATTGCCTCTTGGTACAATAATCTTTTCCTTATTAATTTGCCCAATTTTTACATTTTAAGTCATTAATTGTTTTGTCATCTCTGGGTCTCATATATGTATTGAGAATATTCTGTTGCTGGCCTTTTCTTTTTTCTAACAATTATCTTTTGAACAGCAAAAGTTTTAAATTTTGATAAGTACAATTTTTTTGTGCTCTTTGAGTTTTATTTGTAAATCTTTGCCAAATTCAAGTTGCAAAGACTTTCCATTTTCTTCTTGTAGCATTGTAGCTTTTGTTCTTAAATTTGAATAAGAAAATGGTTTAGAACCTATTTCAAGTTAACTTTTATATGATGTGAGAAGAGTTGGGGTTTATATTTTGCATTTTATTATCCAATTTCCAGCAGGATTTGTAAAAAAAATTCCATAAAATTGCTTTGTCACCATCCTGGCACAACTGGGAGGAAAGCAGTAAGGTTACCCTCCCCAAAGAGATTGATGACGAGTGTTGTGGTTTGAATCTGGAATGTCCCCCAAAGCCTCATGTGTTTAGAGGTGGGACTTTTGAGAAATTATTGGATCATGAGAGCTCTAACCTCATAGGTGTATTAATCCATTGATGGCTGAAAGGACAACCTGTAAATGGAGGAAGTAGGTCACTGGAGGAATGCCCTCAAAAGGTTTATCTTCTCTCTGGCCCCTTTTCCTCACTCCCCTCTCTGCCTCTTGCCTGCCATGAGCTAAGCAGCTCTCTCCTCTGCTACGTCCTTCTGCAATGAAGTTCTGTCTCACCTCAGGCCCAAAGCAATGGCGCCAGCCATCCATGGATGGAATTCTTGAAACCATGAGACAAAACAAATCTTTTTCTCCTCTAAGTTGTTCTTGTCAGGTATTTTAGTCACTGTGATAAAAAGCTAACGTATCCAGCTCCACAAGATTCCTGCAGACATTATTGTAAATGCTACGTTCCACTGAGATGGCACCAGTCTGTCCTACAGTGTCCTGATCAGCCTCAAGGAGACAGGGCCTGAGATGACGGGGACATTTCATTCTTTCCCAACAACTAGATAATTCTTTCCCTTTACTAATCCATTGTTGTTATTGTTATTAATCCATTCTTTTCCCTTCTTTTTCCATCACTTTATTTCAACCTTGCCTTCATGGCTGTACCATGAATATTTCTACCATAAAAGGTCAAGAGATACCTTTGCCCTGCAATGATGTGTTCAAGTCAGGCACCATGAAGAGGTGAGGGGGCCTGAGGAGGGTCTTCCCTTTTCCAAGACATCCACTCATTAAGGATATCTCATGGTTAGAGTTCAAAGCACATTTTAGACAGATTCACAACAAACATATGACAAAACTGCTATAAACATTTATGTATAGTTTTTTTTTTTTTTTTAGGGTTTTTGTTTTGTTTAGGTTTGGTTTTAGTTTTCATTACTGGGAATCAAGCCTCATTGTTTCCAAGATTGGCCTTTAACTTGTTATCCTCCTGCTCCTGCCTCAGTCTCCCAAGTCACTGGGATTACATTGGATTACTAGGATGTTTCTCTGTTCCTAGCTATTTATAGGTTTTTGTACTGGGTATTTTGTATAGACATTTATCTTCGATAAATATCTAAGAGTGAGATCATTGGATCACATAGTGCCAAACTCTTCTTCAAAGTGGCTGTACCATTTCATATTTCCACAAGTTTTGAGCATCTTAAGTGCTTCACATTCTTGCTAGTGCTTCTCAGCTATTTTTATTTTAACAGTTCCAATAATTATGTAGTGATCTCTCATTGTGGTTTTAATTCCTATGTCCCTAAAGCTCATAATGGTAAGCATCTTTTCATGGCCTCTTTCATTGTCATCTGTACATCATTTTTTGTGTGTATGAAATGACTATTCAAGCCTTTTGTTCATTTTCAAAATTGGGCTATTTGCCCATTTTTCAAAATATATATTTCTTAGATATATGTTTTCCAAATATTTTCTTAACCTTTCATTTTCTTAATAGCATTTTCTGAACAGTCAAAATTTCAAACTTGGACAAAGTGTTGTATATGAATTATTCTTTTATAGCTTATGCTTTTTGTGTTCTACATTTTTTAAATGTCCTATATTTAGGTATATTATCTGAGTTATTATTTTTTGAGATGGGGTTTCACTATGTTGCCAGGCTGGTCTAAAACTCATGGGCTTGAGCCTCCCTCAGTCTCCCAAGTAGCTGGGACTACAGGTGTGTCACCCAGTATCTAGCTTTCTTTTCTTTCTTTCTTTTTTTTTTTTTTTAGCTAATTATTGTGAGATATAGACTAAAATTACCTCCCTTCCCTATTTCTTTCACTGTCCTCTCCTCTCTTTTCTTTTGTATATGGATGTCCAATTGCCAAGCACCATTTGATGAAAAAACTATTCTTTCTCCATTGAATTGCCTGGGTAATTTGCCTTCATAAAAAATCAATTGACCATGTATTAGTCCATTTTTCATTATTATAATGAAATATAAGTCAAGAAAAAAGTTTATTTAGCTCACAGTTTTAGAGATTCAAGGACATGGTGCTGGCGGCTCCCTGTATTGAGGGCCTTCTTGGCCATAATCAAATCATGGCAGATGGCAATATATGGAGGAAGGACACATCCTGAAAACACAAGCCAGCCAGTGGCTGGGTGGGTCAGGCTCAGGCTCTTAACAGAATCTTTGCTTGAGTACTACCTTAATCCTTTCCAAGGTCATGAATGGGGACAAACCATATCCAAACCATAGCAGACCACACATTATATATCTGTTCTGTTTCATAACAAGTCTACACTGTATCCAGTATCAGTCTGACTTGATTTCTAAAGCTTTATAAGTGCTTCATGGGCCCCTCCCTAGTCCCTGGGGTAAGTGTCAATTTTGTCTAACTCAAGTCTGGTAATTCTATTCCCTTTGACAGAGGCTGGTTAGGCATGAACATATGATACAACCTTGGCTGATAAAACATAAAAGTTCCGAAAAGCTTCTAAGACAGTTTCCCTTGATCTTAAAAAAAGATACAAAGTCAAAAATGTATTCTCTTCTCATATGCTATCATTTGACAATGTTTTGAGCTACTTTAGCCATTTTATTCTCATGAATAAAAAGATAAAAGAAACTAACTCCCCTTATATCTCTGAGACTCTGAAATTTCTATCTCCAAACTTCTTTCTATGTGAAGTACACTTTCTTCAATTTATAAACCACTTTTAACTGGCTTATATTACTTGTGACTGAAAGCATTTCGTTACAGCCCATACTAAAGGCAACATAAAGAAGAACAGACTTCACTAAAAACACCACAAGAGACACAAAGAACAGGATTAAGAAAAGCAAGAAAAATGAAGAAAAGATGAACAGAGATAAAAAGTGTCAGATGGGGGGGGGGAGGCTTTATTGAGATATCACTCCCGGGCGGAACTCGATCAGACCCACAGGGGGGACAGGAGAAGGGTCTGAGGAGAAACCTCGTGGAAGCTCGACCGGACTGGACTAAAAGGGGCTTACAGCAGGAAGGGAAGGGCTTGGGACAGGAAAAGGTGTTTCTAGGGTCCCTTGCCCCCTTGAAGTTGGTCAGGGGAGTTGGCTGAACTCCAGGATTGGCCAGGGGGTCCTACTGATTGACAGGCGTTAGTCAGAAGATCTGGGTGATTGACAGGCATTTCCACCGGCATCTGATTGATGTTCTTTGTTCTAAGTCGCCACTAAGTCGCCACCAAGTCGCCGCCACGGACCTAACAAAAAGGATTAAGAGAATATTTTTTTAGTTGTAGATGGACACAATATCTTCATTTTTATTTGTTTATTTTTATGTTGATATCTTTATTTTTATTTATTTATTTTTATGTGGTGCTGGGGACCAAACCCAGGGCCTCACACACGCAAGGCAAGCACTCTACCACTAAGCTACAACCCCAGCACAGATTAAGAGAATATTATTGATAGAGAAAATAATCAAGGAATATCTCAACATGCACACATGTAGTGTCCCTAATGGCTAAGATACAAATATTGAAGATGAACATATCTTTGAATATATAGGGTAAATTTTTTTTATATACTACTAAGGGCACCAAATGAGCTTTAACGCAATGAAAAGTATTTCCTGTTCTAAGATAGAAAGACTAAAAATCATAAAAGTGTCAATTTTCTCTAATTAATCTATAAATTTGACAAACTCCTCCCCCACCAAAAAAAAAAAAAAAACCAAAACACCAAGAATTATTTTCTTATTTAGGAAAATGGATTTGTCCAATGTGGGGTTAAGCAGATTACAGCCTATGTGCCAAGTCCAGCATATCCTGTTTTCATAAATGAAGTTTTATTGGAACACAGCCACACACACTCATTTACTTATTGTTTACTCTTGCTTACACAGTACGATGGCAGAATTAAGTAATTGCTACAGAGATCTAGGACAGGAAGGCCTAAAAATATTTGCTCTTTGGCCTTTTACAAAAAATAATTAGCTAATTTTTAATCTGGTTCACATGTAAAAATGTGCAGATAAAAGTGGAAAGAAAATTCTGAAAAGAAAAAATAAAAAGTGGCAAGTTGAAATATATTATAGTATAGTATATTTATAAAATGTGATATTGGTTCATGAATTAACAAAATACAAAGACCATATATAGAATCAAATACATATGGGTATTTTGTAATTGGTAAAGATGGGATTTTAAATCTATTTCCTCTGGGAAAAGTTTGATAATTCATTAAATCATTTTAGAACAAACAGGTGACCATTTGGGCAAAAATTAGGTTAAATCTGTACACATCAAAATAAATCACACTAGGGGTTGGGGATGTAGTTCAGTGGTATGGTATTTGCCTAGCATGTTTGAAGTCCTGGGTTGGATCCCCAGCATCACAAAGGTAAGTTAATAAATAACACTGGGCTGGTGATGTAACTCAGCAGTAGAGTGTTTGCCTAATATGCACAGGGCCTGTGTTCAATCCCCAGTACCAAAAAAAGAAAGCATATTCAGTGATTCTAATGGGACACACAATGGTTGCCTCCAGTACAGGGAATTGCATCAGCCAGTCAATTATTTTTTAATAATTCACTTATTTTTTAAAAAGTCACTTATTTATTTTTTGTGTATGCTGGGGATTGAACCCAGGACCTTGTGCATGCAAGACAAGCACTCTACCAACTGAGCTATATCCCTGAACTCTAATAAGTCACTCTTTTAAATCTGTTGGATCTTGTTCCAAATGTATGTATTACCAAAAACTGACAAATAAAAGTTATGTTTTAAAGTAATAAGATCCAAAATAACACAAGATAAATAATAGTTTGAAAGCCCCAAACCCTCACAGTTTTATATCTCTAAAAATTAATCACATATTTAAAATTTTATAATTATTTAATATCATCAAATATCTAGTCAGTGTTTAAATTGTCATGATTATCTCATGTTTTTAAAATTAGCTTTTGCAGCCTGGCATGGTGGTGCACGCCTGTAATCCCCGCGACTCAGGAAGCTGAAACAGAGGATCTCAAAAGCCAGTTTCAGCAATTTAGCAAGGACCTAAGTAACTTAGTGAGACCCTGTCTCAAAATAAAATATAAAAAGGCTGGGGATGTGGCTCAGTGTGGTTAAATGCCCCTGGGTTCAATCTCTGATACAAAAAAATAAAACCAAAAAATGCAATTAGTTTTTGCATATCGAGTCACATCTTGTATTTTGTTGATATGCCTCTAAAGTTTTTCTTTTTTTGTTAAACTACAGGCTCCCACTTCCTTTTCTTTCCCTTACATCTTATTGCTAAATAAACTAGATTGTTTGTGCTGTAGTGTCCCTATTGTACCCCCCATGGTATTGTTAAACATGCTCTTCAGTACACTATGTTTACTAACAACTTGTAGTTAGATTTTTAGAGGCTTGATCAGATTTGTGGATTTTTTTTTTCACAATTTCTTAGAAACACCATTGTAGCAACATTACCATTAATATTTTCTGACTGAAACCTCTGCAATTTTGAGTCAAAGAGGTCTCTCCAGACAGCTCAGGAATTTTAAGAATGCTAATAGGTCCCTACTCTGCTGCAGACAGGCTGCCTCAGTATTTTCTTCCCCCTGGGCTGGATTCTTCCTCCTCCAGTTTAGCAGGAGAGGTGAGGTATAAATGTAGTCACAACCCTTTAGTTCCATTTCCATTCAAGGGAGAGGCAGGATGGGGTGTAGCCAAAGAACATGAACTTTGGGATCAATTGGCCATTTACGAGTTGTGGATTCTTGGGAAAGTCATTCAACCACTCTGGGTCTCAGTTCCTACATCTATAAAATGAAGTTAATACTACCTACCCAGAATTTATTGACGATTTATTGACGATTAGAAATAATGCATACAAACAGTATCAAGGGAGATAGTTATGATAGCCATTAACAAATAGAAGCTAATATTATTGCATTAATTATTAATGTAGTAGGAAGATCTGAACTTATGGTCAGAGGCTTTAGTGCCACCTCTAGTTCTGCCACATGCCAGTTGCTATGATTAAAGCACGTCACCACCTTTCTCTTCTTCACTTAAAAAAATAAGAATAAAAATCATTGCCATAGGTCAAATAAGATATTTGGCACTGCATCATAAATGCCAATACACTCTAATGGAGTCTAAGACTGTTATTCTATTTGTTAAGGTAAACTAACACTTATTGGCACAGATTTGTATATTGTCTAAATCAGAGATCACAAACTGAATTATCTATGAATACTTCTCTCTAAGCATATTCATTATTTTGGCACACAAAGTATTATTATTAAAAAGATGCTAATTAATAACTAACATTAAGTAAAATTGGTTGATTTCATAAGAAAATGCTGTTTCTAACCTCTTTTGGAAATCACTTTGGTGATACAGGACCCTAAATGTCTTCAGTCGGGCAGAAATGAGCCGCTAAGCCCATTTAGAAGGACTTGAGATGTCCTATTGCCATGGCCCACATTATTTCCACTTTTCTCATACTCAGCCCTGTTCATTCCCTCTGTGGATACATGAGCTTGTGATCCCTGGTTACATTAGTAATATATTACTACAAATAAAGCATCAACACTGTGAATGACATTTTATCCATATTAGAGCAGGTTCAAGGTTTTCCTGTAACAATATCACTCTTACCCAATTACATTTCAATATACTTTCTTAGGAAAGGACTTGAGTTACAGTTATCAGACTGAGAATTTTACATAATCTTAGCTATGTCCCAGGTTGTCCTCCAAGTGAAAATCATTTGTTAACAGTGTCATAGGGGAAAAAGAATTTATCTTAACGTGAAATAGAGCAATCTCCTTGGGATAATATCCAGGAGGAATGAGGAATAATATGTTATCAAGCCCTTTGTAAGTCCCTGAAAGCCTCTTGACACACTGTGACCTTTAGACAGAAATCATCTCTTAACATCACAATTCTAGGTGTGCTTTAGCCACACGCTTGAAGTTGTCCCATAATATAGAAAAGAGACCACATAGAAATGAATTGCCTGAGATGGCAAGATAAGCTCCTCTCTGTCACCCAGAAGCATATAGAGACTTTGCCAACTTCTTAGTGCACCACATGGGTTTCCATTTCTCTACTACTTCAAATAAAAAGAACTCATCAAGCAAGTGAGGTGGGTATCAGAAGTCAATGGAGTTCTTGCTGCACTAATTACTGGGCTCTACCAGGATCTTTCATCTTCAAAGGACTCACAGGTAATAATCAACACAATCAGTCTTTGCCTAAAATCAGGCACCTGCAAAGGTTTCTAGAAGAACTCAGCTGCCAGGAGATAGTTGAAAGAGACAGTCCAGGGAGGACTGCCAAGCAGATTCTTTTATTTGCGAAAAAAAACAGGCTACTTTGAGTAACCAAAGTTTCAGGTAAAAATAGATTACTAACAAAAATGATAGACATGTCAAAGAAATGCAAGAGTATCTGTACAATTTGGACCTTGTCAAGTGTGTTTGCTGGGATGATCTCACCCAGCTTTAGAGACTCACTTTGACAAAATTGTTAAGACAATTCATGGAAAAGGATAGTCTTTTAAACACACAAGAGTGAGACAATTGGATATCCATATGTAAAAGAAATGAGCTTCAATACATTTCTTACTCCTTGTACAAAAATTAATTCAAAATGGATCATAGACCTAATTGTAAAATGTAAAATTACAGAAATTCTAGAAGAAAACTTAGTAGAAAATATGCATGACTTGGGTTTGGTGATAATTTTAAAATGCAATACCAAAAGTGTGACCCTATTAAAAAATGGATAAATTGGACTTCATCAAAATTCAAAACTTGGGCTCTGTGATTGATATTGTTAAGATAACAACACCAAGCTGAAAACTGGGGGAAATTTTTGTAAATCACATATCTGTTAAGGGCTCATACCCAAAACATAGGTAAAAACTCAACAATACAAAAACAAACAACCTAATTTAAAAACGGGCAAAAGATCTGGAAAAACACATCCACAAGAAAGATATATGGATACCATCTAAGCATAATGAAAAGCTGTTCAAGAGCATTTTTTACTAGGGAAATGAAAATTGAAACCATAATTAGATGTCACTGCACATCTAAGAGAGAGGTTAAAATAAAAAACTAGGGCTGGGATTGTGGCTCATGGGCTGAGATTGTGGCTCAGAGGCTGGGATTGTGGCTCAAGGCTGGGATTGTGGCTCAGTGGGCTGGGATTGTGGCTCAGTGGTAGAGCGCTCCCCTAGCACAGGTGGGACTCGGGTTTGATCGTTACCACCACATAAAAATAAGGGCATTGTGTTGTGTCCATCTACACCTAAAAAATAAACATTAAAAATAACTGACAACATCAAATAGGAATTGATTCAGTTATTGCTGGTGAAAATGCAAAACAGTTTTGGCAGTTGCTTATAAAGTTAAACATAAACTTAACCACACAACCCAACAAATCTACTCTAGGTATTTACTCAAGTGACTGAAAAGTTATGTCCACATAAAACTTGTACATGCTTATTTATAGCAGCTTTATTAACAATTGCCCAAAACTGGAAACAGCCATCAATATCTGTTCAACAGGTAAACAGAAAAACAAAGTATGACACATTCATACAATGGAATACTATTCAGTAATAAAAATGCTATATAGTCATACAGTACACATGAATCTTTTTTTTAAATAGAGAGAGAGAATTCTAATATTTATTTTTTAGTTATTGGCGGACACAACATCTTTGTTTGTATATGGTGCTGAGGATCAAACCTGGGCCGCACACGTGCCAGACAAGCGCGCTACCCCTTGAGCCACATCCCCAGCCCTAGCATACATGAATCTTAAGTACATTTTCCTAAGTCAAAGAAACCAGACCCAAAAGTCTATATATTGTGTAATTCTATTCATATGACATCTGGAAGATGCAAAACTATAAGGAAGGAAAAATGTTTAACGGTTGCCAGTGTTAAAGGAAGAAGGAGTGATTTATGAGGAGACATAGGTACAATTTGAGCAGCAAAAGACATCATTTTGCATTCCTACCAGTAATGAATAACACAGTATAACCAAAAGTATAAAATAAATATACATGGGGCTGGCTTTGCAGCTCAGTGGTGGAGCCTGGCACATGTGAGACAATGGGTTCAATCCTCAGCACCACATAAAAATAAATAAATAAAATAAAGTTATTGTGTATTTCTACAACTAAAAAAAATTAAACAAAAAATATTTATACATAAAATAAATGTAAATGAAGCCAAATTGATATGAACAAATGACTTAATAAGTAAATAAGTAGGAGAGAATGGGAAAAAATCCTTATTTAAGAAGTCCAAGTTATTTATGTAATAATTCCTCTCCAGAAAATGGAGCTTAAGACCTGTCCCCCTTGCCCACAGATATCCCCTACCCCTACCCTACAAGATGTCTGGACATAGTAATTTGCTTACTTAGGGAAAGAGGGATATAGTAACTTTACTATCAAGGAAAATAGCATCTTAAACAAGTTATTGAAGTGAACCCCAGTAAAACCGTATATTTAATAGCACATAATCCTGATATGATATGATGCAAATGCCTCCTCCCTGGGCATTCTTCCCTGAAATCCATAACCCCAGTCTAATCATGAGAAAAACAATAGTGTTATGGTTTGGATGTGAAGTATACCCCAAAAGCTTATGTGTGAGACAATGCAAGAAGGTTTAGAGGAGAAATGATTGGTTTATAGCTTTCACCTAATCAGTGAATTATTCCCTGAAGATTCGAATTAACTGGTAACTGGAGGAAGTGGTTCATTGGGGGTATATATTGGGGTATATATTTGTATCTGGCAATTGGAGACCTCTCTTTTTGATCATCATGTGAGCTGCTTCCCTCTGCCACACTCTTCCACCATGATGTTCAGCTTCACCTTGAGCATTGAGGAATGGAGCCTGCTGTATGTGGACTGAGACCTCTGAAACCATTGCCTACAAATAAACTTTTCCTCCTCTACAACTGTGCTGGTCGGGTCTCTCAGCACATGGAAAAAGCTGACTAAAACAAGTAGATACACCTAAAGTGAAGTATATTCTTTAAAATACCTGAACAGTGCTCTGTGAAACTTTCAAGGTCATGAAAAACAGAAAAAGATGGAGACACTGTCACAAACCAGAGAAGAAAAAGGAGACGTGATAAATAACCGTGATGCAGGATCTCAGATTGAATCCTGGAATGGAAAAAGAACATTAGTGGAAAGACTTGTGAAGTTTGAATAAATTTTAGAGTTTAGTTAATGATGTGCAAATGTTGGTTTCCTGGTTTTGACAAATGTACCATGGTTGATATAAGATGTTAATAACAGGAAAAACTGCGTGAAGAGCATATGGGAATTCTCTGTACTATCTGCAACTTTTCTGTAAATCGAAAATTGTTCCAAGATATGTTCCTTAAAAATAAATAAATAAAAAGAAAATTTGACGATAGAGATGATAGGTACATCAAAGAAATAAAAGAACAATTTGGGTTTTGTGGCCATTTGATTTCTGAGAGGATCCTTCCTAGCTCAAGAGTCTCCTAGATTATCTGATTATCCACAAAACAGCATGGATTTATTAGGCATTGCTCTAGTGTGAGAATTCTCAAGAGGTGTGTCATCAAAATCACCCAGAAACTAATGAAGACACTGGGACCCAGGCTCAGTGAAGTAGGCTAGCACTTGAACTTCTGTATTTTTATAAAGTTCCATGGATTCATACCCAAGCTAGAGAACCATTGCTCTAGTGCTTTCTATTATCATGACTACTAACACGATCATTTATTCATTCATTCAACAACTATTTATCAAGCAACTTTTCTAGGACAGTCCTTAGTCAGCAGGACTTATACAGTAGTAAACACGCAGACAAAGACCATCCCTGATAAGAGTTTATATTCTAATATGCAAATAAATGCACACTGAGTCTCTCCTGTACTTTACAGTTCCAAGACCTCACAGAGAAAATTGGACTGGTCTGGCTATCACTATCATCTACTTTAGGGAGTAGAACTTTTCCTAAAAGGCCTCTTCATGGGTTACTACTATTCAGTGTAGGTAATGGTACAGTCAGCAGTGGTTGAGATTCCATGGCACATAACATGACTCCTTCGCAAAACAAACTAGGTTAGAAAAGGGCCATGCCACAGGGGGCCCCCCTTGTCTAACCTATCCAGTGACTGGGTCCCCATCCAAATTCAGCAGGAGCCCAACTTTCCCAGGTTAGTCTAAAGGCAAAGGCAAAAAAGATAGGCTTAACTAGCCAATATGATTAAAATGACCCTTCCATCATCAACTACTTATTTATGAGAACTCAGAATTAATGAAACCTATAAAAACACACAAATGCTTGTTCCAGAAGAATAAATTCTTCTGGTTTGATTTTTTGTTTGTTTTTGGTTTTGTTTTTTGGCCTGTAGGTACTCGCTTTTTTCTGGATTTTGATTTTCCTGCTGACTATGATACTTCAAAATGCCAACTTGCCTATAGCAGATTCCTACTCCAATTGAGACTGACTTGGACAATAATCTCTCATGTGCCCGCTCCATCATGTTGTATTTATTTATGCTAGCTTTAGCAATATCCTTGGGATTTTCTTGTTTGCCCTCTGTTTGAGCATAATGAAGACAATTGGTACTAGGAACCGGTTATCACAATTTTTTTTCATTCCCAAATCAGGCAGGCCCCATAATACACTCTCTACCCATTGCCATTGAAGAAATAACACACATTTTGATGAGGCACAAATAGGTGCCACAGAAGTAACTTGTTAACTGAGTTGGAAAAGGAAAAAAACAAAAAGCTTGAAAGCCATTGATTATACATATTCAATTCAAATCAATAAATATTACTACCATATTACCAACCACAAACTTGGGATCTAAAGAAGAACATACATGATTCTTACACTGAATGAATAGTAGAAGACAGGCCTGTGATGATGACAGTGATGTTACCAGAAAGAAGGAACTAAGTGGTCCAGATACTCAGGATGAGAAGAAACTCACATTTAAGATGGGCCTTCGATGATAGTCAGACTTTTTCTAAGTAGAAACTGTAGGAAAGAGCATCTGAGACATGGGAATTATTATTTTTTTAATATTTTATTTACATTTTAGTTTTCGGCAGACACAACATCTTTGTTTGTATGTGGTGCTGAGGATCGAACCCGGGTGGCACCCATGCCAGGGGAGTGCGCTACCACTTGAACCACATCCCCAGCCCCCTGAGACATGGGAATTGTCATGAATAAAGTTAAGAGGATACGAAAGTAGAGGGCCTATTGGGAATAGCAAGTGAAATAGCTGCTTTAGTGAAAGCAGCTGAAACACACAGTACAGTTCTAAGAAAGGGTATACTTCATCATGGACTACCAAAGATCAACTGCTTGGGTTCTGCAAGACATCTGGGGGAAAATATGGTCCAAAAATTTTGGCCCCTGAACATAGCAATAGATTATGAAATCATCACAAAGAATATTATTAATTACCAAGCAGAACAAGAATATATCTTCAAATCTATTTATTATATTTATTCTCTTGCATTAAATCCATGAATTTGTTGAATTAGCTTCCAGGCACACTGGTAAGCATTAGGAACACAAAGCCAATTCCACTGTAGTCCCTGCCCTTGAAAAGCCTAATAACTGGAGATTTTCTTTCTCTCTTTCTTTCTTTCTCTTTCTTTCTTTCTCTTTCTTTCTTTCTTTCTTTCTTTCTTTCTTTCTTTCTCTCTCTTTCTCTCTCTCTCTCTCTCTCTCTCTCTCTCTCTCTTTCTTTCTTTCTTTTTTTGACTTTCTAAAACCTGATAGTGGCATATCAGCAGCAAAGATAAATGTTTTTTAAGATTTAAATAAACTTTTGTTATTAAAAGGCAGTCCATGACCATTATAGAATACAAAACCAGTAAGAATAAAATAAAACATGCATGTCACCACCCAGAGATCGCCACTGTAACCCTTGGTTCATATCCTCCCACGCTCTTCTTATGCACACATATATATTAATATGTATTTTAAGGAAATGTTATCTTGTCCTGTAACTAGCTTTGTATTTTCAGTCAATAATTTCTACTTCTCCATGTGAATAAATGCTTCTCAAATTCAGTACATATTCAAATTTCCCCAACTGAGTCAAAATGTTCTTTACAAGTTGGGCACAGTTATACTAGGTATATAGTTCCAGCTACTGGACAGGCTGAGGCCGGAAGATCACTTGAACCCAGAAATTCAAGATGTGCCTGGGCAACAGAGCAAGAACCCATCTTAAGACAAATGAAAAAAAAAAAAAGCAAACATGCTAATTTCTCCAAATTGACCGCATGTTGGTCTGCTTTTTGTCACTGTGACAAAATACCTGAGATAAATCAACTCAAAGGAGGAAAGGCTTATTTTGGCTCACAGTTTCAGAGGTTTCAGACCATGACCAGTCTGCTCAGTTGCTTTTCATCCTGTATGGTGGCAGAATATCAGGCTGGGAGCATCAAGACTGAGCAAAGCTTCTCACCTCATGGCAGATGGGAAGCAAAGAAAGAAAAAAAGGGGAGGGATTCAAATATGAACTTCAAGGCCATACCTCCAAGACCCAACTTCCTCCCACCAGGCTCCACCTCTTAAGGTTCCATCCCTCCCAATACCTACAGGCTGGTGACCAAGTCTTTAGCACATGTGCCTTTGGAAGGACATTACAAATTCAAGCTATAGCAAGACCCAAATGCAAGACCTTCAATGCATGTCTTAGTTTTCTCTTAATGTCATTTTTAGTACAGCATACCTCCATTCATATGATTCTGACTTAATGAAGAGAATTGGCCAGTTGTCCTGAAGAAAGGCCCACATCCTGTATTTACCTTCATCCTTAGGATGTCATTTACTTGCTGGTCTGTCCTCTGTATTTATTGTAAACTAGAGGTTCTAAGTAAAGTTGTGCTAGAAGTATGACCAACATTTGGAGCTAGAATACTTCATGGGTGATAACACATATTTCACATTGCAAAACATCAGAAAATAGATAACAGCTGGTTGACTCACCATTGGTGATGGTCAGATTGACCATTGGATAATGGCATAGAGAGTACATGGAAGGAGCGAAAGGAGCAACAGAGTAGGATCAACACAGTATGAATCAAACTTGGCTACTCAAAGGAGCTAAAATGGAGAATTCAGAGAAGGGAGAATTGAAAGTCCAAGGAAATCTAATCAAATTTCCCAGCCTGGTGTATCCCTGTGTTATAGGACTGGGGTCTTCCAGGAAACTGAGGCAGCACAAAGAATGTTCTCCTCTTCAAACCCTGATTCTTGAGATCAAGTCAGAAAGATTTTAGACATGTTGCTCAGAGTAACAGTCATGATTATTTAAATGGATAAGCAAAGGGACTCTCTCAAGGAAAAGTGGATCCTCCCAGAGAGAGGAGGACAACATGTCTCTCCTTCACTCCTGCAGTTTTTTTATTTATATATGACAGCAGAATGCATTACAATTCTTATTACACATATCTCTGGTTCTATACAAAGTATATTCACACCAATTTGTGTCTTCATACATGTACTTTGGAGAATAATGATCATCACATTCCATCATCATTTATAACCCCATGCCCCCTCCCTTCCCCTCCAACAACTCTGCCCTATCTAGTGTTCCTCTATTCCTCCCATGTTCCCTCTCCCTATCCCATTATGAATCAGCCTCCTTATATCACAGAAAACATTCGACATTTGGCTTTTTGGGATTGGCTAACTTCACTTAGCATTATCTTCTCTAACTCCATCCATTTACTTGCAAATGCCATGATTTTATTCTCTTTTATTGCTGAGTAATATTCCATTGTGTAAATATGCCACTTTTTTTTATCCATTCATCTATTGAGTGCACTCCAGTTTTATTGGAGATCCCAGAGAAGTTTCTGGAGAGTACCACCCAGGTCCACCTCTTAACTTTTGACTGACAGCAAGACGACCCCAAACTTTCAAGTCCCCACTGCCATGACACCTCTAGGTCACTTTGACCTCATTCTAATTGAATTTTTAACCATAAATTCTTACAAATTTAATGGTTAGGAGGAATTATACTTATCTCTCTGAGTTTCAGGATCTGGTTTATGAAAAGGGTCACAAAAGTCTTCCCCTTCTGGGTAAATTTTCCTCTTATGAACATTACTTTTGACCCTGCATTTCTCCTGTGATAACAGGTAGTTTGCTGGGGAATGTGACATGTCCTGTCCACTTAACCCACTAGGGCTGCAGGTAAATTGCTTCTTGGAAAAGGAAGTGTGTGTGTGTGCGTGTGTGTGTGTGTGTGTGTGCGTGTTGGGGGGGTCAGCATTAAAATGGTGTGCCCATTTTATAAGCTTATTCCCCTCAACTTGTTTTCCCACCATTTGCACCTCTGATCTTGTTCTCACAGGGCGGTTGAGCGGGGGAGATACACACACACACACACACACACAAACATATATAAACATAAAGATATAAACAAACAGTGGGTACTCCATGACTCCATAACTCCTTGGGACAGCTAATTTACAATAGGAATGTTTTCCTTTATAAACCTGTGTACAGCTGTGGGTAATACTTAATAGCTCTTTGGGAGCGGCCTTAGTATTAATCCTACGTATTACTCTCAGATGTACAATCTGAGACAGGTCTTGTGCACCCAGAGTATAAGAACCTCCTTGAATTTTGCATTTGCTCTTTCCTGCAGTAGCCCTTGCCAGTCACTGGCCACCAGGGGGAGCTGCAACCAGGCCAACGCGCCTAGATGAATTTTGTCCAACTCAGGGCCCTATAGCAAGTAGTCGGGCTCTAGGAACTGTTTTCTCGCGAGCACAAATAGGCTTCTCCCCGCCCTTCCTCGCCGCCGGTGGGCTCTCAGTGGCTCGCGGCAGGTGGCGCTGTCTGCGGCGTCTCAGAGGCCCCGGCTGCCTCGGCGACGATCTCCCGGCGGGCAGTGCGGCCCGGCTCTCGGGCGGCAGCGAGTGCCACGTCCTAAGTGCTACGCGGAGGAGCGGAGCGGGTGGTACGCTGGGGGCGGGGAGCAGCAAGAAGTCCGTCTAGTCCACACCGATCGCCCGCCGCCATGGGCTCTTCGCAGAGCGTCGAGATCCCAGGCGGAGGCACGGAAGGCTACCACGTCCTACGGGTAAGGGCCTG
>NW_026000037.1:57558188-57590554 GCF_001458135.2 Marmota marmota marmota
CGGGGAGGCGGAGGCCCCGATCGGCCCCCTCGCGGAGCAGCCAGGCCCGATCCTGCGGAGGAGCGGCGACCGCGGGCGCTGGCTGGGCCGAGACTGGGTCGGAAGGCCGCTGGCGTCCACCTCCCTGAAGCATCCCGGGCCCGGGATCCGCGGCTCTAGGAGGACCGGCCAGAGCCAAAGGACAGTGCGGGTGCCTCGGCCAAGGGACGGCCCTGGAGAGGGTCACTCTTGGCTCCTCTTCCTGCGCACGACCTTCTTGGCGCCCTCCGCCCCTCCATTCTTAGCTTCCAAAGTTTGGAAGGGCTTGAGAGCAACGTCTCCAGAAGGGGTGATGAAGATAGCTTTTGAGGTTTCCCAGAAAGGCATCCTAAACCCCTCAGTCGAAGCTAGGGATGCGAAGGCAGGTGTTGATTCACCTCGGCGCTGTCTGTATGTCCGGAAAGGCCAACTAGACAGGAGAGGGCAAATTAAATGCCACCAAGTAGTTTTGACGGGCTTAAATTTACTTGATTTTTTGACAGGGCTTTTTTCTTTCCTGTGTCATTCCTGACTCTTTCAACACTCTCCTTCAATATTTCCTGGAGGGGAACTTCCGTTCTTTTCTAAGGCTGATGAGGATGTGTTTGGAGATTAAGGTTTAGATCCACAGTGGTAAAAGATGTAATGGGGAAGAATGTTTTCCAAATAATCTGGGTGAGTAAAGGAAAGCAACCTCCAACATCAGGATGCAAAACAAACAAACAAAGAAAACCATCTACCTGTGAACGACCTTGGCTGTGCAAAAGACGCTGCTTTTTCCTCCTGGAACCAGAAACCGGGAGACTTTTAAAGTGGCATTAATGGTTGTGTGCAGTGACACCTGTATGAGTGGCAGTATGGTGAACGGTGAACAGAGTGATCCCAGTCTGCAGCGCCATTTAGGGATGCAGTAGAGTGTCACAACATGTTCGTTTATCTCAGGCAAGAGCATTTTCATTCAGAGAATGCACTTCCTGGTACTACCTTCATTTTCTGGTCCAGGTCCTGTGTTCTAGGTGAGATAACATTCCTAAATTACCCAGATCTCTGAGTGGTGGACTGTGAGAGGTCTCCTTTCTGATCTTTAGGATTTTTGTGTCCAGTTTCCCGTTCATTTATTTCACTAAAAAAAAAAAATCCATCTTGATGTCACATTCTTGGTAGGAATAGGTAATTTTTTTTTTCCAGAAAGAATAGAGAACCTATAAATAAATCATATTACCTTCCTATTCCCTTCACCTAACCCAAACCCCAGGTGCCTACTGATAGGGAACATGGAAGAACTGTCAGTTTCCAGACATGAAATGAAAATTAGTGACAGTGCTTTTCTATTATCTGGTCTGAATTGAGTTATCTACTTTGGGGTATGTTATCCAGTTACCAGCTCATTCTCACAGTAGCTGATTGTGACCATAAATCCTGGGGGATTTGTTAAATTTTTATAATATATACAATCAGGGAAACTTAATAAGACACATTAGTGTTAATGAGTAGAAAATACTCTGAAAGACATACACATCAAAAGGACTCCAATTTAATGGCTTCCGTAAATGATATAATTCCAATGGAAAACAGCTTGAAGTGTACTTTCTTCATACAGGTTCAGCTCAGTAAATCTTTGTCATACATATTCAATGGTGCAGACGTGTTATTAATATATAAATGTAATTTTTGGAAACACTACAGACAACCTTAGTTACCAATATGCATTTGGAACATAAATGTTGTGAAACATAGCAGGACACAGTGGCATACTCCTATAATCCCAGCTCCAGAGGCTGAGGCAGGAGAACTACAAGTTCAAAGCAAGCCTCATCAACAAAGAGAGACTCTGTCTCAGAATTTTAAAAAAATAAAATAAAAAGTGCTGGGGATGTGGCTTAGGTGGTTGAGTGTCCCTAATCCCTGGTACCAAAAAAAAAAAAAAAAAAATTGTTGTAAAAGATAATTCTTATTTAGATAGAGTTTTAGTAAAGGGAAGCTTTGAAATAATAATGATCGAGTTGGAGATGGGTGCTGCATGCCTACAATCCCCCTGTTTGGGAGCCTGAGGCAGGAGAATCTCAATGTCAATGTCAATGCCAGCCTACACAATTTAAGGAGACCCTGTCTCATTTTAAAAGGGCTGGGAGTACAGCTTAGTGGCAGAGCACTCGCTTAGCATGTGTGAGGCCCTGAGTTCAATCTCTAGCAACACAAAAAATAAAAAATAGTAATGAATGATCATCTAGTTTAGAAAAATGCTTCTGAGTTCAGAACCCCGTCTGCCCTTAATTCTGTAATTGGATTCCTTACCTTTGTTTTCAGAGGGAAAAGTACTATGTGAAATCTAAACATATAAAAATGTCTTCCTTGCATTTATTATTGCCTAAATATATAGTTTTAACATTCCACTGGTGAATTATTGAACTTGTAAACCAAAGTAGATACGGTAGGATATTCTGGGATTAAAAATCACCTATGTTCAAAGAGTTCTAGGCTGATTTAATTTGCAGTTTTCTTTGATAACCAATTTCTTGGCCATTTCCTTATTAGTAATAAATAATGTGATAAGTTTGAAATTATTGTAGTATAAAACACCCAAATCCACTGCTGTTTTATTGTTGTTATTTCATGAATTCCTATAATTGATAGAGTAAACTTTCCCCTTTTTCCATTTTCAGTATCTACTTTTAGGTTCTGCTTCAAAAATCTTTAGGGAGGGCTAGGGTTGTGGCTCAGTGGCAGAGTGCTTCCCTAGCACGTGTGAGGCACTGGGTTCTATGTGGTCATGATCCTATTATATATCCAACTCTTCATCTTCATGCCAGAGGTAACTAACCTTTGTGCAATTTCCTTTGTGACCTATCCAATTTGTTTTATGCATATAAAAGAATCTTTCCCTCCACCCCTTTTTTCTAAGTACATATATGTACATCCTTAAATCCTACTTTTTGTTTTCACCTAAAATACACCTTTCTAGCAGGCTGGGGTTGTGGCTTAGTGGTAGAGCACTTGCCTGGCATGTGTGTGGAACTGGGTTCAATTCTTAGCACTGATATAAATAAAATAAAGGCCCACTGACAACATAAAAAAATACACCTTTCCCAAAATTATTGAATTTTAATATTTTATTTATGTAATATGGATCTTCTTTTTAGTAAATGGCTACATTGTTTTCTGGTTCTCCATTCATCAGAGAACATTTGAGTAAGTTCAGCAAGTACAGTAAAATCCCTAAATTACATGTAACTCTACTACCTAAAGGTAAATTTTGTTGAAGTGTTTTTCTTCACTTTTTTTCCTATCCTCCACCTCCTTTTGCCTAACTTTGTACCTTAACCATGTTTTACAAAGATTTGAATAATATGGACATGTTCAAGCACAGTATGGTGGAAAGTTGTATTAGCTTTCCAACCTAAATCATCCAATTGCTTTATTTATTGTTACATAAATCAGGGCCTAATCACTGATCACAATGCTATGCATTCAGTGGAAATAAATGTTTAAAATTAATACCCTGTGTAGATACATGTATGTTCCAGTGCCTAGGAAAATAAAACTGAAAGATAATAAAACAGAATTATTGGTAGATGGTGACATTTTTATATTCCTTTTAAATCTAATATATTTTCTAGAATTTCTGCCATGATCATGAAATACTTGAATAACCATAAAAAATATAGTGGTAAAAAGTTATTTTTTAAAAGTGGATTCCTACTGGAAAATTTAAAAATATTTTTTGAAACCTTTGAAAAATAACATATTTCAACTTCCATGTTCACCATGAGTGCCACTTTTATTGAGGTCCTCTGATCCTTGTACAAGGTGGGAAAATTCTAGGCTTCTCAGTTTTATTACTATGTGTTACCTCCTATAGTTGAATTATATTGAATACAGAGTTCTTGCTTTGATTCGCCATTAGTTATCAAGTGAACCCAGCAGGGCTTTCACCCCGCTCCCTGGTGCTAAGGGTTGATGGAATCCAGGGCCTTTTGCATGTTAGTCACTTAACATTCTTTGAGATGGAAGATACCTAACAGTATTTTGGAACCAGTATTCATACAGTGTGGGAACATGGAACTATCATGTTCAATGTTCACTCTTCCTTATGATTTCCTCTAGGAGAGATTTTGAGGTGATGGATGTTTCAAAGGAAGGGTTATTAAAATGCAGTGTGTCTTCAGTATAATAACAGACATTTATTCCCTGAGTCACTTGCTGCAAATTGGACAGCATTTAGGTGTTTTCTTAAGAGGACAAAGTGCCTACAAGTGGAATTATTTTTATAGAAAACAAAATACCTAGCTGGGTGCAGTGGTGCACACCTGTAAACTCAGCTACTTGGGAGGCTGAGGCAGGAGAATCACAAGCTGAAGGCCAACTGGACACCTGTTACACCTGGGTGTAACTCTATAGTAAAGCCCTCCACTGGATTCAACCCCCAGTACCAAAAAAAAAAAAGAAAGTAACACCTTGACCATATGTACTATTAGATGGAACTGCTCTTTTTAAATGGTGCCTCATTAATCTACTGAAATTCTGCTGCAGTGGGATTTTAATTTCATACTTATTTTGAAAAAATTAATTTGTAATATCTGATAGGCATAATTTTTCTTTATTTTTCTAAAGAAATGTTTCAAACTTTTTAAACTTATCCCTCTTTTGAAAAACAAAAATCTCATTGCAGCTTCTTTCTCATCCATTCTGAAAACAATATGTAAACAGAAACACTTGGGTTATTTTATTTTGCTGTCCAAATATAATTGGAAAAACTTTATAAAGACTCTACCTGAATAATCTGTCCTACTTCCCAAAATTAGTCTCTTTAATAGAAGTTCAAGAAGTTCTTTAGCTCATAAACATTCTTTGAACTTACTTTCAAATGTAGGAATCAGAATATTTTTGTTTATTAAGGCCATGGACTATAATATGTGAACCTTTGGACACTTTTGGAAATTCTATCATTAAGAAAAAAAGAAATTACATCATTGAACATAAACTTTCCTCTATATTGCTAGACCTTGGATAAATTAGTATGTTGCTTATATATTATTTCATTTTTATATGATGAAGTATGTTTTAATGCCTAACGCTTTTGAGGACACTTTCTGTTAGGGATTAATTCTGGTTTCTTTAAGCAGTACAGTACATAGGGGTGGTTCTATCTTTTGGGCCAGACACTTAACAGGACTTTTTATGAAATTTTCATAAGAATTGAGCTTAGAATGATCACGAACATCAGTACATTTATTTTGTTGCCCTTAATATTCTACTGGGAAAATTATATTATTTTTATGGATTCTCTATAAATTATTAATAATCTAAACTGGAAATATTTGTGAAGGTTTAGTATATGCTTTGGTATCTGACTGTAAATTTCCTGGGGAAATATGATTATCAAATAAGATGGCTTGTTTTTTATAATGAAATACTCAGAATCAAAATAGTTACTTAGAGACTGTATACTTTCCTCTTGGCATCACAGGTAAATTTATTGCAGCATAAGAAGAATGATGCTGGGCTTTTGTTCTTTCTCCCCTTTTTTAGCACCAGTGCGACATCATTCAAGCACATTTTCAGAAATAAGGACCCTTGTCATCTTGTGGACAGGAATATATTGAGACTTATTGGTAGACCAACAGAGACTACACTGGGAACTGGAATCTAGTCCCTGCTCCATCACTTCATTGTGTTTCCTTGGGCAACTTTCCATTGAACTTCTTTGAACTTCTCTTTTTATCTTAAACTTTAGTCTGGAGATAATAGTAATGCCTCTTCCTCCTCTTTCACTAAAAATCCCATTAGATATTACATACAAAAATATTTTGAAAACAATTGAACACTGTTGAATCTCTTTATTAAAACAATACTGTCTACTTCAGTGGGTATTCTTTGGATCAAATGAGATATTGTAAAACATTTAGCATATAATTTGGAATATGATAAAGATTCAAGAAATGTTAGTTGACACCTTTATTAGTAGCATTTGTATTATTATGTCATTCATTAAGAACCCTATTGCCATGGCAATACTAGTTAAAATACACTAGTTGTAAATATTTTTAGTAGTATTTCCATTTTATCAATCAGCAGCTACCTTTTGTATAACTAACCATATACTTTACTGCTATTTAAAAGATAAGTTCTGGGTCAACTCACCAAAGCACAAATACATATGTTGCCTATTAAACTTTAAGGATCCTCATTTTTTCTCTTTAATTCATTTATTTATTTATTCTAATTAGGTATATATGACAACAGAATACATTTTGATTCATTGTACACAATTACAGAACAACTTTTCATTTCTCTGGTTGTACACATGTAGTGTCACACCATATGTGCAGTCATACATGTACCTAGGGTAATGGTCAATCTCTTTCTACCATCTTTCCTGCCCCCATGTCTTTTCCCCATCCCTTCCTCCCTTTTGCCCAATCACAGTTCCTCCATCTTTCCTATCTCCCCCAACCCCTTTATGGATCAGCATCCACTTATCAGAGAGAACATTTGACCTTTGCTTTTTTAGGGATTGGCTTACTTCACTTAGCATGATAGTCTCCAACACTGAAGGATCCTCATTTTTAAGGAAATTGTAAGTCTGTTTTGTTCTGATTAATTTTTTTGTTTTGTTTTTTGATATAAGGGATCAAATCCAGGAGTGCTCAACTGCTGAGCTGCATGCCCCGCCCTATTTTTTATTTTTTATTTTGAGTCAGGGTCTTGCTAAGTTGCTAAGACTGGCTTTGAACTTGCAATCATCTTGCCTCAGCCTCCCAAACCTCTAGGATTACAGGTACAGGTGTGTGCCACTGTAAGCCTGTTTTTAAAAACATAGGTAGGTGCTAGTATCTTCCTCACTGCTTTACTGCAGTGTTACTATGCACATTCATTAAAATAACTGAGTCTCTGTAATTAAAAGATCTTACCACATTTGATTTTTTCATTGTAGAATCTGTAGGTAGTTTAGGTGACAGATTTTTTTTTTTTTTCATGGTGAGTCATTCAGTCTTACCATCTCCTCACTTTACAGCAAGAGAAAAGGAACAGAGAGATTAATAGGATTTGTCCAAGGTCACATAGCAAGTTTTCTTTCCCTAAGAAACAAATGTCTAAATGGATATTTGAAGAGAGTAAAATGAGTGGCTGGTTGTGAGAGTGGCTTCTTTTGGAGCATACTTCAGTTTCTTTCAACATTATTTTCCTAATGTTCAAATCTTTTTTAGGAAGCTGGTATATGTAAAGACCAATTTTTATTTCCTTTTAGTTGCCATTAGTGGTTTGTTTGTTTGTTTTGTTTTTGTTTTTAGTGGCAGGGTTTCCTTATGTTGGAACTTGGGGGCTCAAGTGACCTTCTTGCCTCAGCCTTCTTGGTGGCTGAGACTATAGGCCTGTGCCATCAACCCAGCTTAAAATTTTATTTCAAAGTGCTTTATATGTTAGAAATTATGCCATAGGGCCAGTGTCAGGAGAACATACCCTTTGAGTTATTATGAAAGAATGTGTGAGAAAAATGTCTTAGTGTGTAAGGTTTGAACTCTTCTAGTCTATTGCAAAATTATTTACCGCACATTTGTGTCAAGACTCAAACAGGGAATCTTGCCCATTTGCAGTCATAGAGTAGCCCTTATCCCCCTAAAACTAATTTTTATAACTATGAAGGATTTAGGATTTCTTTTCATTATATCACATTTGCAAATCTTTTCCCATCATTTTGATCACCTGAGCACATGCACATATAATGTGACTGCTCAAACATATGAGTGTGAGTGAACTATTCACCTAAGTGAGTCACTTAGGTGTTACTTGGGTTGAATTTATTTTTTAGTCTTAGCATCTCTACTGTTTTTAAAAATGGTGCAAAAGTGAGAGTGCTGATATTAAACTAAGCTAGAGGAAATGATGATGGAAGACAAAGGGACTTATGAACATTTGATGAGGACTGCATGGTACAATAATCAAAAGGAGACAGTTGCATTCCACTTAACCTCCTGTGTTCAGAAAGTAACCTTGTGGTTTTCCATTTTGTTACTTTAAAGTAGCAGGTCTGTATACCTCAGATGGATACATAAGTAAATAGACCAATGTATTTAGGAAAATATCTAATCTACTCCATCCAAACTTTCTTTCCCTTCTGTTCTGCTACTCTGCAGTTCCTTCCTCCCTCTTCTAATCAAAGAATTGACAGAGAAAAAAGGTTGATGTAAATATAGTTTAGAATAGTAATATTTGAAGTCTTAATCCTAGAAAAAAAGATGGATGTGTCACTAGAAAGCAACCAGAAAAGAACAACAAGTTCTATGAAACAGACTGTTTTTGTTTGTTTGTTTGTTTGTTTTTTGTTGTTGTTTTTGTTTTAAGTCTAAATCTGGTAATACTTTCAGATCTAGGATCAGAAGATGAGGGAAGAGTCAAAAGTTTAATTCGTTATTACCTGGAACTTGATTGAACAAAAAGGTTAATTGTATCTTGTAGGACAGTTTTTCAAATTTAAATTGTATTACAGCTTGAAGAAAGAAAAATTTTCTTTTGTATCCAGTCCATAATACTATGTCATGAAAAATACTGATCCTTATTATGTCATGATTTTTTTACATTTTTTCTGTTTGACATCTGTTTTGTTGTTTATCCTGTCTTTGACTCACTAATTTCAGAACTAAAACAACCTGCTTTTAGTTAAATGACACCACAAGAGATTATTTCTGAAAAGTAGTGGTTCAGAAAGCCAGCTTCTAATCATTGGTGCTAATTTATTTTCATGTAATAAGGATTTTCCTTTACTGTGCAATCTCATCATAAGCAGCTCATTTTTGCTTATTGAGGGGTTAAAAATGTTTAGCAAATTTCACCTCAGGCAACCACTAATCTTTTTACTGACTCCTTGGTTTGGCCTTTTCCAGAATGTCAAGTACTTAGAACGAATAGTATATAACTGTTATTACTGGCTTCTTAAAAATCTATGTTTACAGTTTATTACATGTTTTCCCCAACATCATGAATAGGTGCTAAGTATCATTTAACCCCTTTGTGACTTTATTGGGGTGGGGGTGGGTGGTGAGGATCAATCCCAGGTCCTGGTGCATGCTGGCCAGTGCTCTACCACCAAACTGCATTTCTGTATCTTAATTGTTATTATGACCATCATTTAATGATGTGTTGAAATACATGTAGTTATCATGTAGACTTGGGCTGTCTGGTACTGTAGCTTTTAGCATCATATGACTTTTTAAATTTAAATGTAAAATTAATTAAGATTAAATGAAATTAAAAATTTCGTTCCTCAATCTCACTAGCCACATTTCAAATGCTTTGTCAGTCACATGTGACTAGTGGCTGCCTTATTGGACGGTACATGTACAGAACATTTCCACTATCACAAAAAATTCTGTAAATAATATCAAACTTTTGTATGTCTTTGTTCTCTATAAGACACTATCCAATCATACCTTATATATATGCACACAGTAACTACTCACTACTATGTGGTAATAGTATCTCTTTCCTCTTTCACTTCTTTTGCCTATCATTCTCACTGTTGGTGGCTTGGAAGTCATATAGCTAAATTATGTAAAATAAATGTCAATGGAGTCTGAGAGTGGTCCTGAAGTGTTCTTTTAAAGAACAGTGAGCATCAGACCAAGTTATTTTGTGGTCTTAATATTAACTATGTAGAATCCTTTTTGACTTAATTGTAGGTTCTCAAATTGTTCCTTTAGGTGAGGTGTGGGATATGTTCTTAGGTTATAGGATTTCATTTCTATTTTTTTGGTAAAGAAAGAATGTCTAAAAACTTTATGTTAATGTACAGCTTCCCATCCCTTTTCAGTTACATTTCACATACACCCCACCTTCCCCGGGTGAATATTATCTACTATCCTGATTTCTGGCAGCAGAAATCAGGATAGTAGATAGTTTGACCTATTCTTGTATTTGGTGTATATGGAACCAGGTGGTATGTATTTGTTTGTATTTGGCCTCTTTTGCTCAAATTTTGCCTGTGAAATTTATTCATGTTGTGTATTGTTGTAGACCTTTCATTTCATTAATGTTTTTAATGTCATAGAATGAATATGTTAAAATTTATTAACCTATGAATCTACGGTTGATTGGCATTTGTTGGGGGGGAGTATATAGTTTTCAGTTTGGGGCTGTTACAAGCAGTGCTGCTGTGACTATTACACTGTGTCTTCCAGAGAATACATGTACACCCATTTCTATGGGGATATGCTTCAGAGTCAAACGTTGGGTCAAAAGGTGTGCGTATTTACAGTATCAATGGTTTACGAATTTACACTCCTACCAGCAGTAATTGAAGTCTCTGAATGTTCCACTAACCCTTAATATTTTCTTTTTCACTTTGAACATTCCGATAGGTATGTAGTGGTTTTGCACTGTGGTTTTAGCTTGCATTTCTTTGATGACCACTGAGGTTGAGCATATTTTCTTATTTATTGGTTACTGAATATCCTCTTTTGTTCACTATCTGCCACAATCTTTTTCCTGTTTCTCTACTGGGTTATCTTTATTTTTAAGCAATTATATTGGGATATAACTAGCATGCCATAAAACTGAATCTTTTGAAGTATAGTTTGGTGGTTTTTTAGTATATACACAGAGTTGTATATCCATCATCACTATTATCTAATTCCAGAGCCTTTTTTTTTTTTCCCCTCCAGAAAGAAACCCAGCACACCCCATTCTTCTACCCACAACCCCTGGCAACTACTCATCTACTGTCTATCTATGGATTTGTCTGTTCTGCTTATATCACATAGATGGAGTCGTACAATATGTTGTCTTTTGTGACTGGCTTCTTTCACTTAGCTTGATGCTTTCAAGGTTCTTGTCCTAGCATGTATCAATACAGTATTTCATTCCTTTTTATGGATATACCACATTTTATTTATGCAATTTATCCACTGAGGGATGTTTGGGTTGTTTCTACTTTTTGACTATTATAATTAATATGTATGAAATTTGTGCACAAGTTTTTTTGTAGACATGTATTTTCATTTCTCTCAGTTGTATATCTAGGAGTGGAATTGTTGGGGTCATACAATAACTATGTGTTTAATATTTTTGAGGAACTGCCAAACTATTTTCCACGGTGGCTTTACCATTTTACATTCCCACTAGCGGTGTATGACAGTTCCATTTTCTCCACATCTTTTCTAACACTTGTTATTATTTTATTTTATTTTGTCATTCTAGTGAGTGAGAAGTGGTACCTCATATGGTTTTACTATCTGTTTTCTTAACAATTTGCAGTAGTTCAGATTTCCTCTGGATTCCTTTGTTGGATACGTATCTTTTCACTTTCACCATGTACCTTTTGATGAACAGACGATCTTAGTTTAGTATAATTCTTGAATTCTTCAGAACTTAGTATAGTTCTTGAGTTTATTTGGTTGACAATGCTTTTTTTGTCAGTGTTAGGAAGCCTTTGCATACTTAAAGACCTCAGATATTGTGTTTTTCTCTAAAAGCTTTATGGTTTTCCCCTTGGACCTTTAGATCTGCTACCTATCTAAATTGATTTTTGAGAGGTGACATTTAAAAAAATTGTCTTCTCTTACCAGCTGAATAACATAAGTATTTTTTGTTTTCTTTTTTAAGGAGTAAGAGACACTTAATAGATGATTGGAAAAATAACCTTTTTTCCAGGTATTGATTGGTTACAAAAAAATTGCCCTCAGATAGTGTTTGCAGAGTTAGGGGATGACCTTAAGATTTATAGGGCTCCTGTCGTAAGCTAGAGACTGAGATGGCATTTCACAAACTTTAGTTCATTGAATTTTTACAGCATTCTTGTAAAGTAGATAACATTATCCCTTACTTGCAAATGAGGAATTGAGGCCCAGAGAGGCATATTAAACTTTCCCAAGCTCACACAACTAAGTGGGCAGAACCACAGCTTGAAACCAAATCGGTATGCTCTGAACTTTTATGTTTGCACTGTACAGATTTTTTTTTAACTCTTAGTTATTAAATTTTTACATTGAGTCTGCTCATCTTAAATTGCTATGGTGTTTAGCTCAATAATAAGTGTTAAATGACCTATGGAGCCAAATATATTTGTAAACCACTTAATTAAAATGAACTGAAGAAAGCAGAAGATAAATTTTAACTATCAAGAAATCTTATAGGAGACAGAAGGTATTGAATTAGTAATCCAATGCTGGGGAGATGAGGTGCCTAAGAGATTCTTATCAGTGGATAATATTGCAAGAGAAGTTTGCCTGTGCAGATGTTTAGTTGCTGTATTTATCCATGCTGTGAAATATAGGAAATTTCCTTCAAATGTAGAGTCAAAGAGCATTTTCTAGGGCTCCCCCTGCTGGTTTCCTAGCACTAATTAAGATACCTACTTATTTATAAATGATATAAATAAATTTGGGGAAGAAATTAATTTCAAGGCCCATTAGAAACAGGAAATCAATATTTGTAGCAAATGAAATGGAAAAATGGAGTTTGGGGAAGAATTTTTTAAATTTTATTTGTTTTAAAATTCACACTTAACTGTTGGATCCTTTTTGAGTTATCAGAGGTACACCTGATCCTGAAAACTTTCCATTTCAGAGAAGTAGTTTAAACTTTATACTCAGAAGGTGGCATGATAAGAATCATTGTGTAGGGTCAACTTTCTGAGTCAGTGATGACATTACAAAAGTGTTGTCGTTAGTCTTTTTAACAAAAAGATAAAGTTGGCAAACTCAGTGAAGTCCAAAACTGATGATGAACTAGTTGCCTTCTAGATAAAATTCTATTAATGGTCATTTGGAAACATTAGATTAGATAATTAGATAACCAGATGACTAGACATGGACCCTATTAAATGAAACTCCTAGGACTCTAGGTATCTGTACCATCAATCCCCTTTTCATACCTGAGGAGTTTCTCTTCTAACTATGGCCACTTAATGGCCAATCATTTCATGCCTGGTAGAGGTGACTCCCGGGTGGTAGTGACTTATAGATCCAGGCAGCCACCACTTTCCCTTTCAGAGTTGTCATTGGGGTGGGGGGAATTCTTTCTGTTCCTTGGGTTCTAGATATTTTGTTTGATAATACATAGAATAGGAAATAACTGAGTATAAGAAAAGGAAAACAGTATATACTGATTTTTTTATTAGAGCTAATACCTTTAAATAATGAACTCCTTTAATATTTAACTTCGTTATGAAAAGGTTTTAGTTCTAAATTTGCAGGAAATGTACATAATGCAAGATCAAAAAATTTTAGTAAATATTGAACCATCTTTCTGTTTACTGTGGCCAAAAAAAAAAAAAAAGAAAAGAAAAGAGAATCTAGTTTTTCTTCCTTCGGACAGTGATAATATGATTTGGCTTAAAGTAAATAGATAGAAGGTAACACTAATTCAAGAAGTAATGAACAATTCTGATTGACATTGGCATTAGAGGAATGTATCTGGGAACAATCTGAGTTCCATTTTTAAAGCATTAAAATGATTTGTTACTGTGTAAATAGCTACAGTTTTATGTATAGATTAATGTGTATCTTTTATTTGCGTAGCTTTAGAATTGACTATTATAACTGTGTGGATTGTTATAGAAAATCAAAAATATTGGTGCAGACTTTTTGCTTTTGTATGATAGTTTTGGCAGTACTTAATAACAGGTAGCAAAGTAAAAATCCTTTAGACAATTGTGAAAATTATTTTAGTAAAGGAAATATAAAGTTGATTGTATTCACATTTTGATTATATTGGTCATATTTCTGTTACTAGCTACTAATATTACTGGAAATTTAGAGACTGGATAATCAATTTTAATCCATTTCAGACCTTCTCCTTAGATTCCTATATCTCCATTATAACGCTAGCCTCTTTGGTCCTCGATTAGAGGGCTGTGTTTCTCTTCTCACCTTTTTCTCAGCAGATGACTATCTTGACAGTCCCTTGACAGTCAAGGAATAATGCTTGAATTTTTTGCTCAGTTGTAATGATTAACTGTTTACTAATTGCTGGAGGAGTGGCATCTTCCTCTCTAAAAAGGAGAAAGTAATGTGGAAATAGAGCCGTAAAGGGACAACCTCATATAGGAGATAAACTTAAAAAGTGAGTAGAATTTAAAGAGCTGAAAGGCATTCTCTGGGAGAGATGAAGAGAAATGCAAGAATTAGCATGTGTCTGTATTTCATTGTTAATGAAATTAATCTATTTTTACTGAAAAAGGATAGCTATGGAAATTTAGCTTACAATTTTAAATTAAGCTTTACATTTTTAATATTTTGTTTTTATAGGTACAAGAAAATTCCCCAGGACATAGAGCTGGACTGGAGCCTTTCTTTGACTTTATTGTTTCTATTAATGGTTCAAGATTAGTAAGTTTGGCTTTTTGTTAGTTTTGTCTATAGTACTTTGTGATCTTTTGGAAATGGAATTTTTCATATTATCTGGGATGGATGTTTATTAATTACTTAGATTATTTAGAGTATGATGCTAATTTTTAGAAATAATCACAGGTTGGTAAACTTTAAAATGTCAAATCTATACTTTACAGTGCCTCACACCCCAGTGATTACTTTAGGGGAGTACAATCACTGCAGTCTTTTACTTTATATGTTAAATATTTGATTTTTATAAGCAGAAAGAAATAATTAAGATATAAAGGATTATTTTTAAAGATGGTAGACTTTTGTACGTTTTGGCAAATGGATTAGTAAAATGTCACTTGTCGGTTTTCTTGGGGCTAAATTCATGACATACACATAATTTTATTAGAACCAAAAGATGTTCTCGAAAAGTACAGAATTAAAAACTAGTTTTTATAAATCCTTTCATTTTACCCATAATAAAGCCCTATAGGAAGGAAATCATGTCCTATCAGCAAAGGAATCTTATGACAATAGATACTTGATTAGTTTATTTGTTCCTAACAGACTTAAGGTTTTGTTCATTACTTACCAACACTCTGACATAATGGCCTTTATTCATTTATCTAATAAAATATTTAATATTCTTTTTCCATTTTCTTTTCCTTCCGGCTCCTAATAAATAATAAAGTATATATTTAGAGGCAAAGTTCAAAATTAAACTTTAACCACAGTAGATATTTTAGATTGTGATATCAAAGTCATTGCAATTGTGTTAGTAATCTGATTATAGTATATTTTGTTTTTAATCACTGAAGCCCTTGATCACTCTAAATAATGTTGAGATGAAAATTCTATAATCCATACTCAACTATTAGAAAAAAGGTTGGTTTATGACCCATAATGGGTAGGGAGCGGGAGCATGGGAAGAATAGACAAACTCTAGATAGGGCAGAGGGGTGGGAAGGGAAGTTGGGGGGCAGGGACAGGAGGTTAGCAATGATGGTGGAATGTTATAGACATCATTATCCAAAGTACATGTATGAAGACATGAATTGGTGTCAACATACTTTATATACAAACAGACATAAAAAAATGTGCTATATATGTGTAATAAAAATTGTAATGCACTCCACTGTCATGTATTTAAAAAATAACATCAATAAAAAACAAAAAACAAATAGATCAGTAAAAAAAACAAAAGGTCAGTTTAAAGATAGTACTAACATAAGAGTTGTTCTTAACTTCTTGACATTTTGTATATAAAGGAATATTTGAATGTTAATGAAACTTTTGCCTGATGAATGTTATATTTATATAGATTTGATATTATTCTTTGAGAGCTATAGGATACTTACACTAAGAATAGTTACATTTCTTAAAAAATGTGATTTCTGTGTGTTCACAGAATAAAGACAATGACACTCTGAAGGATCTACTGAAAGCAAATGTTGAAAAGCCTGTCAAGATGCTCATCTACAGCAGCAAAACTCTGGAGCTGAGAGAGACCTCAGTCACACCAAGCAACTTGTGGGGTGGCCAGGGCTTATTGGGAGTGAGCATTCGATTCTGCAGCTTTGACGGAGCAAACGAAAATGTCTGGCATGTATTGGTAGGTACGACCATGAACTATTACCTGCAGTGGAACAAGCAGTGTGGAAAGGTGTTTGTAACAGTGATTATCTCCAGTTTGGGGAGATCATAATAAATCATCGCTTATTGCTTTTTAAATATAGATTGATTTCTTTTTAAATATTTTTTTAGTTGTAAATGGACACAATATTTTCATTTCTATCTATCTATCTCTCTATTTATTTATTTATGTGGTGCTGAGGGCCTTACATGTGCGAGGCAAGTGCTCTACCACTGAGCCACAATCCCAGCCCTAAAATATAGATTGATTTTTTTAAAAAATGTGAGGAGATGCAAATATCGAAACCTAAGAATGCTTTCTAATGATGTATCTGTTAGAATAAGGTGTGTTAAGCAGAAAGCTACAGAAATATTTTAAATATTTGAAAAATATTACATAATTTTTAGTCTTGAAAAGTTTTAAATTCTAGTTTCTGACTTCTAACATTATTTCCAATAAGATAGATAGATTTCTAGGGTTCTTAACTATAATTAAAAATAGTGGCTATAAAACTTGGAGCATTACTTTATATGTATTAATTTTAGGGTGTGTTTTTGTGTCATCCTAGGAAGTAGAATCAAATTCTCCTGCAGCACTGGCAGGTCTTAGACCGCACAGCGATTATATCATTGGAGCAGATATGGTCATGAATGAGGTAATTAATGTGTTCGTTAATGAATTATCTTCTAGTACTTTCTCATTGTGTGTGGACTCAGAAGAATGTTTGCATGCTTTCCATTTAGATTTAAAATTTTGTTCTTTGCTGATCAAGATAGCTTATGCTTCAGTGTTCGATGGAACATCTGGGAGGTATCTTGTTAGGTATAGCTATGAGGAAAAACACATACTTGTGGCAGTTGCACAGATTTTATGTATATGATGTACAAAATTTCTTATGTGCCTTAAAACTAAATCAAATCCTCATTTTAGTCATCAATTTCATTTTTTCTTCCCCTTTTGTTTTTTATCCCCCCCTTGAAGTGCTACGTCATCTCCTTTTTGCTTTTCAAGATTACAGAATTGGCTCAGGTGTATTAGTCAAGTCCTTTTCTAAATCCATTAGCTGGCATAAGTATATATTACCAATTCAAGATGAGAAAAAATAAGGTGCCAGAATAACCAGGGTTTTTATTTGTTTGTTGTTTTGTTTGCTTGCTTGTTTTTGTTCTGAGGGTTAAACCTAGGGGCCCTTTACCACTGAGCTACATCCCCAGCATTTTTATTTTTTATTTTGATACAGGGTCTCACTAAGTTTCCCAGGCTGACCTTAAACTTGCAGTTCTCCTGCCTAAGCCTCTGAAGCCTCTGGGCTTACAGGCATGCACCACTGCACCCAGCTAGCTATCAGGTTTTAATAATGGAGAGTAAAAGGAGAATATGTAGAACTTGAGGATACAGGGGTTTGAATAAGAATGCTGACTAGGTCTTATGGACTGGACTCAAGCCTTACACTTAGTAGGCCTTTTTTTAATTAAATTATTTATTTATTCTAATTTGTTATACATGATGGCAGAATGCAATTCATTTCATATTACACATTTAGAGCATAATTTTTCAAGTCACTGGTTATACACAATGTATTTTCACACCATTCGTGTCTTCATGCATGTACTTAGGGTAATGATGTCTAACTCATTCCACCATCATTCCTACCCCCTTGCCCCCTCCCTTCCCCTCCCTCACCTTTGCCCTATCTAAAGTTCCTCCATTCTTCCCACGCTCTACTCCATTGCCATTATGAGTCAGCATCCTCATATTAGAGAAAACATTCAGCCTTTGGTTTTTTGGGATGGCTTACTTCACTTAGTATTATTTTCTCCAACTCCATCCATTTACTGCAAATGCCATGATTTAGTTTCATTTAATGCTGTATATATATGTGTGTGTGTGTGTGTGTATACACCAAAGTTTATCTATCCATTCATCTACTGAAGGGCATCTGAGTTGGTTTCACAATTTAGCTAATGTGAATTATACTGCCATAAACATTGATAATGGCTGTGTCCCTATAGTATGCTGTTTTTATGTCCTTTGGGTGTAAACCGAGGAGTGTGATAGCTGGGTCAAATGGTGGTTCCATTCCAAGTTTTCCAAGGAATCTCCATACTGCTTTCCAGATTAGCTACACTAGTCCCACCAGCAATGTATGAGTGTGCCTTTTTCCCCACATCCTCACCAACACTTATTGTTGTTTGTATGCTTGATAGCTGCCATTCTGAATGGAGTGAGATTGATTTGCATTTCTCTAATTGCTAGAGATGTTGAACATTTTTTCGTATGTTTGTTGATTGATTTATATCCTCTTCTGAGAAGGGTCTGTTCAGTTCCTTGGCCCATTTGATTGAGTTGTTTATGGGTTTTTTTGTTTGTTTGTTTGGTTTTGGTTTAAGGTTTTTGAGTGCTTTCTATATCCTAGAGATTAGTGTTCTATCTATCTGATGTGCTTGTGGTATAAATTTGCTCCCATTCTGCAGGCTTTCTATTCACCTCACTGATTGTTTCTTTTGCTGAGAAGAAGCTTTTTAGTTTGAATCCATCCCATTTGTTGATTTTTGGTTTTAATTCTTGCAGTATAGGAATCTTATTAAGGAAGTTGAGGCCTAATCCCACATGATGGAGATTTGGGCCTACTTTTTCTTCTATTAGGTGCAAGGTTTCTGGTTTAATTCCTAGTCCTGGATCCACTTTGAGTTGAGTTTTGTGCATGGTGAGAGATAGAGGTTTAATTTCCTTTTGTTACATGTGGATTTCTAGTTTTCTCAGCACCATTTGTTTAAGAGGCTATCTTTTCTCCAATATATGTTTTTGGTGCCTTTGTCTAATATAAGATAACTGTAGTTATATGAGTTAGTCTCTGTGTTCTCTATTCTTCTGTACCATTGGTCTACAGGTCTATTTTGGTGTCAATACCATGCTGTTTTTATAACTGTTTCTCTGTAGTGTAGTTTAAGGTCTGGAATAGTAATGCCACCAGCTTCACTCTTCTTGCTAAGGATTGCTTTGGCTATTCTAGGTCTCTTATTTTTCCAGATAAATTTCATGATTACTTTTTCTATTTCTATGAGGAATGTCATTGGGATTTTGATTGGGATTGCATTGAATCTGTATAATGCTTTTGGTAGTATGGTCATTTTGACAGTATTAATGCTGCCTATCAAAGAACAAGATAGATCTTTCCATCTTCTAAGGTCGTCTTTAATTTTTTTCTTTAGTGTGCTGTAGTTTTCATTGTAGAGGTCTTTACCTCTTTCGTTAAGTTTATTCCTAAATCTTTTTTTTTTTTTAAGCTATTGTAAATGGGGTGGTTTTCCCAGTTTCTCTTTCTGAAGATTTGTTACTGATGTACAGAAATGTAGTAGGCCTTTCTTTAGATAATATATTGCATTGTACATTGAATGAAATCTTTCTTGGCATATCAAAAAATGATTTCAGTGTGTGGGGCAGAGCCCAGAATCTGATTTTTTTTTTTTTTTTTAAGAATGTTTCCCAGATGATTTTGATCATAGCCAGGTTTGAAAGCAACTGATTTGAAATATTATTATATTTAAAAACTTTTTTCTCCGATGACGGTTTTGCAGTCTGAAGATCTATTCAGCCTTATTGAAACACATGAAGCAAAACCACTGAAGCTTTATGTGTACAACACAGATACTGATAATTGTCGAGAAGTGATTATTACACCAAATTCTGCATGGGGTGGAGAAGGCAGGTAAGATCATTTTTTAGGCTGAGTTTTGACTGTTTAACCTTTTCATTCAGATGTATTGTAAGCATTGATTACATTTGTTTTGAAATAAGGTATTAATTTATACTAAGACTCCTCAAAAAAAGAATTGACCTAGAGTATTGAAACCAATAATTCTTTTTTTTTTTAAATTTATTTATTTATTTATTTATTTTTGCTTTTATTTCTTTTGTACAGTACTGGAATTTGAAACCAGGGATTCTCATGTTAGGCAAGCACTCTACCACTGAGCTTTACCCTCAGCCCTTTCTTTGGCAGAGGGTGTGTCTCATCAAGTTGCCCAGCTAGTCTTGAACCTGTGATCTTCCTGAGTAACCAAGATTATAGGCATGCGTCACCATACCTGTTTTTGTTGTTGTTGTTGTTGTAGATGGACACATGCCTTTATTTTATTTCTTTTATTTTTTTATGTGTTGCTGAGGATCGAACCCAGTGCCTCACACATGCTAGGCAAGCGCTCTAGCCACAGCCCCATCCCTGATGTGTTTAACATATTGGTTGACTGTCACCATGCAGCAAATAATTGTCTACATGTGCAGGAACTGTCAAGGCAGTAAACAAACAAGGTCTCTGCCCTAACGGGTTTTAACATTTTATTGAAGGAGAAATACAATAAACAAATTGGTAGTCATGGCGTACAATGGCTATAAATGCTTGGGGGAAAATATCAGGGTGCACAGACACAGGTAGTGTCTGTGGTGGAGAGAGGTGTGCTGTTTCATAGAGGGTGGACAGCAAGACGACCTTATTTACAAGGATGGAAATATGTCTGTGTGATTTACATTTCAAAACCTCAAAAAAAAAATGTAAACTGTGATTGAGAGCAGTGACCTTAAGAAAAAATGTTTTTATAGCCTAGGATGTGGCATTGGTTATGGTTATTTGCATCGAATACCTACACGCCCATTTGAAGAAGGAAAGAAAATTTCTCTTCCAGGACAAATGACTGGTACACCTATTACTCCTCTTAAAGATGGGTTTACAGAGGTAAGACGATATTACTGCCTGAATAGCTCAAGACATTTCCACTAAAACAAATCAAATGTGTCAGTGCATATGTTGGTAGCAAAAGTTGAGATAAGGACAGATAAAGGAAGTATTGATAATCATGTTGAACTTGAGGTTCATGGAAGGTATCCTAATGAAGATTAGGAAAGAGAACAGAACTAGAGATACAGATTTGGGAATCATCAACAAAGAGCAGATAATTCAACCTAGTGGATATTGATGATTGTTGAGGGATTGGGCCTGCCTGGGTTAGAGAACTAAGGTTAAGATTTTGAAAATCTGAATGGATTGAGAAAGGGAATCAATCAAAGGATGCTTAGGAGGAAGCCAGAGGGAGAAGAAAGCTTCAAGCACACGGGTGTGGTCAGCCAGGAAGGTGCTGCAGAGAAGGCAGGTGAGAGGAGCAGAAGGATGTCCTGAGGGAAGGCCATTTCAGAAACTTGAATTACAGGGCACAACAAGTGAGTGGTGGGGGATCAGGGAGTCTCACTGATGTATACTATTTAAGGAAACTTGATTGATATGCAAAGAGAGCTAGGTATTTGAGCAGGTATATAGGATTTTTAATTGTTTCTTAGGTAGGCATCACAGCATGTATAACTAAGGAAAAACCAGACACCCAGAAAGAAAATGTAAAGACCAGGCTGCTGCCACTGTCATTTTGTGGTACAAATCAGCCATCCCCTGTTCTAGACAAAGTGAAGCTACCAAGAATCTTCATCCCTTCTCACCAGACTCCCAGCATTGGCTCAAGGCCAGAGCCAGCGTAGTTACATGTCCCAGCTCTTCGCCATCTCTCCCGCCCCCAATCAGTGCTTTTGGTCACAGGTGAACCTCTAAAGTTGGTCTTAGTAGACCAAGTGGTAAAATGACAGCTGGGGAAAGGGTCAGAATACAAGCTGTTGGAATGCGGTGAGGGGCACCAGAACTGGCAGAAATTGGAGTAATTGGAAGTAACACTGCCCATCTGTGGTGTTCATATGGACTATAGCCTCCCACAACAGGTAGAGATCCAGGGCCATTTTTATTCATTGATGAGAAAAGATTAAAAGTATTCAGGGAGTTAGAAATCTTGAGAAACTTAAGAAATCTGTTAAGACTTTTGCTGATTTCTTCCATGAGCTGTGAAAATATTTTTTAAAAACTTGAGAATTCACAGAGGAATAATTAGCGTATGTTTAAGAATTGAATAAAATGATTTCCAGGTGTGTAAGAAGGGAAAGAGGAAAATCTCTCCTCGTGTAGGTATAGCTAGGCCAATATATGTAACTGGGGCTAGAAGCCATGCATTCAGAGAAGGGAAGTGACAGGATGGAGCATAAGCATAGTCAAAATTAGTAAGCAGTGTCTAATGCAGAAGTGCCAGGTAAAATTTTGGACAGCTAGTATGTGATCCAAGTGTTCATCTGTAGGGCAGGTGAGAGGCAGTGCTTATGTATTCTTTTAAACTAATTTAAGTGATTTTCCTTTTTTCCTTTTTTGGAAGGTCCAGCTGTCTTCAGTCAATCCCCCATCTTTGTCACCACCAGGAACTACAGGAATTGAACAGGGTCTGTCTGGACTTTCTATTAGCTCAGCTCCACCAGCTGTCAGCAACGTCCTCAGTACAGGTGTGCAGAAAGACTACTTCAGTCTACTTTTTTTTTTTTTTTTTAATAGTTGTAGATGGACAGCTTGCCTTTATTTCTTTAGTTTTTTTATGCGGTGCTAACTAAGGATGGAACCCAGTGCCTCACACATGCTAGGCAAGTGCTCTGCCACTAAGCTACAGCCCCACCCCATTAGTCTACTTTGTCTTACACATGTTTGTACATAAAATTTTAAGAATTAATACCAAAATGCCTTGAAAACTGTAAATGTGGTCCTGTCTATGTAAACATAGTAACTCACCACACTTCCCACACACAGGTTCAGCACTTCAATTTCTTCTCTGTGTAGTTGAGACCCTAGGCTTGTTTAGATTTTCAACCTGCAAACAGGACTCTGCCTTTCAGTTCTGTCTGATTGTTTTATTTATTCAGGGTGTTGGCCTGTTTCCTAGGTTGTAGGCATAGGGGTACAAAAGTGAGCAGGATACTGTTTCTTCCAAGGGATTCAGTCTTGCTCAGGGGATATATGCCTGTTCCCTCTTTTATTCCTTATTCTTTCTGATATAGTGTCTTTTAGTTTTAGGGGGTTTTGTTATTGTTTTAACTGCTTTATCAAGATAGAATTCTCATACCATATAGTTAATTCATTTAAAATACACTAGTCAGTGGTTTTTAGTATGTTTGCATAGTTATACAACCAACACCTCAGTTAATTTTAGAATAGTTCATTGCCACAAAAGAAACCCTGTACCCAACCCCAGTCACTGCCTAGGTTTCCCAAACCCTGGAGTCTACTGTCTGTCTCTATGGATTTGCCTAATCTGGATATTTCCTATAATATGCATGGTCTTTTGTGACTGGTTTCTTCAACTTTACTGAGACATAATTTGTAGACCATGAAATAAACTAACATAAGTGTACAGCTCAGTGATTTTTAGCATATTTATAGAGTTGTGCAGTCATTACCACAGCCCAATTTTAGAACATTTCCTAGATGACATTAAATATTAATGTCATCAATATCTAATCATAGACACAGTCATAAGTGATCCTAGAGTTTATTTCATTCAAACAAAGTGAGTGACTCCTTTTCATGATATAATATTTTTTTAAATATCCTATCAGAAGGCCTTCTAGTTCATGCTGAACTAGAAGCTAAAGGTAGGTTGAGGTACTTTTTAAGGTAGCAGACCATTCTGTGGCTGAATATCTCTTTCCTGTTCTAGAGTGTTCCAGATGCTATATGACCACTCTTCTGATTTAGGAAAGAACTGATATCTCTTTTGAAATTTTTCTCTGACATTTAAAATCTTCCCTCGTTAAATTATAATTGTACTTATACTTATATACGCTTATATGCACATGCACTGAGATCCCTGGCTTTTAACACTGAAGAGGAATGGCTTCTTAAATATTAAAGACAGAAACATAAGTGAAAGAATAATTGTTCACAAGAGACTGAAAGAAATTGGCAATTTATTTTTTGAGTAAATCAATTTAAAAAGACTAAAATGTTCTGGCATCATGACATGTGAGAAGTTTTTGTTAGACATTTATTTTTCCATCATCACTCTTAATTATATTGCTTGTAAAATAGCCCAAAAGTAACTATGGAGATATAAAGGTGCTGTGTGTGTATATGTATATATATATATATATGTATATATATATATATATATTTTTTTTTTTAGTTGTAGTTGGACACAATACCTTTATTTTTGTTTATTTATTTTTATGTGGTACTGAGGATCGAACCCAGGGCCTCTCACGTGCTAGACGAGCGCTCTACCACTGAGCCACAACCCCAGCCCCTATAAAAGCGTATTTTTAGGGCCTTGTAGACCCTTTTCACCAAGATGGCGCAGAAAGCTAAGAAGGAAGCTCCTGCCCCTCCCAAAGCTAAGCCAAAGCAAAAGCTTTGAAGGCCAAGAAGGCAGTATTGAAGGGTGTGCACAGCCACAAAAAGAAGAAGATCCACACGTCACCTACCTTCTGGCAACCCCAGACGTTGGGGATCCAGAGGCAGCCCAAATATCCTTGGAAGAGAGCCCCCAGGAGAAATAATCTTGACCACTATGCCAACATCAAATTCCCTCTGACCACCGAGTCAGCCATGAAGAAGATTGAAGACAACAACACACTTGTGTTCATTGTGGATGTCAAGGCCAACAAACACCAGATCAAACAAGCTGTAAAGAAGCTCTATGACATTGATGTGGCCAAGGTTAACACCCTGATAGGGCCTAATGGAGAGAAAAAGGCATACATTCAACTGGCTCCTGATTATGATGCTTTAGACATTGCCAACAAAATTGGGATCATCTAAACAGAGTCCAGCTGCCTAATTCTAAATAAATAAATATATATATATATATATATATATATATATATATATATATATATATATATAAATTTCAACATAAAAAAGTATTTAAAAATATTTTTTTGAGGATTTGAAAGTTTTTAGATTATGAAATTTCTAGAAAGTGAAGGTATTTTGAGTTCCTTCTCCTCTCCCACTTGCTCCCTTTAGAGAGAAAATGGGAGAGGAGTTGGTTGGGACAACCGAAAGAAAGAAAGGAAAAGAAGGTATTTTGACATGGCATTAGTCAATGTGACTGTTTGATACCTGCTCCCTTCACACTTCCTGTCCCCCTTCCTTGCTTGATTTTTCTTCAGAGTACTTATCGCCATTTTTCATATTGTAGATTTTACTTGTTTGCTATCTGCCTCCTTTCCTTTTCCTGTTCTGATTAGAATGTAAATTTTCTGAAAGTTGTGATTTCAGTTTCTTTATGCTGTAAAGTGCCCCAGTACCTAAAACAATGGCTAGCATACTGTCGGTGCCCCCTAAAACTTGTATGAATGAACACACCAACCATCCATCCAATCCCTTTGAGAATCTGATGAAAACAAAGATCTCTCTTCCCAAAAAGTGTGTGCAGTTTTAGGGGCTTTACACACTCTGTGAAGCCCATTCAAAAGCCCTAGGGTAAGAATTCCTGGCTTAGATTCAGTCTGTTATTTTTGAGGCAATGTATCTACCCTTTAAAAATGAAAAGAAATTTATGTAAAAGATGTTATTAGGAAATAGAAGGAAGTTGCAAGCAAATCCAGGTGGTTTTCATTTTCTTTAAAATAATATTTAGACAGAAATATAAAATAGCACTGTTTCTGTAATGAACCACTTAGCAGAACACACAGTATCTAATAATTTGGTACAGAATAGAGAACGTTCCAATATGTGAGTAAAATTAAGTAGACTGGATGGAGTCCAGTGGAGCTGTGGCTAGTGCTTCAGCTAGGCCTTTTTCTTTTTGCCATTTGCATGCCACCAATTTCTGCAGAATATAGATAAATTAATAAATGAAAGATGGTTTAAATATGGTCAATTCTTACTTTCAAGCATAATTCATTCCTGCTACTATATTTAAGCAGATCTTGTAAAACAAGATCTGGAGTCTGAGAGTCTGTGTTGAGCATCCTTGTGAGAAATGGTTGGGACCAGAAGTGCTTAGTTGCATAATGAAATATCTGAGGGATGGAACCCAAATCTAAACACAAAATTCATTTGTTTCATATATACCTTATACACATACTCTGAAGATAATTTTATAGTATTTTTAGTGCGTCTGCATTTGACTTGCACTCATCACATGAGGTCAGGTGTGGAATTTCCTACCTGTGGCATCATGTTGACTTTCAGAAATTTTCAGATTTGGGAGCATCTCAGATTTGGGAATTTCAAATTAATGATGTACAATTTGCATTATCATTGCTTTAACATAAAAAAATTCTCCTACTTGAGTAGGTGATAAACAGCAATGGACAAATCTTTATTAGCTGTGCCTTGAGGGTCACTTGTACATGGAGAATATAACCTCGAGCCACCATCAGTACACATAGGGGACATGTTAGACTGCAGAGGAGTGTGTCATGGAACTTAAGGTCAAAGGAAGTGGAGATTTAGGAACAAGTCATTTTCTCCACCTCTAGAAGTCCATGTGTTCTTTTGTCTCTCTTGGGTTACTGTGTCATTAGTCCTCTTTCATGGATGAGCATTCACTGCTTCTCAGGGCACAGGGCCCCAGCAACCCCAGGTTTACAGGGCCTTCTAGTTCAGGAGACCAGTAGAAATTGGCTAGAATTCTTGATCCCATTTCCAAATTTCTAAGACAGTTTGCTAACCCTGCCCTATAGAGGTTCCATGCACACATCTTGTCCAGAATTTGCTGGAGGCAGGTTATATAGCCCTCTGCCCTCTTAACCTTGGTTAAGGTCTCTGCAAAGGCCATGGGCAGAGTAGGTGGATCAGCTCTGAAGGGTGGTGTGCATCTAGGGGTACAGCCAGAAATTGGGACTGAAGAAGACCTGACCGTGGGGGGTTCTATTGTAGTCTGTTTATTCTTTTGTCAGAGGAATTTGTTAGAAATTTTTTTAAATTGTGCTTTTATTTTAGGTGTGCCAACAGTACCGTTGTTGTCACCACAAGTAAACCAATCCCTTGCTTCTATGCCACCAATGAACCCAGCTACTACGTTACCAGGTAAGCAAGAGGGCCTAGAGACACATGTGATGATAATATTTGCATCTGAAAACAACCTGCACCTGTGTGATGACTGCTTATGCCTTTTTCCCCCCAGTACTGGGGATTGAACCCAGGGCCTCACACATACTAGATAGGCTAAGACTGTGCTCCATCCCCAGCCTTGCTTATGCCTTTTAATCATCATTTTCTCTCTGCAGTAACTTTGTGATAAAGGAGAGAAAGTGGCCCCTCTCCCTTAGCCCTGTCTATCCCAGGGCTCCTTAACCCCAGCCGACTACCACCCACCCCCCAGTCCCACAGTGCAGCTAGCACTTTGTGATAGTTGTTGATATGAATATCCTGGAAGAGATGTTCTTTGGGTCTTCAGTAGCTCTAACATTATAAATTTTTGTGTTTTTCTCTTAGTATTGCCAATGTAGAGCAAGTCCAGAAACAATAGAATGTTATTTCAGTGACTATAAGTATACTTTTATTGTGAAGGGCCTTTAATTATACAGTTAATGTTGTTGTACTTTTTTTTTTTGGTCCCAGAACACAAGTCCTCACATACGCTGGCAAGCGCTCTACCACAAAGCCCCATCCCTATCCCTTTTTGTTTTATTTTGAGACAGGGTCTCACTAAGTTGCTAAGGCTGGCCTTAAATTTGAGATCCTCATGTCTCAGCCTCCCAAGTTACTGGAATTACAGATTGGGACACAAAAACCTGGCTGTCCTTGTACTGTTAAGACAGGAACCAAGTTCTCACACACACAGTGATGAAGCAACTGTGTGCAAGATTAACTTGGGGAGTTGGGGTGATAGGTATGTGTGGGAATTATTGTTACTACTTTTGTAACTATAAGTCTGAAATTATCTCAGAATGAAAAAGAAAACCAGAGAGACTGTGAGCTCAACAATCAAAGAAAAAATCAGTTCCATTTACTACTGTAGTGACTGAGTGAATCAGGCTATCTCCCAGACACTCAGGCCATTGTTGTCATTCTTGTTCCAGATTTTCAGGAGTGTAAGTTATTTGTTTTAACTTTTACCCACATAGCCAACTAAATGGCTTAGGTATAGAAATATAGTTCAGTTGAGTGAGATTTTTTGTTGTTGATATTCTGGACAAAAGTGACACACATTTAGTGAACCTCTGGTATTTGCACTTTGAAGTGAATCATTTTTTTCAGTATAAAAGAATCTGTTTTCTTACCTAGGTGAAGTGATATAATTTTTCTTCTCTTCCCCATTCTGTTCAGGTCTGATGCCTTTGCCAGCAGGACTCCCTAACCTCCCCAGCCTCCCCAACCTCCCCAGCCTCCCCAACCTCAACCTTCCCGCACCACACCTCCTTCCAGGGGTTGGCTTACCAGAACTCGTGAATCCGGGTATGTTGCACATCTTACCCTCCTAGGACCCTGCTAATAAACAACTGTCTTCAGGAAAGCCAGTCCTTTAATTCAGTTTATTTCTAGAAAAGGCAAATTGGTTTAACAAATTTCAGCTAACTTTGAATACAAATAATAACCTTTTTTATTTAAAAACTTTTTAAAAAGAGAAGACTATCTTTGTGATTCCTCTGCCTGCTGCCTCTCTCTTTTTTCCTCTCCCTGCATCCTGACAGCTCAAGCACCAGAAAGGCCAGTCATAGAAATAAAGAGCTGTGGAATGGCACTGCCACACTGAGTTTGGTGAAGGGGGTTCAGTTCACCCAGTAGAGATGAATGAATCCCTGTTACTCTCTTATCTCTGCAGCAGTGGCCAGCGGGAGAGGAGTGCTGCTATTTTGTGTAGTGCAAGCCCAGAAACTTAGGCTGTAAAATGATGAGACCTGCTCAGCCAGCTGGGCTTGTTGTTTGATAAATATCCCCCATTATTCACAAATGTTTTATAGTAAAAACTGAGAGATTTTAGCTGCAGATAGTTCAGTTAGCAGATATGCAGAGTGCTTGGATTTTGTGCACAGGTGAAAATGAAGCAGCAGCACCTCATAAATCTGCTGTGAGAGCTAAGATTCCCCAAATGAGAGCGACCAAGCAGCCCCTCGGTGATGCCAAGGAGTTCACTCACTGTACCATTGTGCTCAGTGTCACTGTCACATTTCTGCCTAGATGATAACTGTCCGTCTGTAGCACTCACGACCTTTGTGTTCATTACCTCACTTAGTTTTCAGTGCAAGGGAAATCCTAGTAAACCCAAACTGCCATTTCCAGTCCTAGCATCCCCTCCAGCTTTTCTTTTCTCTCTGTGTTCTTGGCTGTTCCTCTGCCCTCCCTTCACTTTAACAGCCTGTCAGAGCAAGAGGGTTGTGTCAGCCAGTGGTCACCCTGCATGTATGTTGACAGCCTGCCTTCCCTTTGTTGCTGTTTAATACTCCTTTCATGCTTTCTGAATTATAAAAACATCAGAATAAACCCACCAACAGTAATATCAATAGTCATCAATCATAGGGCTACCAAGATGCTGAGACCCTGTGGCGAGGCTAGTAGAGGTGCTGTTCCCCAAGCCCCTGCTTTCCACAGCTTTCACAGGAGGATGGCTCCTGCATCTCTTCTTCCTGGTTCTCACCAGAGAAAGCTGTAACGCAGCTTGCACCTCACCTCCGGGAGCATGAGTCCTCCTCTCCCATATCATTGTAGCTACTTTGCTACTGGGCGGCTAACGTCCATCTGGTCTGGATCCGTCTCCCCTGAGCCTGTTTTCCTCCGTGTTGGGCTGAGTCACCTGGGGCCTACAAGCCTGGGAACCTTTGCCCAAGGCCAGCTGCTGCTGCGGCTGGGCTGCAAGATGCATTTAACTCTTTCATGGCCTCCAGCTGGAGATAAGCAGAAGTTGGGATTTATGTTCTCTGTCCTCAGCTTCAGCATTCCTGATGAGATCAGATACAGGCAGTCATCTGATGAGGAAAGCTGCTCTCTCAGTGCTGGGAGGGTGTATGACCTATGTCTTTTTGTCCTAGGTTTGCCACCTCTTCCTACCCTGCCTCCCCAAAACTTACCTGGCATTGCACCTCTCCGCATGCCGTCCGAGTTCCTCCCATCATTCCCTTTGGCTCCAGAAGGCTCTTCTGTAGCCAGCTCAGGGGAGCTGCTATCTTCCCTCCCACCCGCCGGCATCCCATCTTCTGACCCTGTCACGACTACTGCAAAGGCAGACGCTGCCCCCTCACTCACTGTGGATGTGACGTCCCCCACCTCCAAGGCCCTCGTCACTGTTGAGGACAGAATCAGCGACTCCACCCCGGCCAGCGAGAAGCCTGTTTCTGCGGTTACAGTTACGGATGCAAATGCTTCTGAGTCACCTTCACTCTGAACCTGTCTTCAGAATTGGCGTGGTGTATTTATTTAACCACGGAGCGTGTCTGGAAATGCAAACTATCATTAATTTCATACTAGTTTGTACCGTATCTGTAGGTGTCCTGTAAATAATTCTAAGGGGAAAACTAAGCAAGCGGACGTGGGTTTGTATCCTGCCAAGTTGGGGTGGGGCTCACGGGCCAGGGAGGGAAATGTCAGAAAGTGCTTGTATTTCAAACAACCAAAAAGAGTTGTAAAGGTGGCTTGCAGCTAGGTGTCCACTGCCATTTTGGGGTGTACATCTTTGGGAAAGGAGGTGGCAAGGTGTCCACTGGGTTTCCTGCCCCCTACTGCTCCTTCTATAAGAAAATGGGATATTTTATGCCTAGGGCTCACACACATTTCTTGTACTTTGTAAATCGTTGCAAGAATGCAAACCACCTCACTAAACTGTAAAAGGAAACGATAACTTTACTTTTGGTCTCTGTGAGTCGAATCTCTATTAAGGTTTACACAGAAGTTCCAATCGGAGATGTTTGTTAAAGTTACACAGTGTGCACTATTAATTGAACATCTTTTTATTCAGCCTTGTTTTGAGCTCTCAGAATTACTCAGACAACATTTTGTAACTGCTGCTGTTGCTTTCTACGTCCACCATTCAGATGGCATTTAAAGAGAAATAAAGGAGATGTTGCACAATTTTAAACCAGAAGGTGGCACTTTGTGGCTACTTATAATATAGCTATTCTGGGGAAGCAGAGATATAGCAATAAATTACTGTAATTTTACTTTTCTTCTTGTGTTACATTTAAATTGCAATTCAGTTGCCATATGTGTCATGTGTTATTCTCTCAATATGTCCCATGTCTTTAATTGTTTATGATTTATGTTTGCTTTTTTCTAAGTTTCTAAGAGATGGTAAGTTAACTGGAATTGATTTATTGAATGAAATTAAATGCATATTATGTCCCCAATTTTGAAATAATATGAAAGAGGTTAATTGGTTTTTGACCTAGTACTAGTATAAAGTCTTGGGTACCCGCAGTGCTGCTGATACTGAGGTGCCAACATGGGTGACTCATCTTTGACCACTCATCTGGGAACTAATTAACGCCAATCCTGCACCTCTGACAGGGGGCCCAGTGCTGACCGATTTTTAGGCTCTGTCCATTTCTGGAGCCAAATATGTAGTAAAACTAAGTGATAAAAGAAAGTTCCAACTCTAGTCATGGCTTCTGCTTGTGTGATAAATATTTACAGATTATTTCTTTCTGTTAACAGTCATAATTTTTTGCAAAGGAACTGGCAGCAGGTAGGGATAATATTCACAAACACATTTTAAATGTTAACAGTTTTTGGCTTTCCTGTACAGGGAAAGTGATCATGTTACCACTTTCTAAAAGATGTTCACATTAAAAACAATAACAAATTTAAAGGACATCTCTTAGGGGAAAGCAAGTGAGTGATTTTCAAGCTCTGCCAATTTATTGCTTTTAACAGTATGTCCTCCACTGCAGTGATTCTTAACTCTTGAGGTCATAGTTCTCATTTGAGAATGACAGCCCTGGACCATCTTCCTGGGAAAATATCCACAGGTATGTGGATAAGGCCGAGGGGGAAAGCAATTCTTGACACTCAGGTAAAGAATGGCACAGATTTGGCCTAGAATGGCTTATTGGATTGTCTCTGAGGTGGTAAAAACTTGGGTATTCTCTACTTTCTTCAGGAAATCTAGTTTCAGTCTTTTTCTTTTTTTGTGCTAGGGATTGAACTCAGGGTTGTGCTTGTGCTGGGCACTCACTTAACCCCTGACCTGTGCCCACAACCTTTCGTTTCAGCCTTTAAAGACAATAGAAGGTCCTGTTCCAGGTTCTAAAAACACAGATATAAGATGGTGACCCTGGCAGTAGCGCACTCCCTGGGGCCTCTTAGGGGAGACAGGCCACGGATTCCATCCTTAGGGCACTCCAGGATAGTGCTGTAGTCATGGAGATGGAACTCCACTGCAGCCCCGAGGGCCAGAGCCCATAGAGTCAGAAGGAACTTGGATAGCCTATATCTCGTCAGCATCTTCCCAGGTTCACAAAAAGAGAGTCACATGACCATGATGGGGGGAGGGGGGTTGACATTGATTTGGATTAGGCTCAGTTACCTCAGAAATTCTCAACACGATAGTATCTTTTATATATATATATATATATATATATATATATATATATATATATATATATAT
>NW_026000037.1:57591222-57595521 GCF_001458135.2 Marmota marmota marmota
AGATGTGTATAAGAGACAGTATATATATATATATATAAGCTTTAATTTTTTTCCTTTCCTAAAGCATCAAAACAGAAAAAAACAGAAATTGTATTTTTTAAATGAAACTCAGATTAAGCTGATATAAAATAGCTTTAAAACAGAAAAAAGTACAATCACAAAACAATTATCTTATTGAATGAAAAAAAAATCTCAGAAAAGTAGAAAATAGAAATCCACATTCAACATGGCATTAATTCATTAAGACCAAACAGGATTTATGTTGTAAGATAAAGATATTTTGGTGTTTGAATATCTCACTCATTATTTTGATTAAAGAAAGTAAAAATCTTTCCACAGTCAATAAGATAGTTTAAAATGTATTCGTGAATCTCCCACTTGGTGGGAATGTGTTTTAATTTTCAACTTCCTCTGATATAATTTGCTTCTTTCCAAACTATGATTCCCCCCCCCGGAGCTGGTGCTGACCTGCTACTGGCAGCAGAAGCTGCTTCTACTTAGAACATTCCCCAGTGTGAGGCAGAACTCTGCTCTAGCTTCAAAACACTTGGGAGTAAACCTCCTCTCAGGCCCATACTAAACATGTAACTTGAAGTAAGGAGCTTAATCTTTCTAAGCCTCATTTCCTCGGCTGTAAGAGAGCCACGATAGTATCTTAAACAAGAAAGCTTATTTCTCTCCCATGTTCAAATAGAGGTAGTCAGTCTGAGCAGATCTGGCCCAATGGTGCCAGAAACCTTGGTTCCATCTTGTAATTCTCCTGGGTGTGGTTTCCATTCCCAGGGTCATGGCCTGGTCTCAGATGGCAGGTGCAGCCCCAGCCATTCATCCTTGTTCAGCCAGGAGACATTTCCCCACTTCTTTTGGGGTAGCTTCAGAAAAGTTACGTGAAACACTTTGGCGTACATCCTTTTAGGCAGTGTGGAACCATGTGACCATGTCTACCTGAAAGAGGCTGAGAAATAAAGCCTTTATTTGGGGGCCACAGCTGGTGCCCTCACTGCAGAGGGAGAAGAGTGGTCAATGAGGGACAGTACGCAGCAGTGTAGCCTTTAAGGTAGGTACACATGCAGCCCCACCATTTGCCTAAGATTTGAGGGAGCAGAAGAGACATTTCAGATGAGGGGCACTGGGAAGAGAACAGCGGCTTTTAAGGTGACATTTTCCATGAAGACTTAGGCAGAAACTGCAAGGTTAGATGGGTCTGAGCACCAGCCACTTTCACGCAGATGGCATGGAGAAATGTCACTGTGGGGCAGCGTGGCCTTGCAGTGTGCCACTGAGGGAAGCAGTGGGGAGGCTGAACTCCAGGAGAGATGGGGGAAGGTCCATTGTCACCCAAGGCCCATGAGGACTGGGATGACTTTATCTTTTCCCTGTTGATTTTTATTTCTGTTTTATGTTAGTTCATCACTACATGCTCTTAGAACAGCTGCACTTAGCTCATTTCCTGAAACTTTTGATGACCTAGAAATGGCTTTGTGGCCTCTTCCCTATTGATGCATCACATACCAAACCTCCAGGATGGCCTTGCTCAGAACTGTGAGACCTGTGGGCTGCTGGAGCTGCTGTCATGGCTCAGGACATAGCCCTCCTTTAAGAAACTGAGAAATGCTGCGTGTGGTGACTCATGCCTGTAATCCTAGTGGCTTGGGAGGTTGAGATAGGAGGATCACAGGTCCGAAGCAAGACCCGGTCTCAAAATATAAAAAGGGCTGGGAATGTGGCTCAGTGGTTAAGCACCCCAGGTTCAACTCCTGGTACAAAAAGGAAAAAGAGGGGTTGGGGATATAGCGCAGTTGGTAGAGTGCTTGCCTCACACACACAAGGCCCTGGGCTTAATCCCTGGCACCATCAAAAGAAAACAATGAAGCAACTTCATGGCAATTCACAAGTACTGTGACAAGTGAAGGGTCTCATGTAGAGGAAGGTGTGGAGCCTTGGTGACAGGAAGGATCTCTGGCAGCTGAAGAAGGCTTAGCTGGGCTGACCCTTTAGGTGGTGGAAAAGCACTCAAAATTTGATAGGTGCCCCTGGAGCTCTCAATAGGAAAGCCCTTTGCTGCCACCTTGATCTGTTGGCTACAGGTACATTTGCTTTATTAGGAAATAAAATACATCTTATTTCAACAATTTGTCAATGTTTTTTTTTTCTTTCAGAGTGGCCCTATTTATCAACAGTTCCCTTATAAGAAAGGCTGGGTCCCCATCTCTACCCTAAAGGCCTTCCTCTTTAATTATCTTGAGCACCCAGCAAGGTTTCAGCCCTGCCTGCAGATTAGTCACGCAGTAATTAGAATATGGATTCTGGACTTTTGGAGTTTTTTAAAAACATTCCCTGGGAAGGAGGTGAGAGCCACAGCACTGAACACTGACATCTTCCTCCTAGGTGATAATTAAGCCAGGCTGGTCCAAAACTGGGGGAGATAATAAGGCCACAGGAAGGTCATCTACCAAGACATGGTTTAGCAAAGGTTAGAGGAGGGAGGGTATTATCACTGATATTTTTTTTGCATTAGATCTGGGAAGAACAATTTTGAGCATGACTAGCCCAAGTGTTCATTTAAAGCCCGCTTGCATATCCATCCCACTGACTAAGTAGAATGGAAAATTAACCTTGTGGTAGGTATTCACGCTCTAGAGCAAGAGGCCAATGGAAGGGCAAGTAAGACCCATTCCCAGGCTTGTGTCCCCCTGGGAGCTTCACGTGAGGGGGCTGAACGTAACACAAGGGTGCAGCCAGCACCCAGGGACAGTTTTTACCTGTTAAAGTGCAACTAAGAAGTGCAGAAACTGCTGCCTCTTAAGGGAGTGACATGAACATGGCTACTATCGTCAGTTCTCTTTTTCAAGTACAAAAAGTTTAGTAAGAGTTCATGCAGGCTTGAATGACCTTATCCTTTCCTTCAAAGGAAACTCCACATACCATCTGCTAGTGAGGATGGGCCCCAGGAACTGTCAGTGTTATGACAGTTCAGGTGGCTCCATGTTTCCCAGCAATATACAAATACAAGCCTGTGCTTCACAACAGCCATGGGACTTGGGGCAATAATAGTAGCTAACATTTATTAGGCATCACTGTTTGTGGAGTGAATGATGAGGTGAGCTCAGCTCTGTGCAAGCCTTTTGCACAGAAAACAAACGGGGTAGCAAACTGGTGTTCCAACACGTTTCTTTGAACTGCCTTGTGTATGCTAAAATGTGACTAAGTTGGGAACATCTAAATATCAGGACTTACATAAACCTAGATTTCTGGTTTCTCACAAAAAGTCATAAATCAGTCCCACAGGGAAACAAGTGCTCCCTAGAGCCTTCCAGTCCTTCAGCCCACCTGGCCCTGCAGGAGTCTGAATTTGCAGTACCCTGTACTATCCTGGTCCTCAGGGTACTGAAGATGAGGAAAGGCAGGGCACAGGCTCAGGTGCCAGAGCCCCTGGAGGTCCAGATTCATCAGAAAACAAGGTCCGTCATGGACTTCATTCTTAGGAATCAAATGATTCATGGTAGAATGGGCATTAGGTTGACGAAATTTGAAGCAGGTGCTTAAACTATAAATGCAAGAGAGAAAATAAGTCCTTAGGCAATGAATGACAAGAACAGTGACAGGAATTTGAGTTTCACCAGCCTCTTTTCCCAAAGCCATATCCTGGGTCTCCACACCCATTAATTATTTATCTTAACAACATGCTCCATTAGAATTTATCGTCAGTTCTCTTTTTTAAGTACAAAAAGTTTAGTAAGAGTTCATGCAGGCCTGAATGACCTTATCCTTCTTCCTAGTGAGAGGGACCTACTGTCCACCCAGCTCTGATGTGACTGGCCTGTTTTGACACTGGCACTCAAGTCTTCCTGAGGTTCAAATAAGCATCTTTGAGAAGCACTTAAATTAGGGTAGCTAGGGGTGCAGTTATAGGAACTTCTCATTTTTTCTCTTACATACTCCTTTATTATCAAAATTATTATTTTTTTGTGGTGTTGGGGTTGAACCCAAGGTCTTGCACATTCTAGGCAAGTATTCTGTCATTGAGTGACATCCCCAATCCTCCTGAATTTTTAAAAACACGTTTGAATTACTTTTTAATCAGCACAAACAAGAGAGTTGTTGTTTGTTTTCCATCTGGGGATGGGGGATGGGGGGGTGGGGCGTGCGATATGGACGACTGAGCAAGAGAAAACCTTATTTCATGTTGGTCTTCTTACAGCTTGATCTACCCCCCCCCCCCCCCCCGCCAGCATCGTCAAAGGTCCATAGGACGTTACTGAATGCCTTAATCAGCAAGCTAAGGTCAAGCCATGCATT